>NW_024412377.1:54916864-55071408 GCF_014898765.1 Herpailurus yagouaroundi
CTTTAAATTTCCTGGAATTCACTTCCAACAATGTGTGGAGGTGCAACAACAGTGGCTGCCTAAACCTCAGATCAGAAGCAGCAATGAGCGATCAGAGCACACATACCTAATATTTAAAGGAAAAGTCCTATTTGTCCATGTTGGCACCCCAAAGCCATATACAGACTGCTCCTAGAATTCATGCATAGCTCTCTGCCAAGGGGCTGTGGTCTGGGGGATGGGTAGCTACTAGGGTGCTAAGAACTGAAATTGACTGAAATTAACTAGAGTTTACCATCTAAGCCTTTCTCCGTTAAATTGTAAGCCTTCAACAAAGGTTTAGAACAGAGTTCTAAACTAGTTACATCAGACTGATTCTGTTTGTACAGTTATTGTCTAGGTGGGGAGACAGACACATTCCTGGTGTTTCCTACTCTGTCATTTTCCCACAATCCTTATGTTGTCATGTTTTCTTATCCAGATATTGAATTGGCCTCATAAAAGCCCTGATTCCAAAATAGAATGAGTAAAATCATAGACAAGGAAATTCTGATAACTTAGGTCTGTAAACAGATTTCATCTTCCCTCATCCTCAGAAGAGAGGAGCATTTAAGCCTACCTTGTTGGGATTGGATTTGAACACTTTTTTTTTCCTACTCTCATTCAGTGATAACAGCTTGTCGTTAAAGGGGTTTGAGTTGTGCCTTTAAGGTATTGTTAGGACATTTGGTAAAAACTTAGTTGATAAATTCAATGGCATAAAGATAATAATGCTTTGGGAAACATCAAAAGTTTAAAAAAAGAAAATGAACAGGTGGGGTCAAATATTCCATTACATGGTTGCTCTCTCTTTTTCCTTTCAGTCATAGATAGGTTCTTTCAAAAATATATATACACACACCAAAGAAACAGGCAAACTTTGAATGTGTGTAAATTTTATGTATTTGTCTAGCCATCCATAGTATTTTGGATTTTTTATTCTGTTGTATATACAGTACTATGAATTTGAGACATAGTCTAAGATATTAATTGAACATAGGTAGAGTAATCTACAATACCTAAAATAATTACTAAACTTGTAATACATATTAAAAGGAACAAATGAATGAATGATCCAGTTTTGTAGCTTTTGATGTTAAATAAATATTTGTTTTGAACTTAAGGAGCATCATTTCAACATCCTTTGTGTGATTTGGCTACTATGGTAATCTGGAAGGCTGGTCAAAGAAGAATGTGTGTGTCATGAACAAAAGAATGAGAAAGAGAAAGATCAAATCGAATTGAAAGAAGGCAAATGCAAGGAAAAAAAACCCAATCACATTTGTCCACACTGTTTTCCAAGATCCCTCTTTTTTATTAATAAAATAGATAATGAAGAGCAACATATATAAATGCCTTTGACATATCTAAATGCCATAAGATAGTCAAAGAAAAGCTAAAATGTCAAGGCATCTATATAGATTTTTAAGTAATCTTGATTACTATCAGAAAAGCCACATGTTATTTTCACATATTCTTCAAGGTCACTGTGTTAATTAATTACATTCAACCTGGTGTATCATTGTAATAAAATGCTAAACTTGTACATTTGTACTCCTAAATCATTAATGTGGAAGAATTTTCCGAGAATATGTAAAGGGGATTTAACCAATGTGGTTTTTAATTTTTTTTAATGTTTATTTTTGAGAGAGAGAGCGAGAGAGAGAGAGCATGAGTTGAGAAAGGGCAAAGAGAGAGGGAGACAGGATCTGAAGCAGTCTCTGGCTGATAGTGGAAAGCCTGACACTGGACTTGAACTCACGAACTGTGAGATCATGACTTGAGCTGAAGTCGGGTGCCCGACTGACTTAGCGACCAAAAATTTCTGTTTCTTCTGACAGGTATGATTTAGGCTTGCACTTTTTTCAATTTCTTTACACTGGAGTGAGTTCACCATCATGTGGGAAAAATCCACCTGACTGTGACTATAAATGTCAAGCAGGACAACTCAACCACTTTCTCTGTGGAATAATGTTGCTCTCTTCTTTCCTTCAGGTCAAGGCTTTCTATAAATTTATGTGTAAATAGCTTTGTATTTTATGTCCTTCCCTTGTTTTCTGAGTTTTCTCAAAAAATGTTTTGTCAGTCAACCATGAAGTCACAGTCGAGAGAATTTTTCACCATGGATAAGATTAAATGTCCTGTCCACAGAGACAGATCATTGGGAATCTGGGAATCTCACTGTGGTTTAGAGAACATAAAATTAGAATTGTAGTAGTTATCTGGAAACCTGGTTACTTGACTACAGCCACACTGATTTTTCAGTTTCTCTTAACAGCAAAGTTCTCCCTTATCTTAGGGTACCTGCACACGTGGTTACCTCTACTTTTGCCCTCAGAACTTCTCATGGCATTCCTTCCCCCTCAGCCTTTAGGGCTCAAATGAAATCTCAGCACATTAAGGAGATTTTTCTGACTAGCTTATCTAAAGTAAATTCCGTGTTGCTTTTTGTTAGACTCCTAGTTATTTCCTTTATAGTTCTTACAACACTCAACCTGTTGCCCTTGTTGAATTATTTTTGTTTTCTTTCTTTCTTTTTTAATGTTCATTTTTGAGAGAGAGACAGAGCACAAAGCAGGTTCCATGCTCTGACCAACACGGGGCTTGAACTCACGAACCAGGAGATCATGACTTGAGTCAAAGTCGGACACTTGACAAACTGAGCCACACAGCTTCCCCAAATTATTTTTGTTTTCTGTTTTTTTTTTTTTTTTTTTTTTTTTTTTTTTTGTGGTCTTTTATACAAGAATGTCAGTTACATCAGATTAGGACCATAACTAATCAGTTTATTTTTTTTTTTTCATTCACCAGCAGCTTGTGCAGTTCCATGCATACAGTAAACTACAAATGAATCTTAACAAATTAGTAAGGTGAAAATAAATGCAATCAGCTCATTATTTAGAGAGGCAACGAGTAGTAGGTAAAATAGATTCATTTTTATTTGTTCAGCTAGATTTACATATTTACATGAGTCAGAACAGAGTAAGTTATACTGCAGTAAAAACCAACTCTATGGCATTAATCTCAATGACTTAAAGTGCAAAGTTTATGCCTTTCTCATGTGAAATCCTTCTGAGTCTAGGAAACTGTGCATGCACTTGCCCTCTTTAAACACATGTAGCATCGAACATCCATATCAACAATGCTTACATGATTGCAGTGGCAGAGGAAGAGAAAAGGATACAGAACTGGCGTATTAATGTTCACATTTGTTGGTCAGAGCATGTGATATGGCCATACTGAACTTCAGCAAGGTGAGACGGTATAGTCTTACCATATGTCTAGAAGGAGATGAGAACAGGTTACAGCAGGGCAAAGGTAATGTCTGCCACATTAAACAAATTGGATAACGTACTCAGCAGAGCTCATTCTTCCATTCATTTCTTGGAAAACTACTGTGTGCCTTGAGAGATATGCAGGGGAAACGGATTTCTTCTCCAACCTCCCATATTTTCTGTGATCATTAGAGAACCACTGAAGTACTGCTGAAATAACGCTAACTTAAACTACTCTGTACATTATAAGTGCGGTAAGTGCGGTACAGAGTGGTGACAGATTAGGCAACATAATGGGTAATAACACAAGTAAGGGCTCTATGAAATCAACCAGATCTATGCAACTCATAAAGTTTGGAGTTTTCATGGGAAAAAAATGGTCTATACTTTGCAATTAATTTTGCTGTAAATTTAAAATGTCTCTAAAAAGAAATTCTTTTAATTTTTTTAAATTTGGGAATAAAAAACAAACTAATACTGAGAGGACCTAAAAGAAGGGGAAAAATTCACATAGCAGATAGGGAAAATTACACGAATGAAAGCTGAAGTGGAATTAACTCAAATATGGAAAAGAGGTCCATACTTAGTTTGGTACAGATATAAGATTACATAGTAAAGGGCAGGTTACATGTAATGGAAATGAATAGCTGGAAGGACAATTGGAATTGTATTTTTTAATCCATGAGAAGTCGCTGAATGAAAGTTCAAATCAGACTTTAAAAGCTTAGTAATCACCCCCAACTAATTTAGCTCTAAAGTGAAAGAGTTGGGGTTTGGATGAGTGGACCTAAATATCTGCAAATATCTGTGTCCTTAATACTACTTTATATCATGTCTGAGATTAAAGGAGAAGGAAACTGAAGTTGGAAGAATATTCTCGGGGTGTCATGATAAAGTAATTGATGGCTGGAAATAGGAATATAAAGAAAAAAGATCTCTCAGAGCAATGCACAACTTAATATATTCCATAATTTCTGAGAAAAAAAAAAGTTAACCAAACTCTCTTTAGTAAATAAAATTCTAAAAGAATTCCCTGAAATGAGTCTGTCATTAGCTGTAGGTAGTGACTAGCTTGAAACAGCAATGATTCATTTCTGGGTACACCCAGAGTCATTAAGAACTATTTAAAATATTTTTGCCTTGGACACATTCTCCATAGACGCAATTAAAAACTACTATTAAAATTTACACTAGTACCTGGGGCAGGTGCTTTGCAGGTTCCCATGGAAGTAGCCCCCAAGAAACAATTTTGTTTCTAGAGACTAAATATGTCTTATTACCCAAATAAGTATGTCTTTATTTTTATTTTACTTCTTTGAGTTCTGTTCTGAGAGGGAGGGAGGGAGGGAGAGGGACAGAGCGAGAGTGTGTGTGTGTATATATGTGTGTATGTGTGTGTACACAGAGAGAAAGAGAGAGGATTTTGCCCAATGTGATCATTACAATGAAAGTAATGGGACAGATTTTATTAGAAGAATAAAATGAGCTTAGTAAAAATATGGTTGCTGTTGCTTTTCTAAATATCATGACTCTAAAATTGTACCTCGAATGCTGCTTCCTAAATAATGTGATAAAGGTTGGGAGAGCTGGGTGTGCTGCTAACATTGAATTGTGTAACATAGGGTAAGCCACTTGGGGAAAGCAGTTACTGGAAACTGTGGCAAGAAAGTACAGTTGAACTGGGTAGTCTTTTAGTACCCTCAATATTCTAATATTTTATCATAATTGTGAGTCTAGACCCAAATAAAAGTAATTGTCAAAACGTATAGAGATCTTAATATGTGCCAGGCACTGTTCGAAACATTCTATACTGAGTCATTTTATGTATACTCTCTATATAATGACAATCTTGTTGTCTTAGCTCAGGCTGCCATAACAGAACACAATAGCCTGGATGGCTTAAGCAACAGAAATTTATAATTTACTTTTGCAGAGTTCTGGGTTGGATCCTGAAGTCAGGATGCTAGCTAGCATGGTTCTTGTGATGGCTTTCTTCCTGGCTTATAGAAGGCTGCCATCCCATTGTCTCACATGGTCTTTCCTCAGTTGTGCCCTCTCAGAGAGAGCAGGCTCCCTGGTGTCCCTTCTTATAAGGGCACTGGTACCATAATGAGGGCCCCACTGTCATAACCTCATCTAAACCTAATTACCATTCAAGAAGTTCCATCTTTAAATACCCATCACATTGGGTGTTAGGGCTTCAATATATGAAATTTGGAGGAACATAATTCAGTCCATAACATTTATAAACTAGGTGCTATAATTATTGACACTTAAAAATAGTAAATTAGATAATAAGGAGCTTAAATAAAGTGATCAAGGTCATTCAGCTTTAACTAAGCATAGTTAATGCTTTAAAAAAAGATGCTGTATTACTTCGCTGAACCTATCTAGTTTCCAAACGATGTTCTTGACAGGGACATAGTAGCTGTTTCTCACTTGCCTACCTTTCCTTACATCAGCAGGAAAAGTAAATAAGGATAAATATCACAAGTTTACACATGTGACCTGATATAAGAGCAATTTCAAACTGAATTAGCATAATCCATGATTTGAGACTTATGAACTTTCCTGTAAACATGGTTAGAAGACTTAATGAAATTTCTAAAAGAAGCAAATGTCAAGGACTGTAAATAACATATTAACACCTTTGACCAAAATTTCGTTGCTTGTGAAGAATAAGCTTGACTGTACAAAAAACCTTAGATTGTATAACTGAGGAGGTTTTACTTGAGACTCAATTATCAGAAGAGCCAGGTTGAAAGCTGAAGAGCATCATCTTCTTGCAAACAAAAGAGATGAACTTAGAGGACGGGAAGGAAAAATAAGATAAAAAGTGAGAAAGAGACAAACCATAAGAGACTCTTAAATACAGAAAACAGAGTATTACTGGAGGGGAGGTTGGTGGGGGAAAAGGCTCAATGGGTGATGGGCATTAAGGAAGGTACTTATTCAGATGAACACTGGGTATTATATATAAGTGATGAATCACTGGGTTCTACTCCTAAAACCAGTACTACAGTGTATGTTAACTAACTTGAATTTAAATAAATTTAAAAAAAAAGAAATTCTTCTTACAATGATTAAAGTGTTAGATAGTTTGCTATTTTGCAGAAGCTTGATGGGAACTAAGGATGTATCATGATGAAAATATTTCCTTAGGGGTCACCCTTCAGAATGGTTCTTTCATGGGTGTAACATTTTAAAAATTAAAATCTGAAGGGTTTATCAGGCTTCATTTAATCCAATGTATTTAAGAAATGCAATCTGACAGGGAGAGCAAGCATTTGAGAGTGTTTATCTAAACTAATGATAACAGTAGAAGAACCAAGTTTGTCAGTTTAAGAATAAAATTTCATATGGTAAGAAACACCAAGGATGTCTTTCTATATGGGCCTTAAAAATATTTTTAGGAAAAGTAATTTAACTTGTGACAAAAGTGGAAACTTCTAATAAATTTGAGAATGAACACATTTCTCCATCAATAAGAATGTACTGGGAAGTGGCAGTTTCACGTTGCCTACCTGATTTTATTCAGGATTTTATTCTCTGGAAAGCTTTTATCTTCAAGCTCTGCTCATGTTTCCTAATCCTGCAATAGAATAATAATAAATAAACAACTTCAGTATCATCTAATCTGAGCCAAAATTTTATCAATGTTAGCAATGTTTGTTTACTATGGTTTGGAAAATTCTCTTCTGAATATACTCTCTTGACTATGGTAGTTGACAGAAAATAGGAACTGAAATCTATACTTTAAAGTATTAAAAATAAGGGCACCTGAGTGACTCGGTTGAGTGTTCAACTTCGGCTCAGGTCATGATCTCAAGGTTCATGAGTTCGAGACCCGCTTCCAACTCTGTGGTGTCATTGTGGAGCCCGCTTAAGATTCCCTGTCCCTGTCCCTCTCTGCACTTCCCCCACTCACACACTCCTTCTCTCAAAAATAAACAAACATTGTAAAAAATCTTTAAAATATATATATTAAAAATAAATTAAACTCCTAAACATGACATCTAAGTTTGGAAGTTTTTTTCTGAGTTGAGTGACATTATAATTCTTAAATATACTTTAAAATTATGATAGAAACCAGGTTTTATGGAAGGTCACCTAACACACCAAAATTTTCTTTCTGGCTAGTGACATGATGAACTTTGGATTGTCTGTATAGAATTCTATTAAGCTTCTTTGGTATAGAAAATCATAGTTTACAGGGCCTGGTTGTTTTGTGATATAAATGAGCTGGATAAGTTTAGATTTCAGCCTTAAATTCTTTGGAAGATTGATATAGAGGCACTTAGTTTGACTGTAAGTTGATTCTTTGTTTCTGGTTAAATATTTAAGTCAAACTTGATGAGAAATTGAGGACTTTTATGACTAGGGAATTAATTTATTCAGATCCAACTGGGTAAGAGCTTCTCTCAGCTAGATCTTATGTTCATGATAATTCTTTTTGGAAATTCAGTTGCTAAAATAGAAAGTCATTTTTAAAGGTACAGCTGATAACCTATATAGAGAACTCAGAATGGGCTGTTTCCTTTAAGCATTGATGATTAAAGGATTGAATTCAAGGCTTTTAGTGTATTATATATACTAAGGACAGAGGGCAGTCTCTTAATCATGTATCTGAAGAAAAAAGTAAAGTCTTTATAAAAGATCTCAGGAGGAGGCTGACTGACATTTTATATTTGTTCATTGATTTTTCCTTCAGAAGAAATGAAATGAAATAACAGAAACATCTGGTAATTGGATAATGGAATGAAAAATATTTTGTTGAATGTGTATTTTTCCAAATACTTGATTATAGGCGTATCTGAAGAATATTAATCATGTCTATCAAGGATAAAACATATTAAATATGAAATGTTGACTCAAGACTTCTAGTAGAATATATGTATGTGTGTATGTAATACATATAAATCCATATATGTATTCATATGTATATTCATAAACTTAAATTTGGAACTTCATGAAATTTTTTGTTTAGTCTTCACTAAAGCAATAAAGAATATAAAATCTGCACATTATAGTTATAAAATATTTCAAAGGAAGAGCACATTTTTGGAAAGGACTTACTCAACTGAATCATTCTTTTTGCAAATAATTGATACCTTTCCTAACTAAGTATCACTAAAATGGATTAGCTTCTTCTACTGCACCTAATAATTATCTCCTGGAAAAATATAAGAAAATACTTATTCTCACCAGCACACATTCCTTTCTCCAAATGATTCAATTGGAATATAGCTAGGAAAATTAAATGTTCAAAATATCACAGCACTAAATTTCTCCCCTAAATATTGATTATTGGAGCCGTGGGCTAAATAAAATGTGCTGGACCCCAATCTTGTAACATTAATCCATTTTCATGATCTCCAGAAGGAGGAAGCTGTTTTCAGAGCCAGTGAACAAGATAGAGGATGTGTGTTAGCAGATTCTGGGTCTGCTGATTTAGTGATGCCCTCTCAGGGATCTCAGTGAGTTGTGGAGCCCTGGGGAGCTGTCTCAACCTTGGATGTGCCATTAAACCAGATGGCCATGCACGAATAGTACTTGGAGTAAGTACTTATTACTTAGTAATGCAAATGCAATCCTAGTAATAAGCTTCACTAAAAACATCCTTGGAATACATTTGAAATAACAAATGTATTTAGAAACACACCATCCCCTTTTGAAAAGAGGTGCAGGGAGCGTTTTGAGAGAAGAGGATAGGTGTTCCTGATCTAGACAGCAAATGAGGCAAAAAAAAAAATGCCGTAGTTAAACTGGTTTGTGTTTATTAACATGAGTAAATACTCTTGTTTTTCGACAAAATAGTTTGACACTTAAAAAAGAAACAAGAGCGGCGCCTTGGTGGCTCAGTTGGTTAAGTGTCTGACTTTGGCTCAGGCCATGATCTCACGGTTTGTGAGTTTGAGCCCCGCATCCAGCTCTGTGCTGACAGCTTGGAGCCTGGAGCCTGCTTCAGATTCTGGGTCTTCTTCTCTCTCTGCCCCTCCCCCACTTGCAGTCTGCCTCTCTCTCTCTCTCTCTCTCTCTCTCTCCCTCTCTCTCAAAAATAAATAAAAATGTAAAAAAAAAAAACCCACGAATTTAATTCATTGAAACTATCATGCATAAGGAGTATACTTGTGATGAGCAGTGGGTGATGTATGGAAGTGTTGAATCACTATATTGTTTACCTGAAACTCATATTATACTGTATGTTAACTAACTGGAATTTAAATAAAAACTTAAACTATCCTGTAGGTAGAATGTGGGGCTTATTAAGAATCACAATATATTTTATGGAGATGGAACAATATTTTCAAGACTAGATTATTTAAAAAAGGAATTGTGTACCCAACAGGAAAGGTCTGGAAATATGCACAAAAACCTGTTCATGTAGGTTATTTGAGGTAGAGGAAGGGAATTTGAAAAGGAAAAATACAGGGAAGGACAACACAAAATAGGAAAATGCACATGGTAAAATGTTAAATGAGATGGTAACAATATACATTATGTAATTCAATTTACAAAATTGCAAATATGGTATTAGATATAAATATTTACATTTAAAAGTTAGAAAGTTGACAAAAATAATTATTTGACCAGGCAATTTGATTGTTGATGATTTTTTACCTTTAATTTCTGTGCTTTCTAAATGTTGTTTTTGCAATAAAGTCACACCTAAAAATGTTAACGTGATCAAGAGAGTGAGAAGACAAGCCACATATGGGGACAAATTATTTACCAAGGATTTTAGGATTTTCAGGGCAGTGAAACTACTATGTGTGATACTATAATGATGGATGCATGCTGTTATACATTTGTCCAAAGCTGTAGAATGCACAACACCAAGAATTAAGCCTAATGTAGACAGAGGACTTTGGGAGATTACGGTGTGTCCATGCAGGTTCATCAGTTGTAATAAATGTCCCACTCTGGTAAGGGATGCAGACAATGGGAGAGGCTACGCACATGTAAAGGCAGAGTATACGGGAAATCACTGTACTTTCCTCTCAGTTTTGCTATAAACCCCAAACTGGTTTTTAAAAATTAAGGCTTTAAAAAATTAACATGACAATGACTTGCCTGGAATCACGTTGGTAAATGAATTATAACTAATTCCCTTTATCTGGCAAGTTGTAGCAGCAGTCATCCCACAGAGCAACACATGTACAAAACTGCCTCCTAACTGTTCTCCTGCCTCCACCCTTGTCACTCTGCAGCCTAGTTTCTTACAGCAGGCAGACTGATCCCTTTAAAGCATGTGTCACAACATGTCACTCTTCTGTTCAAAACACTCTAATGACTTCTCACCTCAGAGTAAAATCCAGAGTTCTCCATAAGCTTCACACAATCTGCAGCCCGCCTCCACCCACAACCTCTTTTGGTTTCATTTACTATGGACTCATTCTACTGTGGCCACACTGAGCTCTTTGCTGCACCTTCCACACGTGGTGTTCCTGTCTCAGATCTTTGCATTTACTGTTCCCTGTGTCTAGATCACTCTTCTTTACCCCACCCCACCCATGGCTTCTTTGCTTATTTCATTCATGCTCATGTCGTGCCCTAATGGACACCTTTCCTGAATATCCTTCTTGCTCAATTATTTTTTAATTCCCTTACTGTTTCATTTTTCTTATCTTCCTTTATAGTATTTATCACTAAGCAAAATACTGTATGAGTTTTTGTTTATTATCTTTATTTTCCCACTAGACTCTAAGATTGCTCAGGGCCGGGGCTTTGGTACTTCTGTTGCTGCTATATTCCTAGAGACCAGCATAGTACCTGGACCTTAGCCACTTAGAAGCAGTAAGCATATCCTCCCCCTGCCACACCCCTACCAGATCTTCCTCAGCTTTAGGTGCGTACTTTTGCAAATAAACCTCAGACTTTCCACTCAGCCTCTTGTCCTCCCTCTTGTCCTTGAATCAGCCTTTTTCACTGGACTCAAACCATTTAAGAAATGGATTTCTCTTCTTTCATTTTCTTTGTTTTCTCCCTCCTGTCCTTCCTTCCCTCTTTTCTTTTTTTTTTTTTTTAACTACAAAACATATCATTTGCTCTTATCCTCTTACTCTCTCACATGTCATTGACCTTAAAATGAGACTACTTGCTATTTCTGGCAGTACAAATACATACATTTTAATTTGTAAGATACTAAAATCCCCCTACTTTTATTGGGACACCAACTTAATGGAAATTAGTTTTATGTCATTACATATTTACAGACTCAAGGGGTAAATTCTGCTGCCAATTTATTACTGGGTGTTTCTGCCTCTCAGGAGCTAATTTTCTCTAAGGTTATTTGGAACAGATTGATAGCAGAGTGTCATGCTGCCTTTTGGCCTCCTCCCATGCCCCTCTCCCAATAAATATTAAATAAATGCATCTATAGATTTACTTATGCACAAACTACAATTTTACCAGGGGTGGATAATAAATTTACTCTCTGTCCATTGATTTTCTTTTACCTCTGTAGAGCAAGGGTAGGAGTATGATCTGTTTAGTTGAGAAAGGAAAATAAAAACATTTGGAAAAATGTTACTATTTAAAAAAATCTCTTGTAGGGAAGACAAGATGTAACTTTATAAATGACCCTGAGTAGCACCCTAATGATTTCTCTCTCTTGATACTATACAGCTTTTGCTTGACCGAGGGCTGGAGGGGCAGGTATATTGATGATAGATGAGGATTTTGCTGTGTTTACATTGTTCAAGTGAACACCACTTCTTTCAGGACTTTTTCAAGTTTACACCTGAAATGACTATTAAGAAAATTATTTAATGTAAATTATTTTTACTTTTGACTGATTTTATTTTCATTAAAGTTAATAGATATACATCGTGTGAAGCCAAATATCATGAGTTCCATTTCTGGTGGCTTTGATACCCAGACTAACATATATAAGTGCTGGATAATCTCTAGCAATCATATTGAGGACCTGGTAAAAAAAAATATTATGCACAAATAAAACAAAAGCAAAAACTAAGAGATCTATATATCTTTGGTACATTAGAGATGTTTAGTAAACTGAGTGAAAAGCTCATATTTTTAATGAAACATGTTCTGCTATTTGAAGGGTAAGAGAAAATGAAATAGGCATAGATTACAACATTCTCTTAAATACTAATGTTAAATTTATATAATCATTCCCTTCTCCTACATTTGCTTGATCTTGGCTTGGCTTGACCCTGGCTAAATTCCTATTTTAAAAATCCCGCAGTCTTTTATGTATACTTTAGGCAGACCTATTCAGGTACTGTGTCTGAAAAATAGTGTTTTTCTCTCCCAGAGATAAATGAAATCTTCTAATCTTTTTTCCATGGCATGTAACCCTTCCTTGAATATATCATTCTCAAATCCTTATTCTCTCTTGAACCAGAATAAAAGGCAGTCATTTCTTACTTTTTTCTGTGCTTCCCTGTACATTTATGACATAACAACTTCTTGAAAAGTTAAAACCTCTCCCCTCAGGAGAGTGCCACATTTCACACACACACACACACACACACACACACACACACACACACACCAAAACAAAACAAACAAACAAACAAACAAAAACAACAACTGGATTTTCTAGAGTAAGAAACCCTTGCGTGATCAGCCAAAGAGTAGAGGCATGTTAAGTTCAATGGTACATTCTTAATGGATGTCAGATCATAAGACTGGAGCATCTGAATCTAGTTATGGCCGGTTTCCTTTGCCTATTTTATGTAAATCCCATTCTCTTCAGTGAGTTCTCTGAGGTAAGGTATATATTTTCATAAGCTGAGGTGATATTTATGCTCTGCCCCCTTTAAATGACATTGAGGTATCTAGAAGTTAGAGGTTTGCGCTCAGTTTCCAAACTGCCAAAAGCTATAGTCCCAGAAAGAAGCTAAATATAGTGGTAGAGATGATAACTTATCAGAGTGGCTGAAAATGTAGTATTCAAATCATTTCTCAATTACTATGTACTTAAATGCAATCCTATATCAACCAAAATGATGACAAATCGTGGAGCTGTAATTTTATGTTCACTAATTTAGAACCATACATTTAAGCAAATTCATTTACAGTAACAGTTCTACCTAAAATAATCTGCCACAAAAGGACGATCAACCAAATAATAATGTACACAGAGGTTACTCAACAGAGGCACAAGGTATTAGTTCATTACTTATACAAACAGTGAATTTGCAGAGATGGAAAAATGATTACTACTCAACAGAATTATTTTATTTCATTAGGTTAAGGTAGTATTAAACATAATTTCATAAGTAGTGATTTACCAGATGCTTTTAATGGAATAGCTGATTCATTGCTTATTTTGAGCACTGATTTTTATGTCACTTAAAGAGGAGTACATCTTTTGAAATAAGGCACATTGAAGAAATTTAAAAACATGTTTCATAATTATATAATTATTTTAACTAACTTCATTTTCATCTTGTCTGGCACATCTAAAAAATAATAGGTTACTATAAGAGGGATGTATAACCACAATGCAACTCAAAAATTAAAAATATGAAATGCAAATTAGTTGTCACATTGGGTTTTTATGTTTCCCAATTCCATTTGTTCTTTCTTTCCAAAGAAGTAACATTTGTTGTAGAAAATAGTTCTGTTAAGTCAGTTTATTGATACCAGCATTTAAAATTTTAAGAACTCTACCTTTTTTCTTGAAGAAAAAAAATATTTAAATAATTTGTTTAAGAATATGGGATTTCTAGGGGTGCCTGGTGTCTCAGTCGGTTAAGCATCCAACTTCTGCTCAGGTCATGATCTCGCAGTCCATGGGTTTGTGCCCTGTGTCAGGCAGGCTCTGTGCTGACAGCTTGGAGCCTGGAGCCTGCTTCGGATTCTGTGTTTCCCTCTCTCTCTGCCCTTCCCCTGCTCATGCTCTCTCAAAAATAAATAAACGTTAAAAAAATTTAAAGAATGTGGGATTTCTAGTATATTTATTTTAGATGAGTAGCCTAACCTTCCATGCAATGGATATGTTTTCCACATTCTTGTAGTTGATATAATACTATGAAAATAATATTGTTTAATATTAATTTTAACTATGAAAAGAAAATAGAAATGGGATATTTAAAAATAGGTCACTTTTTTTTCTGTGTGTGGAGTGGATAACTGATTAAGGAGATTGACTGTAATTGAGCACTTTGTTTTTCTGACTTAAAGGATACATAAGAAGACACCTAGCGTTCTTGCTAAAAACTCTGAAATCTCTGTATTTTAGATTACATTCCAAACTAAAAAGTTACTAATTGGAATAGGAGAAACAATCCATGAATAAAGCCAGGGTGGAGATGGGAGTAGGGAAATCTGAAAAGGTGAAAAAGGATGAAAATGCGTGTGTAGATGTTAACACGTGGAGGAATATTGGATGGGGTTGGGGCTCTGACATACAGTTATGAGATTGCCTACTTCTTACTCTGATGTGTTCAAAGCTAAATAAGTCTCAGATCCTGGAGGTATAATGAAAGTTGTTAGTGTGTCCCAGGAGGAAGAGATGAAGTGTGATGGATGGTGTGTTAGGGGACCCCAAGACCACTCTTAGTCTCCATGTTTCCCTAGGAAGACTCACATACCTCAGAAGCTGTGATACTCACAGCTGTGGTTTATTACAGTGAAAAGATACAGATTAAATTCAGGGAAGAGAAAGGACACACAGAGTGGAGTCCAGGAGAAAACAGCCACAAGTTTTTGTTGTCCTCTCCCAGAGGAATGGCAGAGTTAGCGCTGAATTCTCTCAAGAACAAGGTATGACAAAATGTGCAGGGTGTTTTGCCAACCAGCAGGCTTGCTAGCACCTTGCAGGCCAGGGCTTTTACGGGAGGTCAGCCATGTAGACCATGTACACATGTATCACCTATGTGGCTGCCCTCAGCTATTTGGTCTCCGACCCCCAGAGGATAAATTTATACAGCATGGTCCAAAGCCTCATGCATAGGAAAACAGGTGTTTACCATAAGGCACATTGTTGGCATATCTGGCATGACCCAAGTACTCAGGCATACCAGAAAACTCTTCCAGGTGGGATGTTCTAAAAAGTCAGAAGTTTTCTCCGAAGAGCTGGTCAAGGCCCAGTTCTTTTTTTGATCTGCAGGGTATGAGTAATGATGCCTCCTGAGATAATCCTTTACTGTGCAGATGGTGCTGTTCAGAGAGGATAACAAGTCATAATAGACCTTGCCAGCTTTACCAAATATACCAAACATCATACGACTGTTTTCCTCTGGCAATAACCAGTAAGTTAGCCCAAGGAAATAAGTAAGTAAGCCCAAAGGAAATAAAGAAAGCATATCTACTGCTTCTGAATCATTGGGAGGGAAACACTCAAAACTTGAAGTTTCATCTGGTCTTTTTATTGTGTTTTATATCTGATAAAACAAGGAATATGTGAAAAGCTCATCACCCTAATGGCATTATGGAAAACATTTGTTTTTCTGATGCCTTTCACTTCTCCAATGGCAGTTCTGACATGTAAAAATGAATATCTCAGACTAGAAGAATAGTTATGAAAGGAAACCAATAGTCAGATCAGGAGGGCTTTAAACTGAAATGAGAAAGCGGGAATATGTAATACACAGAAGGAGCCTAAATAATTCTTCCTCTAAATATGTCTGGCTAATTCTTTTAGCTCCTTCAAGTCTTTGCTGATATCTCACTTTCTCAGTTATGTCCACCTTGACCACCTGGACAGGAGGCTGAACTCTACAAAATAGTTACTTTCATAAACTGTCAAAGACAGTTTCATGTTATTCAACCTAATATATGACTGCTACATACAACAAATTCTCTCAATTCCTGCTCCCCAGAATTCTCATTTCCCACTTACCCTATGCTCCTTTTAATAATTTTTCCATCCTATTTAACCTCCAACTAAAATACTATATAAGGAAAATTCATCATATTTACTATTTACTATCCATCTTCTGCTACAAAGATACATGAGCATAGAGATTTTTTTCTCCCTTAAACTTGCAGATGCATTCCAAGGGCTTACAAAAGCACCTGGCACAAATCACTAAATCATTATTTGTCAAACACAGGAATGAACAGATACTATAGCTTAGAAAGCAGTAAAGGAGGCATTCAGTCATCTATTGAACAGTGAGAAATATTTGGAAGCAATTCTTAGATATTCTACACTTGAATGCGCTAATTGCTAACAGCAAAACTTCATAGTCAGATTAAGGTTTTAAATCCCATCTCTGCTGTTAACTTATTCTATAAACTTGGGAATTTTTTTCCTGTAAATCAAATTGTTTGCTCACCTTTATATACATTACAACAATACTTACCTGTAGTGCTGTTGTATAAAACACAACTCTTTCCACTCTTTCTTACAGACTGGATGAGAAATATATTTTTACTAAAAAAGGAGACATTTTACAATTAAATATCAACAGGATAGATAGGAGTATAGAGACAGAAATAAAGGATATGTATTTGTTCAAAAATATCAAGCAATGAGCACCAAGGGAATATAAACAGAATATAGGAAGAAGTGGGGTATTGAACAATACAAAGGATCAAGGATAACTCAGCTTCTAAATGTTCCTTGTGAGTGGTAAAAATGTAATGAAGATAAATCTGTGTAAATTGTAGTGGCAGGAGATATAAAATAATAAAAATGAACTGTAAGATGGAAGTGACCTATTTAAGGGCAATTGTGGTGGTAAAAACTTTACGATCATATGACTTCAAAAGATCTAAGCCAATTTTAGGTGTCACCATGGCTTTCAAGTGGCCCATCACATCTGCTCTGGTGAGATTTCTTTTTGTTTTCTATTGTTTTGCTGCACCACATCTCCCTTTTAGAGAAGCTCTTTGGGGAGTATCTTGGTGAGGATTAAGGCTCACTACTGGATGCAGCGAGGGAGTGGAGAAAATATGTAGGCTTGGGCAATTGCCCCAAGGAGAATTTTTGAAATTTGAACAAGAGGCCATGACTGTTCTTTTTGTTCTTCCTCATCTTCAAGGCCTGGCTGCCAGTCTGCCACTGATTCTAGCAATAGCTCTCAAAATATATATATATGTATCCTTCTTTAAGATAGTCCATTTCTGTCACTTGTCACCAACAACATTGGCTGCCAGATATGATTAGCTCTAGGTTAGGGTCTGGACTGAGAGGTTACCAGGAAAAGGGACTTAAAGGGATAAAACCATGTGAACCAGTATGAATTAGAGCCTATTTGGCTGCTACTATTTAAGACCGACATTGCTTTCTAATTTAAGTTACTGATTACTCTTGACTTGAGTTTCTGTCAGTGTGATTGAGTAAATGCTCACAAATTATCCCATTATAAAATATGTAAATGAACTAGAACAACTACATAAAATATCACAATAGTCACTAAAATGTTGAGCCTGTGTGAATGTAAGGAAACTTCCCAGGGACCTGGACCCTAAATAAGGAGATAGCTCAAAAACACTGGAGTAGACAGCTGCACTACTGTTGTGATTTGCCTGGAGGTGTTTTCCAATCTTGATAATCAAAAGGTTTGTCTTTTAATGGACATCTGGAGGTAGAAGAGAAAGCCTTATGAGAGAGTGGTAAGGGAATCCATGAGGAGATGGAAGTAACAAAGATGGAAATCTCAAATGGCTACAACCTAATGAAAGGGTGGAAAGGACAAGAAAAAAAACCTACCAAATTTCAAAGAGAGAGATAACTTAGCTGTTTTGTCCTGAGCTCTGGATGGTGAAAAAATGCCTCCCTAGATATGCCCTCAAGCTAGTGTGTAGTTAAAATTTATACTTCTATATAGCCCTGAAAATGTCTAAATGAGTAATTAATTTAAGTAAGTCTCAGGTTGGTAGAACATGAGGATGCTTGGCAGAAGCACAAACAAATTCCCTTTTGAAGGACACTCTGTCAACCCAGGCTGCACAGAATTCCCATGGATTAAGTTTAAGAGTCCAAACTTACAAAACACACAAGGCAACAAGCCATCATAAGTAAGAGCACAGTGGGATCAGACTTCAGGATCTTCAGATAATTAAATTATACAATAAGGATGTAAAATGAACATTCTTAACATGTTAATATTTAAAGTATGATAAAGAACCACACCACTGTTTTTAAAATGAGCACAGACATATTTGAAGAAAATGAAGACTTGAAAGAAAGTAATATTTGAATAAAAATGTAATGGATAGGTTTAACACAAGATTAGATGAAGTTGAAGATATGTTTGGTAAACAGACAATCTGAAGAAATAACAGTGCAATATAAGACAGACAATACAGTGAAAAATATGAAAGTGAGGAACAGAGAGTGACAAGTACTAACGCACATAATAAGAATACAAAAATAATAGAGAATGAGGAAGGGACAATATTTGATGAGATAATGGCTGCTTATTTTCCCAGATTTGTTCAGTATCAAGCATACTCTGATTGAAAACCACAGTAAGTCCCAAGTGGGCCAAAAATAAATAAATCACAGTAAACTTATCTGCTTCTCTGACTGTTCTAAAGATTTTTCATGATCTGCCTTCACCATATACCTAGCCAGTTATATTTCCCACTGCTAATAATATGCACACTGTGTTATGAAACTCTGTTTCTTATTTAATATCATTGTTAGTCTTTGCTGTAAATTTGCTTCTTCTTAGTATAAAATGCTTTTATCTTCTAGTTGTCAAAATCCTATTTATTTATCAAATGCTTTTTCACAGATCCTTCATGATTATTCTAGTCACACTAATCTTTTTTTTTTTTCTGGATTTCTATTATACTTACATTAAGCAGCTCATTCATTCATTCCTGATATTTATTGAGAGTCTGCTATGTACTAGCTGGATACTGGGTACAACAATAAATTTGACAGAAACATTCCCTGTCTTTAGAAACATTAATATTCAGCCAAAATGATAGTAAAATAATTAGAATACAGTGATAAAGTATAAACAAAGTATGAAATGAACACATACTGGGATAGAGTAGGGAAAGCAATCAAATATATGGGTCAGTGTAGGTTTCCTAGGGGAAGTAACATTTCTGCTTATGTATAAAGATTAAGTAAAATTATGCAGGCTCAAATATGGGGTAGGGTGAAAAATGGTAAAAGAAAGATTTAGACAATGGGACTAGCATGTTTTGTAGCTTAGAGGCTTAAAGACATATGAAGTTTTAGGGACTGAAGGAGTTTGATATGCTTATAGTATATAGCACAAGGAAGAAAAGAGTGAGAGAAATCTGGAGTAATGGGCTGGACAGTGTACATATCTAGATGGGCCGTATAAGTATGTTAAGAAATTTGAAATTTGTCCTAAAAGCATTCAGAAGCATTGGGAAAGCATTGAGGGATGTGTTAAACGGAGCTTTATTATTATATTTCTGCATCACAAAGGTCACTGTCATTGCCATGGAGAAGACAGAGTCGAAGGAGGGGAGACCAGTTAAGTGCCTGCTATAGAGAAAAGCTAAGTCAGTGATGACTGACACTACCATGGTCACAGTGGGGATAGTAAGAACCGGACAAAAATGCCAGACATTTGAAATAGGTGATCACTTTTCTCTAATGGCTAGCTATACATTTGTTTTGTCTCTTCAGTTAAGCTATGAGCCATTTAAGGGCAGAGACCATGTCTTATTATTCTTTTCTATCTACCAAAATTTCTAAGTCATCACTAGCTGGGCCTCATAAACATTTGCTGACTGAATGAGTTTTTGGATGGAATTATTCAATCATTGAGAATTTGTAAAGATAGCTAGCTAAAGATCCAGAATGAGATTCTCCATAGCTCAATTTTCAGTGTGGTACTAAAAATGGCACTGTGATGCAGAGTTCTCAAACATTACCTCCTCACAGTGGCCAGAGTAGTGAGCTATAAACCTGGTGATGAAGAATGAACCAGTAGTTATAGCAGTAATCTTGGCTCTAGGGCAGGAAGTCAATGCCAGTGACAAACTGCCAATACATGACAATTTAAAATCCAATAAGTGAAGTTAACAAAGTTGCTTTATAGCTCAGTGGACTTATGGGTAGGGCTGGAAGCCATTTTCATCCTGTATCATCAGGCTGGATGTCTTATGGGCAATATAAATAGCAGTCTGGCAAGGAATCAGGATATCTCTTTTGAAAATAAATGAAAAGGGTTTATGCAGGTTATGTCTGTATGTTCAATGGAGCAAAAATTAGAAATGCATAAAGCTGATCATCCCTTTGAAGGGAAACACAGCAGGGGCTGAATGAGGTATTTTTGTTTGTTTTTTCAGGATGGGAAATCTATCTCCACATCCAAATAATTTTCCCTTCAATTTTGTGAAGTTGTAAACATAGTTTCCTCTGAAATCAACAACTGTATTATATCTTGACTTTCCTTTGGATAATTGCTCACCATGAAACGAAACATAATCTATACTTTATTGTGTGTAAAATTTTAAGTGGGATTTAAAACTTTTCTTGTGACAACTAATTGTGATTTTAAAAAAATAAATCCAGGCATGAGGACTGTCAACATTAAAAAGTGCCTTACCTAATATGATGTGTTCAATATTGAAAAGTGCCTTTTCTGGCATGATGTGCTTATGAAGTAAGCTAGTGCTAAAGAATTTTATAGATGGGAGATGACAAACTAAACAGTGACATATTTTTCTAAGAAAATTATCACAGTTATATCTCATAAAAATATTTATTGAGTACATACAAATCTAATTTTTATATTAAATGTGCTATGTAATTCATGCTCACAACAAAATTATGTAAGAGGTGTGAGATTATTCAAGAGATGAAGAAACATCTCTTGTATTTTCCATTAAGTTGGGTGGCAGATAGTATGGTCTTCATTTTCTACCAATATAAAAAGAAAAATCCAAAGGATTTTTATCCAGCTCTTAGGTTTAGAGTTCAAAATTTAACCAGAAGATGTGAGATTAACACTTGTGTTCTCCTGAAATTATTCCCCATGAATAATGGGTTTGGTTGGCTGTCCCAGCTGCTACCTGATTCTACTTATGGGTCAAGATTTCAAACTTCTTTGGATGATTTCCTTCTTCACATGATCACGATCTCTCTCCGATTCTCAAAGTTTAGAATTCTTTACTTTCTAACACATCCACCTTTGCCTTAAGTCCTTTTTCCTTCTGTATTTTTGACTTTATCTTCGTATAGTTCCAGACTCTTTGCTATGCAAAGTTGCTGATCCTCATTCTTCAATTTGCCTCTCTTTAAACATTTCCTAATTCTATATTACACATATACATGTACATATACGTACATGTACGCACACATGCACACACAATGGCAGCACTAATAGAGTCTTCCTCCTCCCGAGAAGGTAAGTGAGGAGAAGACCATTTGCATGAGCTAAGACAGAACACTCTCAATTTTGTACTAAATGATGCTACATTGTAAAACTACCGCTGAATCTTTTGTGATTTCTGGAATATGTGATGAAGTTTTGTGCAGATAATTATATTTTGTTTTCTTTTGTGCTATTTCATATCTAGTCTATTTAATATTGCTAACAATTTCTGAATATAAATTTTGGGCATTCTTGGCTTACATCTTTAACATTAACATTTCCAAAAGAGAATGTGTGTCTGTTTATAGTGACTGTGTATCATATTGATTCCTCTTTTTTTTTTTTTTTTTTCAACGTTTATTTATTTTTGGGACAGAGAGAGACAGAGCATGAACGGGGGAGGGGCAGAGAGAGAGGGAGACACAGAATCAGAAACAGACTCCAGGCTCTGAGCCATCAGCCCAGAGCCTGACGCAGGGCTCGAACTCAAGGACCGCGAGATCGTGACCTGGCTGAAGTCGGACGCTTAACCGACTGCGCCACCCAGGCGCCCCTATTCCTCTTTTACTGTAAATTTGATCACAATGAATGTTAAATTTTACACAATACCATTTGAAGTTTTGGTGGAGATAACCATACACCTCTGAAATCTTAATATAAACATTTTTAATCTTGAACCATCTCAGCAACCAAAGGTGAATCCTGTCTGTAATTTTCTATAAATACTACTAGATTAACTTTACTGATGTTTCCCTCAGAGTTTCGGTCTTGATATTTTAAGTGAACTTTGCTTGTATTCCTCTCTTCCTTTCTTTTTTGAGTCCATTTTTATTATAGTTTGGCATCAGAGTTATGACTTTATAGAAAGACTTGCGGAGGAGTTTTTAAAACTATTAAAAATATATATTTTTTAAATATTCTGGTACTTGTTCCTAAAGATTTGATACATATTGAACCATCATAGACTCATCACCTTTGAGAGGTAGCTCTTTGACCACATTTTCAATTACTTCTTTGGTAAATGTATAGTCTTTTTCTACCTTCTGAGGTAAATTCAGAAATCTACATTTTCCTTTAAAATAATTAATTTCATCTAGGCTTCATGTATTGCAATTTAGCAGTTACATTTATGCAGCTAGCTGAAACTAATGTCCACAATGCTTATTTGTTTTCCTTTTCCTGCTACCAGCTTAACCTCTGTGAGTGTCTGTTTTTAACCTCACATCCAAGCATTGACATGGGGAACAAAGTCCAGGCATATTCCCCTGGCTTATTGACTCATTCAAAATTCATCTCTTCAAGTAAGGGATTGTTTCTTTTGTCCTTCAGGGATGTGCTACATGAAATAGTAACTTATGCTTTAAAAAAATGATTTCATTTTTTCCCTATATTCTCCCTCGATTTTGTTCAAATTTTAATCTTTGTATTTTGTGGTTTAGGGTTGTTTTTTCCTAGTTTCACTGAAAAATGGGACTTCTTTTACTGCTTCTGTTGCTGTCTTTTTTACTTTGGCTTGAAAGTGGGAGTTGGAAAAGCAATGTGTCTCTCTGTTCAATCTAAGCAGAAATCCTCACTTTCTTATATTCTTTATAGCACCATCATTACCTAGGGAAAAATTAAGTGTTATATTTGCATCCTCCCTAGCTTGTCCATTGTCAGGTTGTATTAAAATCAGTTAATAATCACTGAACAGTTTCTGTGTATAAGTTTTGTTAAGGTTGTGTGGGCATCAAGTTTAACACATCCTACCATCCCTTAACCTCCATAGTCTCTTATTCTCATCATGAAGAAGCTTTTCTTGTGGGATGATTTACATTGACACAAATAATGACATAAGGCTAAAGGTGAGAACTAAGCAAATGGATTTGCTAACAAAGCACAGAAAGGTTGAGGAAAGGGGAATGGTAGTGTAAGAATGATCTCTTCTTTAGAAGATGGATCCAATTTCAATAGGTGGTAAGGCCACTCCCATTGGTGGAAAGAATTGGTACAAAGGCATAAAGATGGGGAAGAGGAGAGTACAAACTAGAGACTGGCTAGTCAACAAGACCCACTATAGGGAAGGGAGGAGGTAAGGAGGCATGGTGATTTAAAGAGTGCTAATGGAAAATAATCTTGATATAGCCTACTTCTTCAAGAAACTGGGTGGTAGGTCTAAAGAAACAATCTTTACATTGAGTCATTTGCCACATTTCACTTCATCAAATGAAGCCAACCCCTTCCTTTTCCTCTGCATGGTCAATACCAATACCATTAACAATAAAAATCATACTAGCATGCTTATTGAAGTCTCATTATTTGCCAGGAACTAAGCATATACTTTACCTTCAGTAACTTATTGGTTTCTTATCTGCAGTTTCCTAAAACAAGGCTATTCAGCAGGTATTTTCATGCTCATTTTAGAGTTGAGGTACAAACAGGTGAAGGAACTTGCAGACCATGTCAGTAGGTTAACTGTGGCATGGATCTGGATAGTCTGTCTATAAAGCATGTTTGTACTGACATGTATTGTTTACATGGTTCTAATTCTGCTTTAATTAAAAAAAACATGTTTTAAATATTATTTTCTGATTGTAAATGCAACTGATAGTAATTTTGGAAAATTTAAGAAAGACAAAAATGCACACACACACACACACACACACACACACACACAAATCAGCAAAACCTTAGCCTAATTTTTTAAGGAAAAAATATTAAAAATTTTCCTTCTCTCCTCCAATTCAACTTTCCAGGGTTAGCTATTGTCATAATAGTGCATAAACAATCTTTTGCTTCAGCATGTATTTATGCACATGAATTCACCCAGCTTATTTATTGACCAAAAATATGTTGTTTATGTATTTCAAGTTAGTAGATTTATTTCACTATTTAAAAACGTTCTGAAGTATTTTGATTTTGGATCTACAATTCCTCTGTTAATGGACATTTTGTGTTTTCAAATTTTATTTTGTCTTTTTGTCATTGCTGCTATAATGAGCTTTCTTGTGGATATAGCTTAATTATCTATACCTAATCATTTATGCTATAATTTTATGTGAGATTTAGTAGTTATGATTTTATTATTGCTGGATTTGCTGGTCTGTAGACTATAAGGATTTATTATATTGATGATGATACCATATCAGACTACAGAACAGTAGTACCAATTTATCATCTACCAAATGAATAATAGAGTATACATTTCCTTATACTATCACCAACACTAGGTGTTTTAATCATTTTTTAAAATTTTTTAATCTCATGGAGTAGGCAGAAAAACCTGTATCATATTTTTAAGAGGTTATGATATTTTTAAAAATATCATATTTTTATGTGTTCACTGGTTGTTTATAATTTTTATCTGAGGAATTATTGTTTATATACTTTGTCCATTTACTCCCTTGGGATAATCAAACTTTTAAGAAGTTGATTTACAGGATCTCTTTGTATTTTATAAATATTAACTTTTGTTTTTTTTGCATATGACAAGAATATGTCCCCTATCTACTTATTTTTTAAATTTATTTATGGTAATTTTAATGGATAATTAGCAGATTGTTAAAATTTAACTGCCAATATTTCTTTTATGGCTTCTGAGTTTTGTAGCATTCTCCTCTATTCAACTAGTGCATTTTTTATATCTAGAACTTTAATCCATTTAGCATGAATGTTTAGATGTGTGTGGTATAAGATAAACATCGAACTCTTTTGTCTTCTAAAGATCACTCAGTAGTTCACAAACCATTTATTGACTTAGCCATATTTTCCCTCTGATTTGAAATCCCATCTTCTTCATACATTTATTTGACTCTGCTCTGACTTATTTCACTGTTCATATTCCTATGCCATTAGCACACTTTCAATATAGTAGGGTTTTTTTTTTTACAGTATTTTGATATCTATTAGGTTTTTTATATTTCTTGATCCTTTTTTCTCAAAGTTTTCCTCTGCCTTATAGTATCTTTAGATTAAATTTTGTTTTGTATTTTCTTTCAACTTCTTTCACCTGTACGGTAATTCTTTAGGTCACATCTGGGCTTCCTTCTGTCTCTATTCTGTCTATGTGGGATTTCATCTACTAAATTTAGGAGAAAAATCCTCTGAAAAACTCCCAAGCTGAAATCTTCTCTTGACATTAATAAATGTCAAATATTTTCATATAACCCTGTCTCATCTTATCTGCCTTCTTGATGTTTCCAACTTGAAGCCCCATTGGGATGTCAAAGTCAGTGTATTTGAAGTCAAACCCAAATTTCCTTCTCGCTTCCAGGAACCTCTGCACCGTAATATCCTGTTATAATAATGTAGGTATGAAATTTGTGGATCCAGGTGTTTGATTTTTAAATATCACTATTATTAGAATGATGATAAATAACTGTTCACTCTGCCAGGTACTGAGTTAAATATTTTACATAATTCTCTTCTTAATCCTTGACTCTTCCCTGTAGATTTTATAGTATTATCCTCATTTTATAAACCTCTTACCCGAGAAAGAGAAAAGTTAAAAAAATTTCCTGCCCAAACTATTCCTAGTAAGTGGCAGAGCTAGGCATTTACGGTAGATCTATTTGGCTCCCCAACACTTACCTGCTATGCAAACCTGCCTCATATCAGTTATGCTGGTCAGGTTTAGAGGCTCTTTATGAGTGACAGGATTGGATACAGTTGGAGGGTGGCGGTTTATTATATAAGAATCACCTAGTAGGCTTTGAAAAACTACCCATCCTTCTCAGCTTTGTAAGATTCACAAATAAATATGTCTTATCAGAAAATTTTCTAAAATATCTGCCATATTTATAGTGTTCAAAAGATAAGTTTAATTCTTAACAATTAAATACTAAGTAAATGGCATTCCCTTATTTAACTTAGAGTAAGTAACTACAGCTAACTTCAATCACCACATTTTCTTTTCCTCACTGTAATGGCATGCCTATGTCAAGTTTTAATATATATAAGATACACATCAAGGACGTAATGTATTAGACAAGTACAAGTACAACTCTTCAATTTCTTAACTTTTAAGATACATAATTGCTCCTCTATGAAGACTTAAATGGGGATTGTCACTTTTGTAATTAATTCTTTTTGTTTCATCCTTCTTACTAATTGAAAATAGGCTTTCAATATAGAATGCTTTGAAATTGGATGAAGAGACAGAATTGGAATGAACTTAATTAACTACAAACTGTCCAAATCAATCAGGGTTTGACAGTGCCTCGGTAACACACAGAGTTCATAATTTACTTGAGACCTGCTGTAATGCATATGCCATAAATTGCACAGTAGCCTTGCTCACTGTGCACAAAATTTAGTGCCAGACTATGAAGTTACACTGACAGAAATTTGTTTCTACCACACAGACTATTTTTGGAGGGTATACTTTACATTTTCATTTAGGCAGCTAATAAACTTTTGAAAATAAGTGCTTTGCTATTTTGCTCTGGTAGAATTTAATATAAGAATTCAAAAAAAATGCTTAAATGGTTTCCAAGCATGTAAACACTAAAAGGAGAATGGCTAGGTCTGTGTTGTTGTTTTTTTTTCTTTTCTTTACAGAGTCACAGTGAGTCAGTCTTGGGATATTTTAGGTATTATCGGTTTTAAAGAAAAATTTGTCTATACAATTTTATTATCCCCTTCTTGATATTTTAAAACTCATTTTCTAGATGTTCAAAAAAAAAAGAGAATATTTACTGATCCTAAAACTGATTAATTATACTTGGTAGTGTTTTATGAACTAGCTCATATTTCTGGTTTTTAATAAAATATATAATTATCCTTTGCTGAAGAGGAGAATAGTTGACAAAGATTATGACATATACTCAGCTAGACTACATTGCACAATTATTTTGGCCAAAGGTATCTGTAATTTATACCAACTAGTCATTCTTCATGTGCAGATATCCATAGTCTATATTCAGTTTTCTGTATTCTTCAACTATTTAATGAATATAAAGTGTCACCATATTATCATCAACTTATTTCAATTCCTGGATATATAAAATATTTAGAGGAGGAGAAGGGGAGTAATATTTATTGTATGCTTCCAATATACAGTCCTAAAAATGCTACAAGATTATTATTGTTTTTGATCCCTATGTGAGAAACATTGCAAGTATTTGATGAGCTATGGGAAAAATTCAAGAAGAAGCAAATCAATCATGTTATATAAATACCTGGCTCCTGTCAATACATGGATAATTTCTGATTTCTGGAAGAAATAATAGTTGGTTAATATAGTCCTTATTGGCCATGAGATGATCCAAGAAATCTTATGTGGCTACACCATATCTCAGAACAAATGATCCTCAAGTAGGTGCAACAAACAGATGTGGTACTATCGTTGAACTTCTTTTCAGCCACAGGAATATATAGGCAGTTATGGGTAGGAACGAGTGGTATTTTTGAGAGGGCAGGGATCAACTTAGAAAAACTATTAGAAAGGACAGCAGATCGGGTGTCTGGGTGACTCAGTCAGTTGAGTGTCTGACTTCGGCTCAGGCCATGATCCCTCCTTTTGTGGGTTTGAGCCCTGCATGGAGCTGTGTGCTGACAACTCAGAGCCTGAAGCCTGCTCAGATTCTGTATCTCCCTCTGTCTGCCCCTCCCCCACTCGCACTTTGTCTTTCTCTCTCTTTCAAAAATAGCTAAACATTAAAAGAAAAGAAAGAACAGCAGAGCAGAAAAAACAGATCATTATGGGGGGAACAAACCACAAAAAAACTATCAAACCTTTTGAAACTAAAGAAAAAATCCTTATTGTGATCAAGTTACCATTTCTTCATTTTTCAGAATACATAAATCTTTCTTCTGAATGAAGGTAAGATTTATTAATGATCAAAGAATAAAACACACCAATATATGTTTGTTTATATATATATGCATATATATGTGTATACATATGTATATATACGTATATGTATATATATACGTATATATACTTTTTTCCTCAATGGAGGGCATTGATCAACTCGATTTTCCTGTTAAGTGGAATAGAAAATTAGGGCTGATGGCTAGAAAAACACATTATAATATTATTTTCCCCCTTTTATAATCTCTTGAAGAAAAATTATAATACAAAGCACTACTTGAACCAAAGTAAGTCTTGGGATATAAATTGGACTTCATAAAGAGTGAAGTAATGGACATACATCTGTGATTTCACGGTCTAAGATATGAGATGCTACTGATTTGGAGGAGGAATACACAACAAAAAGTAAGAAAAATGTTTCCGCACAAAGTGAAATTTATAAAGAATACAAGGGTAAACTACAAGCCAAATGAAAAATGGAGTGGACCACTGAAAAAAAGATAAACTAACAAATTAATAATGAATAACCATTATAAAAAAATTACCTTCTATCTGACTTAGAATGTGCCATCAATTAAAGCACCAAATCTAAACCTCCAAGATATTATTCAAGGACTGACCACATGGCCCTGAGATGCATTCTTCTCTAGCCTCTCTTATTAACAGTCCCTTAAAGGTCCTATTGCTTTAGTTATACTTGACTCCTTGCTTTTTCCAGCCTGTCTCACTTTACCTTATTGGTCCCTTTGTTGATGCTAGTCTCATTATGTAGAGTTTACTTCTACCCCAATAGCCAGTTAAAATAGCCAGGGTAGGGGCGCCTGGGTGGCTCAGTCGGTTGAGCGACTGACTTCGGCTCGGGTCATTGATCTCACGGTTAGTGAGTTCAAGCCCCGTGTTAGGCTCTGTGCTGACAGCTCAGAGTCTGGAACCTGCTTCTGATTCTGTGTCTCCCTCTCTCTCTGCCCCTCCCCCACTCATGCTCTGTCTCTCTCTCTGTCTCAGAAATAAATAAACATAAAAAAATAAATAAATAAATAAAATAAAATAGCCAGGGTAAAATCCTAATCACCCTTCAAGAGCTAGCATAATTTTCTATTATTTTCTGTGCTCTATATAGCACTTGTTGCAACTTTATTGTATCACTTTATGATTCTCCTATTTCAAGGTATAAGAATATCACTCTCTCTAACTGTAAGCTCTTTATTTTTTTCAGCTCTATTGAAATATGATTGACAAAAAAATTGTAACATATTTAAAGTGTACATGATGATTTGCCATATGTGTACAGTGACTTAAGTAACACAATTAATCCATCACCTCACATATTAACTTTTTTCTTCTTTTTTTGGGTGACAATGTTTAAATTTTACTGTCTTGGCAAATTTTCAATTATACAGTGCAGTGTTATCAACTGTGACCATTGTGTTATACATTAGATCCTCACACCATATTCATCTTACCACTAAAAGTTGGTACTCCTTACCAGTCTCCTGGCAACCAATTTTCTGCTCTCTTTTTCTATGAGTTCAACTATGTGTGTGTGTGTGTGTGTGTGTGTGTGTGTGTGTGTGTGTGTGTATATATGTTTTTTTTTTCCTTAACAGTCTATGCATAAGGGATACCATGCAGCATTTGTCTTCCTCTGTCTGGCTTATTTCACTTAGCACAAAACTCTCTAGGTTCACTCATGTTGTCACAAATGACAGGGTTTCCTTTGTTATTAAGGCTGAATAATTTTACATTGTGTATATGTGTGTGTGTGTGTGTGTGTGTGTGTGTGTGTGTGTGTGTGTATTCATCTCTTCACAGATAGTTTGTTTCCATGTCTTGGCTATTATTAATAATCCTATAATAAACACGGACTACAGATACCTCTTTGAGATCATGATTTTTTTTTCCTCTGGGTAGATACCCAGAAGTGGAACTGTGGGATCAATAGTAGTTCTATTTTTAATTTTTTGAGGAATCTCCATACTTTTTTTCCATCCTGGCTCCAAACGTTTACATTCCCACCAACAGTGTAAAAGGATTCCCTTTTCTCCATATCCTTGCCAGCATTTGTTATCTCTTGTCTTTTTGATAGTAAATAGGTATGAGGTGATATGTCATTGTGGTTTTGATATGCATTTCTCTGATAGTTATTGATGGTGAGCACTTTTTCATGTACCTCATGACCGTTTGTTTGTATTCTTTGGAAAAATGTCTATTCAGATCTTTTGCCGATTTTCTAACTGGGCTATTTGGGTGGTTTTGTTTTGTTTTGTTCTGTTTGCTATTAAGTTGTATGAGCTCCTTGTTTATTTTTACTGTTAACCATTTTCAGAGATGTAGTTTGCAAATATTTTCTCCCAATTCCATAGGTTTATTTTCATTTTATTGATGGTTTACTTTGTTGTGAAGAAGCATTTTAGTTTGATGTGGTCCCACTTACTTATTTTTGCTTGTGTTGCCTCTGCTTTGGTGTTAAATCCAAAAAATCATTGCAAAGACTGATGTCAAGGAGCTCACCTCCTCTATTTTCTTCTAGGAGTTTTATAATTTTAGGTCTTATGTTCAAGTCTTTAATCTATTTTGAGTTGATTTTTGTTATACGGGTTCAGTGTTATTCTGTTGCATGTTGTTGTCCAGTTTTCCCAGCACCATGTATGGAAGAAACTATCTTTCCCTGTTGTATATTCTTGGTTCCTTTGTTGTAAATTAATTGACTTATATACACGGTCTTATTTATGAACTTTCCATTCTGTTCCATTGACTTATGTCTGTTTTTGTGACAGTACTGTTTTTATTACTATAGCTTTATAATATTGTGTGAAATCAGAATAATGCGTCCAGCTGTGTTCTTTCTCAAGATTGCTCTAGCTATTTGGGATCTTTTGTGGTTCCATGTGCATTTTTAGGATTGTTGTATTTTTGTGAAAATATGCCATGGATAGGGAATGCATTGAATCTGTAGATAATTTGGTAGATCGCTTCGGGTAGTGGACATTTTAACAACATTGATTCTTCCAAATCCATAGCTTGGAACATCTTTCCATTTATTTGTGTCTTCAATTTCTTTCATCAGTGTCTTACAGTTTTCAGTGTAGAGATCTTTCACCTACTTGGTTAAATTTATTCACAAGTATTTTATTCTTTTTAATGCTATTTAAAAATGACACTGCTTTCTTAATTTCTCTCTCTGATAGTTTTCTGATATATAAAAACACAATTGATGTTGTATATTGATTTTATATCCTACAACATTACTGAAATAATCTATTTCATTCTAACAATTTTTGGTAGTGTGAGCTCTTTAATTACATTTTTGTCACTTATTAATTCTATTGTGTCTCAAAGGTTTGTGTCAGGGGTCAGCAAAACTACAGCTCCCTGCCCAAATTTGGCCTGCTACCTTTTTTTATAAATAAAGTTTTACTGTAACACAGCATAATAATTATTATATATTACTTTGATCTGCTTTTATGGTACAATAGCACTGTTGAGTAGCTGTGAAATACATCATATGTCTTGAAAACCAAAAAGAATTAGCAAAAAAGTTTGCTGACCCCTGGTATATGCAAATAATAGGTGTCCAATAAATGTCTGATGAAATTTGTGCATGGATACTCTTCAGCTGATTCCACCCAAAGATACAGCCCTAAATTGAGATTTTAAATGACCCGATTATTTTATCATTCCAGTGCCAAACCCTGTAGGACTCACGTCTGAGCCTGTTTGCATATTTTATTTGATTTCGCATAGGCAGTCTGTGTCTGACTAGTGGAGATGAAGTGGCAGTAAAATAGAGGTCAGAATCATTTCCACCATGCCAGTTTATACTGGCATGAAGTCACCTCTTCCTTCATAAGCAAATGTTTTTAGGAGAAAAATTTTATATACCATTTTATACAGATGCATCAAAAGTGTTTTTGTACTCATTGCTGTCACAACAACCAAAAATATGCTGTGAAAAAAATGCTTGTCCTGACAGGAAATATTTCCAGAATGAAACTCTTGGTTATGATCAGTTTGGATACAGAAAACAATTTGTGCCTGATACAGGCCTTAAAGTTTCTCAGAAATGCTTCCAACCCAGCTTTCAATGAAGAGACCATGTCTTCTTTGAAACAGATGAAAAAACTATTCATGTAATACTTAAGCTACCAAGAACTGGCAAGAGTTTATATCTTGAAACTTTCCTTTTCAAGTGTAAACTTAACGATGTGTTTAAGGAAAATCCCTAGTTCCTGAACAAGATACATTGCCTAGGTTAAGTAAAATTTTGATGAGATGAATTTTTATAATTTTTACAGTTGAAAAAGAAGTTTGCTGTATGCCTTCAGAATTTTAAATTGAGATAAAACCTACTTAAATCTGACTTCAACATGTTTGATTATTTGGAAAATATGCAGTTGTAGTGTAATAGGAAGTGTATAGTTTTGAGGAAAGATTATAAAATCATATCAAATCCTACAATTTGTTCGTATTTTGTTGTTTGTATTATTGTCATCATCAACTGACTTTTCTAAGTCAGAACTGCTCACGACCTCATTAAAATGTAAAACAGATAATAATACTTATTTCATGCTTTTGCTGATGGGATTAGGAAAATAAATAAATAAACATAAGTAAATAATGCTTAACATGTCAGGACCATTTTTGGGAATCCATACACATTGGTAGACTAAAGAATCGAGGTCTAGTTTAATGATTTAATAAAAACATTTTCGGATAAAATGCAATTAACAATCACATGGCCAAACTGTATCATTTCCCCTTCTGTTTGCAGATGTCAAAGTTTCAGAGAATAGGAAAGCTTTGACAGTCATCTCTTGTTACCAAAATCACCATCATGACTGACATTTTATGGTTAATTATTTAATAGTTGCTGGAAATAGAGCCTACCAAATTAAGTTCTGATGATAGTTGGCCACTAAAAAATGGAGAGCCTTCACCAATTTACTCTTTTAAAATTACCCTGCCTATCTTCAAAAGTTGACAACTTCCAAACTGAATCTGTATGAAGAAAGAACATCTCCTTCATTACCAAACCCTTGAGTTAGTGAGGTTGTGTACCCTCATTTCCCCTTTATGCATTGCATATTATTCATCAGTTTCAATTAAGCTAGCTAGATAAAGCCCTTTGTTTGGTCCTTAATCATTCTATTTCAAAATGGTTATTTTGCTGGTCAAGCAGGTCTTCTAGAATTTTCCCTTGATGCCAGAAACTAATGGGATGTTTTAAATTTAAAATGAGAAATCATTAGAATTGCAGTAAGGTAAAATTAGGTAGATCATACCAATATGAGTACCTGAATGTGTCACGCTTCTGGGAAAGACTTGAACAAATTAAGATTTAAACCTTACACTATAGGGAAAGTTTACATTTCAGCCCTGTGCTTCAGAAATCATACAGCATTAAAAAAAACCAGGTTGCTGGAAAATTAAATGAAATGAAATGAGAGAATTTTCACATATCTTGGTTAGGGGTCAACATGCCAGTGTTTCTAGATAGTAAATTTACTATGTTTGGCTAGGTATCGGAAATGAGTTATAAATCTCTATTGAGTCCAACTGAGTAATTCCACTAGAAAACACATGAATTTCACAGAGGTGAAAGCTAAATTACCTTTCCCTTTTAATCAATGTAGACAACCAATTGTAAATTTAGTAGCCTTAAAGTTTCTCTTTTTTGTACTCAACAATATATTAGTACCTGGACTAACTGGATAAATGACTTTGCTTATTCAAAATCATGAACATTCTCTCTTACAAGCAATCCATTTTGTAAAAACAAAAAAAAAACCCCACAAAACTTCGGATTTTTTGTATTTGTTATTTAATTTAAATATTTTGCAGGCATTTGTCTTTTTCCTAAAAGTAATTTATGAAATATTTTGATTAATCCATCAACAATATTAATACTCATAATACTCAACATTATGCTAGTTTATGTGATATGTGTTCATGCAAGCCAAGACTTTATTTGGACACATAAGTAAGCAAACATGAAAAATAGAGATAAACAAGTCACTGAACCCGAAACTGACCTATTTTTTTGGAACAATCTCTCTGTAATAACAGTGAATTTTAGTAATTTGGAGATAACAAATGTGAACAAAGCTTCAGAGACATAAGATTTCAAAGGTGGGCAGAATTTTTTAAAAGGCAGACTGGGAGTGTGGGTATGGAGGGCAGATTTTATGCTCAAGGAATAGCATGACCAAAGGAGAGACAGTTTGGGGAAAGAAAGAAAACTATGTGGAGACAAGTTGTTAGGCAGGGAAACAGTCAAAGTAGGTTACAAGGAAGATGGCTAGGGGAATAACAGAAAACAGCTGAAAAACTGGGGACTTAACACTGTGGGAACAAGGAACATTTCTTTGTAATTAATCAAAAGAGTGACACAATAAAGTTTTCGGTTTTTGAGAGACATTTTAGAGAAGTGATTAAGAGTATACATTATGGAATCACACCTCCTGGTTCAAAATATACCCTTATAATTATGTGGGAGGGGGTGTGTATGTGTGTATATCTGCCTTAATTTCTGCATCTGTAAAAAATAAAATAAAAATACTTCCCATCTTTTAGGGTTGTGGTGAACCTAAATCAGCTAATGCATTTAAAGCACTGGAATATAGTTAGCATTTAAGAAAAGTGGGCTGCCTGTTTACTGGAGGAGGAGACTTCATCAGCCAGTGGCATTGAAGATGGTTTGGAAGAAGAACCTGGAAAAAAATAAACAACTGAGCCTGATATGGTAGTCATTAGACTTTGAGCTGTTTACAACCATAGAGCCTGTGAAACTCATCATTACATCGTCAATATCCGGGAGAGTGCCTGGTGCATAAAAGATACTCAACAGAGGCTGAATATTATTACAAAATGAGGTGAACCAGACATGGGTCTATTTTAATAACTATGGAAACAAAAAAAAAAAAATAAAGCACATGTGGGAGATGTTTAAAGGAAAAACTGTACTGTAGAATAATCTATAGTTCAGTCGCAGCTTCATAACTCAATAGCCGTTTCATATTGATTAGGTCATTGTAATACTTCTGAAATTATGTTTCATCAAATGAGGGCGATACTATTTAGAGGATTATTGTGAGAATTAAGTGCGACAGTGCTTGTGAAATTGTTTTGTAAGCCCCTAGCTGTTCTGTATGAGGTTTAATGTGAGAACAAGAGGAAAGTGGGGATTCTGAAGTCTTGGAAAGGGTGCTCATTTGGGTGAAATATTTGGTTCAATTAAAAAAAAAAATAGGTTTGGGGCGCCTGGGTGGCGCAGTCGGTTAAGCGTCCGACTTCAGCCAGGTCACGATCTCGCGGTCCGGGAGTTCGAGCCCCGCGTCGGGCTCTGGGCTGATGGCTCGGAGCCTGGAGCCTGTTTCCGATTCTGTGTCTCCCTCTCTCTCTGCCCCTCCCCCGTTCATGCTCTGTCTCTCTCTGTCCCAGAAATAAATAAACGTTGCAAAAAAAAAAAATTAAAAAAAAAATAGGTTTGAGGTGATATCTCTCAGCTCGTTGCTCCAAGACCACTTCAAATAAAAAAAAATTTAAAGGATTTGTAGACGACTTACTGAATATGCAGGTTGCCACTATATATGTATGAAAACATTCCTTAATGGGAAAAGTGGTACTACTTTTAATGCAGTTACCCAAAATGTAATGTCTGCATCAAAAAGCCATCTCTCTCGCTCCCTCCTTTTTCTCTCTCTCTCTCTATGTATATATCTATATCTGTATGTAGATAGATTTACATATATATGTGTACACATATATCTCTATATATTTACATTTGTATGTATACACATATACACACATACTCATAAAACAAGTAAGCTTTCTGAGGTCTAGGGGCCATGCTAAGAAACATGGTGCTTGCTATAGATATACAAATAAAATTACATATACAAAATAAATAATCAGTTACTATAATTGGGACAAGCAATATAAGTTTCTCTAGTGCTGAACTCCATGGAGTAATGATATTCAGGCTGCCTTTTGTCTAGTCCTGACCTTAAATGAGTTTATGTAACTTTTCTCGGTTCATCTCTTGTTTATAATGTGAGCTGGAAAATTTTGAGGAACTCCTGGGCAGTGTAGCCTTAACCACTATTAGTTCTACTTTTATTGCTTAATTTTCCTGAAGATTTTTGAATCATCATGCACTTCTGGAATTCCAGAGTTTTGCTGTGAACTTGAGAACTAACAGCCTAGTTACGAGTTTCCCCCTTAACTGTTAGTATTCAGGGGGAAGAAATGGGGGCAGGTGCTGTGGCTTAGCCCTGGAGTGCTTCACTATTGTTCCCATTTCGGAGGGTATTGTCTGAAAACATGCTCTAAATCGAATTTTTAAAATAATACCAAAGAAAATCTTAAGATAAATTGTGATTTATTGAACTATGGAATATGAGCAGATCGTTTGTCCAGCAGGCTTTGTCACCTTAAAATGTCAAGCATTTCATCACAACAGTGATGCAGTCAGTAGTATAGGAGAGCCTCGTCTCTAAATGAACTCTTGATGTGAACTGTTTGCAAAGACAACTGCAAAAATTCCTTGTAACACACGTGCTCCTTTACAGTGCTGCTTTTCCTTTCCTCCCATCAAGAAATGGAGTCTGTGCCCTCTTGTCTGCGATCTAGAGAGATCCTGTGACTTGCTTTGAGCAAGAGAAGGACACAGAAGTATGCTGAGGGACTTCAAAAGCTAGGCCTTATAAGACATTGAATGGTTCATTTTGCCCTCTTGGAATCCTGAGAATAAATCTCTGTTGCTTCCAGGTGCTGCATTTTAGGATGATTTGTTATGTAGCAAAAGAAAGTGGATATACTCTGATGCATTGCCCATATGTGAGGCAACTGTAGAAACAAACATACATGGGCCAATGCATGAGAAAGGATAAGGCTTTTTCCTTATGACAAAAACCCTTATTCTCTCATCAACAAACTTGCCTATTTGTTTCTAGACTCATCTCTATAAAGATTTTTTAACAAGCTTTTTGGTGCATAGCAGACTACATTTCAGGAAGGAAATGCTACATGTGATTTATTTCCCCATAAGCCCTATGCCATTTTGCCTGTCTGTGCTACAGGATGGAAAAGGAGTCACACGCATGCAAGTCACAAAGAGGATTTGGGCCTAAAAGGACAGTATGATATGATAAAGGAAAACAGTGGTTTGCCCTTCTACTGAGGTTAATTTTTCTGTCAAGCTTGTGTGTATTTTTCACATCAGACATAGCTCAATGCCAGTTCATCTGGATGTATGAGATTGCGCGTTAAAAATGCACAACCAGGGGCGCCTGGGTGGCGCAGTCGGTTAAGCGTCCGACTTCAGCCAGGTCACGATCTCGCGGTCCGGGAGTTCGAGCCCCGCGTCGGGCTCTGGGCTGATGGCTCGGAGCCTGGAGCCTGTTTCCGATTCTGTGTCTCCCTCTCTCTCTGCCCCTCCCCTGTTCATGCTCTGTCTCTCTCTGTCCCAAAAATAAATAAACGTTGAAAAAAAAATTTAAAAAAAAAAGCACAACCATTATAAAACACACGTGTTCTCTTGCTATTAGAGTGATTCCTATATCTGTTATAATTCTATACTCTGTGTGACATATGCAATATTTAGCATTCATTTAATAAGTGCTCCCAACTAATGGGCTGAGATGTGTTGACAACTGTGATAAAATATTTGTGGATATTACCCAAAATTTTAACTACTGATTTTGAAAGAATAAAAATATCCATTAAATATATTTAAGTCTAGTATACCATATTTTATTGTTTGTGAGAACAAGAGAATTTAGCTCAAATCCACTTAAAAAATTATTTGAAGCTTTTTTTTTAATGTTTATTTATTTTTGAGAGGGAAAGACAGAGTGCGAGTGGAGTAGGAGCAGAGAGAGAGGGAGAAACAGAAGCCGAAGCAGGCCTGAATCCACAAACCAGGAGATCATGACCTGAGCTAAAGTTGGACACTTAACTGACTGAGCCACCCAGGCACCCCTCTTTGATTATGGAAGGAAAATTCTCACCTTTTAAAATCTTGAGCGAATGTGTCTAGGCAAAATTTCAACTGCTATTACTTTAGTTATATACTAGGTACTGCGGTGGAATATATGCATGCTTATTATTATTATCTTTTTAAATAATATATGCAAGCTTATTTAAAATGCCTTTTTTTCTGGAAGAGATGAACTCACAAGCTGTCTCAATATGTATGGGAAGAAAATTATACAAACCATGATTGTGAAATAAAGTAAAATTACTCTTATTGCTGGTTCCTTTTAAGTGATGGTGCACATCTCAGCAGCTCCCTACAGTGTTTTATCCAATTCCATTTAAGAGACTACTTATTTTAGGATTCATCTGACTACTTAGTGCTACACACTTGTTCTATTACAGAATTCCTGTGGTGAAAATAAACTGTATACATTTCATCCCAATATATCTAAAATAGATATAGTGAGACAATTTTTGTTCATATTTTACTATACACAGTCTTCATAAATGAATTATGTTAGCATGTAGAAAACACCAGAAGTGCTCATAAGGTAAAAACGAACTAAAACAAAAAATAATAGCACATTTTTTTTTAAATTTTTTTTTCAACGTTTATTTATTTTTGGGACAGAGAGAGACAGAGCATGAATGGGCGAGGGGCAGAGAGAGAGGGAGACACAGAATCGGAAACAGGCTCCAGGCTCCGAGCCATCAGCCCAGAGCCTGACGCGGGGCTCGAACTCCCGGACCGCGAGATCGTGACCTGGCTGAAGTCGGACGCTTAACCGACTGCGCCACCCAGGCGCCCCTTAATAGCACATTTTTATGGGGAAGGTGACTGGGTGCCAGTATCTACTTCAAGTTTTTTTGGTAAGACTATCACTCATGGTGCCTGACTCACCTGATCACAGGTTGTAAGGCAAGCCAGACTGCAGGTATTCAATTCCCATGGGTCACAGACATTAGGTCTATAATAGGCTCATGAAATAAGGATGGTCAGTAAGAGCTTCCCTGAGATTTGTTAGGTGAATTCAGAGAAAAATTGTTTTCTTCTTTTGGGATTACAAACTCTAGCTATAACTGGTCATCTTTAATGGCATACTGGGAAACCTGCCTAGAACAAAATTTCTTGTATAAAGCCCGTTTCATCTACCCATGAATTTCTTAGACATGGACCTAGTAAATTCCATTTTTGATTAAACCTTTTTGAAGTGGTTTATATGTTAGTTATAATTGAACATCTGTAGTACAATGCGCAACTCTTTAAAACAACAAGTTAGTAACAAATACTTTTTCTAATTTAATTTTTTTAGTTTATATCCAAATTAGTTAGCATATAGTGCAACAATTATTTCAGGAGTAGATTCCTTTTTTTTTTTTTTTTTTAATTTTTTTTTTTCAACGTTTATTTTTTTTGGGACAGAGAGAGACAGAGCATGAACGGGGGAGGGGCAGAGAGAAAGGGAGACACAGAATCGGAAACAGGCTCCAGGCTCTGAGCCGTCAGCCCAGAGCCTGACGCAGGGCTCAAACTCACGGACCGCGAGATCGTGACCTGGCTGAAGTCGGACGCTTAACCGACTGCGCCACCCAGGCGCCCCAGGAGTAGATTCCTTAATGCCCTTACCCATTAAGCCCATCCCTCCTCCCCCAGCCCCTACCATAACCCTCAGTTTGTTCTCCATATTTAAGAATCTCTTATGCTTTGTCCCCCTCCCTGTTTTTATTTTTGTTTCCCTTCCCTTATGTTCATGTGTTTCGTCTCTTGAAGTCCTCATATGAGTGAAGTCATATGATATTTGTCTTTCTCTGACTGACTAATTTTGCTTAGCATAATAGCCTCCAGTTCCATCCACTTAGTTGCAAAAGGCAAGATTTCATTCTTTTTGATTGCCGAGTGATACTCCATTGTATATATATACCTCATCTTCTTTATCCATTCATCCATTGATGGGGACATTTGGGCTCTTTCCATACTTTGGTTATTGTTGAGAGTGCTGCTATAAACATGGGGGTGCATGTGTCCCTTCGAAACAGGACACCTGTATCCTTTGGATAAATACCTAGTAGTGCAATTGCTGGGTCATAGGGTAGTTCTATTTTTAGTTTCTTGAGGAACCTGCATACTGTTTTCCAAAGTGGCTGCACCAGCTTGCATTCCCACCAACAATGCAAAAATGATCCTCTTTCTCCACATCCTTGGCAACATCTGTTGTTGCCTGAGTTGTTAATGGTAGTCATTCTGACAGGTGTAAGGTGGTATCTCATTGTGGTTTTGATTTGTATTTCCCTGATGATGATTGATGCTGAGCATTTTTTCATGTGTCAGTTGGCCATCTGGGTGTCTTCTTTGGAGAAGTGTCTATCCATGTCTTTTGCCCATTTCTTTCCTGGATTATTTGTTTTTTGGGTGTTGAGTTTGATCAGTTCTTTATAGATTTTGGATACTAACCCTTTATCTGATACGTCATTTGAAATATCTTCTCTCATTCCATCGGTTGCCTTTTAGTTTTGCTGATTGTTTCCTTCCCTGTGCAGAAGCTTTTTATTTTGTTGAGGTCCCAGTAGTTCATTTTTGCTTTTGTTTCCCTTGCCTCCAGAGACATGTTGAGTAAGAAGTTGCTGCAGCCAAGATCAAAGAGGTTTTTGCCTGCTTTCTCCTTGAGGATTTTGATGGCTTCCTGTCTTATATTGAGGTCTTTCATCCATTTTGAGTTTATTTTTGTGTACGGTTTAAGAAAGTGGTCCAGGTTCATTCTTCTGCATGTCACTGTCCAGTATTCCCAGCACCACTTGCTGAAGAGACTGTCTTTATTCCATTGGAAAGTATTTCCTGCTTTGTCAAAGATTAGTTGGCCACACATTTGTGGGTCCATTTCCGGGTTCCCTCTTCTGTTCCATTGATCTGAGTGTCTGTTCTTGTGCCAGTACCATAGTGTCTTGATGATTACAGTTTTGTAGTATAGCTTCAAGTCTGGGATTGTGATACCTCCTCATTTGATTTTCTTTTTCGAGATTGCTTTGGCTATTTGGGGTCTTTTCTGGCTCCATACAAATTAGGATTATTTGTTCTAGCTCTGTGAAGAATGCTGGTGTTATTTTGATAGGGATTGCATTGAATATGTAGATTGCTTTGGGTAGTATCGACATTTTAACAATATTTGTTCTTCCTATCCAGGAGCATGAAATCTTTTTCCTTTTTTTTTTTTTGTGTGTGTGTATTCGTCAGTTTCTTTCATAAGCTTTCTATAGTTTTCAGTGTATAGATTTTCACCTCTTTGGTTAGATTTATTCCTAGGTATTTTATGGTTTTTGGTGCAATTGTAAATGGGATCGATTCCTTGATTTCTGTTTCTGTCATTTCATTGTTGGTGAATAGGAATGCAACTGATTTCTGTGCATTGATTTTATATCCTGCAACTTTGCTGAATTCATGGATCAGTTCTAGCAGTTTTTTGGTGGAATCTATTGGGTTTTTCATGCAGAGTATTATGTCATCTGCAAAGAGTTAAAGTTTGACCTCCTCTTGGCCGATATGGATGCTTTTTATTTCTTTGTGTTGTCTGATTGCAGAGGCTAAGACTTCCAACAGTATGTTGAATAACTGTGGCAAGAGTGGACATCCTGTGTTTTTGTGACCTTATGGGTCATTTTTTTCTCCAGTGAGGATGATATTAGCATTGGGTCATTCATATATGGCTTTTATGATCTTGAGGTATGATCCTTCCATCCCTACTTTCTTGAGGGTTTTTATCAAGAAAGGATGTTGTATTTTGTCAAATGCTTTCTCTGCATCTATTGAGAGGATCATATAGTTCTTGTCCTTTCTTTCATTGTTGTGATGAATCACATTGATTGCCTTATGGATATTGAACCAGGCCTGCATCCCAGATATAAATCCCACTTGGTTGTGGTGAATAATTTTTTTAATGTATTCTTGGATCTGGTTGGCTAATATCTTGTTGAGGATTTTTGCATCCATGTTCATCAGGGAAATTGGCCTATAGTTCTTTTTACTGGGTCTTTGGTTTTGGAATCAAGGTAATGCTGGCCTCATAGAAAGAGTTTGGAAGTTTTCCTTCCATTTCTATTTTTTGGAACAGCTTCAAGAGAATGGGTGTTAACTCTTCCTTAAATGTTTGGTAGAATTCCCCTGGAAAGCCATCTGGCCTTGGACTCTTGCTTTTTGGCAGATTTTTGGTTACTAATTCAATTTCTTTACTGGGTATGGGTCTGTTCAAATTTTCTATTTCTTCCTGTTTCAGTTTTGGTAGTGTATATGTTTCTAGGAATTTGTCCATTTATTCCAGATTGCCCATTTTATTGGCATATAATTGCTCATAATATCCTCTTACTATTGTTTTTATTTCTGCTGTATTGGTTGTGATCTCTCCTCTTTCATTCTTGATTTTATTTATTTGGGTCCTTTCCTTTTTCTTTTTGATCCAACTGGCTAGTGGTTTATCAATTTTGTTAATTCTTTCAGAGAACCAGCTTCTGGTTTCATTGATCTGTTGTATTCTTTTTTTGGTTTTGATAGCATTAATTTCTGCTCTAATCTTTATTATTTCCTGTCTTCTGCTGGCTTTGGTTTTATTTGCTGTTCTTTTTCCAGCTCTTTAAGGTGTAAGGTTAGGTTGTGTATCAGAGATCTTTCCTCCTTCTTTAGGAAGGCCTGAATTACTATATACTTTCCTCTTATGACTGCCTTTGCTGCGTCCCAGAGGTTTTGGGTTGTGGTGTCATCATTTTTATTGGCTTCCATATACTTTTTAATTTCCTCTTTAACATCTTGGTTGGCCCATTAATTCTTTAGTAGGATGTTCTTTAGTCTCCAAGAATTTGTTATCTTTCCAAATTTTTTCTTGTGGTTGATTTCAAGTTTCATAGTGTTGTGGTCTGAAAATATGCACGGTATGATCTCAGTCTTTTTATACTTGCTGAGGGATGATTTATGTCCCAGTATGTCGTCTATTCTGGAGAACGTTCCATGTGCAATGGAGAAGAATGCACATTCCACTGCTTTAGGATGAAATGTTCTGAAGATATCTCAAGTCCATATGGTCCAGTGTATCATTCAAAGCCATTGTTTCCTTGTTGATTTTTGATTAGATGATCTGTTCATTGCTGTGAGTGGGGTGTTGAAGTCTTCTACTATTATCGTATTACTATCAATGAGTTTCTTTATGTTTGTGATTAATTGATTTATATATTTGGGTGCTCTCACATTTGGCGCATAAATGTTTACAATTGTTAGGTCTTCCTGGTGGATAGACCCCTTAATTATGATATAATGCCCCTCTGCATCTCTTGATACAGTCTTCATTTTAAAGTCTAGATTGTCTGATATAAGTATGGCTACTCTGGGTTTCTTTTGTTGACCATGAGCATGATAGATGGTTCTCTACCCCCTTACTTTCAATCTGAAGGTGTCTTTAGGTCTAAAGTGGGTCTCTTGTAAACAGCATATAGATGGATCTTGTTTTCTTATCCATTGTGTTACCCTATGTCTTTTGATTAGAGCATTTAGTCCATTGACATTTAGAGTGAGTACTGAAAGATATGAATTTATTGCAATTATGTTGCTTGTTGTCAAATACTTTTTAAAAATTTTTTAATGTTTACTTATTTTGAGAGAGAGAGAGACAGAGCATGAGTGGGGGAGGGGAAGGGAGAGAGGGAGACACAGAATCTGAAACAGACTCCAGACTCTGATCTGTCTGCACAGAGTTTGATGCAGGACTTGAACTCAAGAATGGTGAGATCATGACCTGGGCTGAAGTAGGACGCTTAACCAACTGAGCCGCCCAGGTTCCCCTCAAATACTTTTTTTTTATGTCATTCTGTATCTCTTTATAGTGATCAGAGAGACTAGATCCTAAGACATTTATCTTAGTCAGGTATCTGAGGATCAGTCCTTGGAGGGCATGACTTGCAAACTTCTGGGAAGAAATCAGATAGTGTATAATAAAGCTAAATGAACCCATGAGAATCAGATGGCCATTTCTATTCTACAATTAAATAAGTATTAGTCATTATAAGCCTGTCAACATAGTCAATTTCACCTGTTACATATCAGCCCTTTCATTAGAGTATAGGTCTATAGTATATTTCATTAGAGTATAGGTCAATGGGGCATCTCGATAGCACTTTTTCTTAAGGTTTATGTTTGGATAGTTAATTATATGGTACCATTCTACATATAATAAGATCTATCTAAAATATTTATTATTGAATCTGTTTTGATAGAGAACTCAAAAAACTTCTTATAGGAAACTTTGCTTGCAAGTATCAAGTTTACTTCAGGGTTCTATTGTATTGTTTAGAATGAATTGTATGACAGGAAAATGGAACTATTTTAAAGGATTTGTTGGATTTAATATGTATTATCAGATATATAGATATTTTTCTCAGGGTGGCTTTGGAAATAGGTCAGCTTTTCAAAATGAGTGCTTTGAAAAGATTTGAGAAGATTTGGTAAATATATATACTTAATGTGACTCTGAAACAATGCTAAACAATGTAATTAACAAAGACCTTTTATTCGATAGCCTTCCCTAATACTTCCATGCTTTTCTAATAGGAATAGGGAGTGCATGGGTGGCTCAGTTTGTTTAGAGTCTGACTCTTGGTTTCGGCTCAGGTCATGTTCTCAAGGTCATAAGTTTGAGCCCCAAAACAGGCTCCATGCTGAGTGCGGAGTCTGCTTGGGATCCTCTCTCTTTTCTCTCTCTGCCCCTCCCCCTGCTTGCATACCTGCTCTCTCTGTCTCAAATATAAGTAAGTAAATAAATATAATGGGAATTGTTTTCATAAAGCACACTAAAGACACAGTTTTACCTTTATCAGTTTCATATTTAAAGGTTTAACGTTTGTACTCCACTTATGCATTAGTTATTTTTACTATTTCCATTATTAACTATTGGATTTCTAAACTGTCAGCTACACTAAACTTGGGAAGTTACAATTCTCCAACCCATTTTGGAGAGTTGCCAAATTGTATTAACTTTAGATGAATGGGATCTCTATTTTATTTTGCAACATTTGATGGTAGCAAGTTCTAAGCACCATGTGTCACATAAAGTGGATGACAGTAGGGTGGTATCTAGATGCAGAAGCAAAAATATGAATAATGGAACTGAAGAATCTATAATAAGTTACTGCAGGTGGTGACTCCAGAGGAAGACAGCTCTGTGTAAAAACAGCACCAATTAATGACAGATAAAAAAAAAGAAAGTAGAGAAAAATTCCTTTGGCGCATCTAACAACCTAAGTCACCAGGGCTATAAAAATCTCAGGTTTTTTAATAAGCATTATGAATTTTAATTTTTCTAATATCCTTAGAATTCTTTAAACTAACTTTTTTTCAGAATAAAGAATATGCATGCTATGTAAAGTATTCTTCCATGCTTTGAAGGTTAATTCATTTTGGTCCAGGATCTTAGCCAGGGGCAACATTCAGTGCCATGAATGAGGCAAAGATAAGCTTGTACTGCCATAGAGTTAAACACACAGTATGGAAGAGGAAGAAGAAAGCTCTAGGAATTCTCAAATTTATGCATTTTTTAAAAATATAGTTAAAATATATATTCCATGATTAATAGTTGCAGCTGTGAGAAGCGTACAAGCTTATGATATCCTAAAAAAAAAATGATGGTTACAACGTAATTAGCGTCCTCCTGGGTACAACTCATGGGCAACCCCTTCAGGGTTGAACCCAGGCAAGTGAATTGTAGATCTGGTGAGAGGAACCAAACAAACCTCACTGTAGAGGAGAGGACCCTGGGCTACTATTGGATCACTTACCTATATTGCTTTAATGATTTAGATGAAGAAAATATTATGGTGGTAATTTAGCTGGTTTAAATAATTTCACATATAGATAAGTTGCTTAAGCTTAATTCTTACAAACAGATACTGAAGCATTATTAAGACTTGTCTAGCAGACTGAATGACAAAGATGTCTTTGAGAATTGCAAGCTTCAGAATTCAACACATTTTCACTCTCTTTGAATCAAGCCCATTTAATTTGAAGGTCTTTCTCAAAATAAAATGAAATGAAATAAAAAGTAACAAGCATCACCATCAATGGTTTTCTCTTTTTCATATTTGGTCCAGATGTAACAGACATCACTTTGCTCACATTCATTAATGAAAATGAGTCAGAGTTCCTCAACTTAATCACAAAGAAGGGAAGGAAATGCAGTCTTCCTATGTATCCAGAATGAAGAAGAAGAAATGGGATGACACAGAGAGCGTGTGTGAGTGGGGGAGAGGGGCAGAGGCAGAGAGAGAATCTTAAGCAGGCTCCAAGCTCCGTGTGGAGCCTGACACAGGGTTCGATGTGGGGCTTCATCCCATGACTCTAGGGTTGTGACCTGAGTGGAAATCTAGAGTCGGATGCTCAACCAACTAAGCCACCAAAGTACACCAGGTAATATTTCTATTCTTTCCAATTCAAAAGGAACTTTTTTAAAAAGAGTTTCATTGCATGTTTACTGAAGCCCATTAATCTGGGTAGCAATGTCACTGGGAAATTTTTGTTTGGTTATTCCTGTTTTACACTTAATTGGATAAAGTCACACAGTCTCAAATTAAGCATTATTCTGTATATCACTACATACTCTGATCTCTGTCTAGTGTCCCATTCCTCACTGGCTAGTAATGGTTTTCTTGGAATCTTATAATACGTGCAGGATCCATTAATCTCAAAGTTCAAACCTCCCAGATTATAGTAACCAAAATACAAGCTAAATATGACCCTTTGTAGCAACGTGGATGGAACTGGAGAGTGTTATGCTAAGTGAAATAAGCCATACAGAGAAAGACAGATACCATATGTTTTCACTCTTATGTGGATCTTGAGAAACTTAACAGAAACCCATGGGGGAGGGGAAGAAAAAAAAAAGAAAAAAAAGAGGTTAGAGTGGGGGAGAGCCAAAGCATAAGAGACTGTTAAAAACTGAGAACAAACTGAGGGTTGATGGGGGGTAGGAGGGAGGGGAGGATAGGTGATGGGCATTGAAGAGTGTATCTTTTGGGATGAGCACTGGGTGTTGTATGGAAACTAATTTGACAATAAATTTCATATAATAAATATTCCTAAGAGATCAGGAACGTTTCCTTTGGTCTCAATAAGATGTATCTCTTCCCTACTTATTGAAGAATATTGTGAATCCTTACTAAGAATTTTCCTTAAAGGGATGTTGTTGAAATTTTATCTATTACTTAACATGGAAAGCTTTCTAAAATTGCATTCCATTCCCCTTTTCCTTTCTATAGTTGAATTCACAGCAGAGACTAATAATCTCTCCTTCTTTGTGTCTGCAGTCTCTTAACCGTCTTGCTTGTCACCACCTTCACCTCTCCACCTTCAGTCCTTGCCCCAACAGTACCCAAGCACCACGCTTCTGACAGGTGAACCACTTGCACATTCTTCTTTTAGTATTAAACAACATTTAATCAACTAATTTTATAGCTATTTGACAAGATATAACAGAAAACAATATGTTGTGTCTTCACTGAAATAAATTGCCTTGCACGTAAAATTTCACTGAACAAGGTGTTAAATGTATTATCACACAGCACACTCTAAAGTAAAATTTTTCCAATCTCTTTTCTTATGACCCCATTTTGGAAAAGACACTGGCAAATATTTTCCTAGGAGGGATTCCATTACTCCATAAATGCATTCTTATTTTAGCATATATCACTGCTTAGTGCTACTAACCTTTCAATAGCACCTATCATAGAGGACTTTCTTCCAAGATGCATTTCAGTAAAAAAAAAAAAACAAAACAAAACAAAAAAAAAAAACAAAAAAAACCAAAAAAAAAAACAAGACTGTGTTTAAATATGCACTTGTGTATATGTGGGCTTATATGCTAAAGGTTTGTACAAGTTAAGTTCTTCTTGTTTTTGGAATCTCTTGGGTTACTGCCCATACGTGAGGAAAGTAGTCATGTTAATTTTTCAATATTTAAAATATTTTTCTTTCACTGATGGTTTATAACTGAGTTGAAAAATATATTCAGTTGTTTTTTTCCTTATATATTTTAGCAGATTTCTTTGGTTCTTATCTGAATTGGTACACTGGCTTTTTAAAAATAATTGTCAGGCTCTGGGCTGATGGCTCAGAGCCTGGAGCCTGTTTCGGATTCTGTGTCTCCCTCTCTCTCTGCCCCTCCCCCGTTCATGCTCTGTCTCTCTCTGTCCCAAAAATAAATAAACGTTGAAAAAAAAAATTTAAAAAAAATAAAATAAAAATAACAAAATGGTTAGAATTTAAAATCTGTAAGACACCTCTTGAGGTTGCAGAGTTTCTTTCATATAATCAGTGCTATATACATAGAATATTTTTCATATCATCTTTATTCAGAAATGTAAAAATGCTTAAGGGGCACCTGGGTGGCTCAGTCAGCTAAGCAACTGACTCTTGATTTCGGCTCAGGTCGTGATCTCGTAGTTGGTGAGTTTGAGTCCTGCATGGAGCTCTGAGCTGAGAGTGTGGAGCCTGCTTGAGATTCTTTCTCTCTCTCTCTCTCTCTCTCTCTCTCTCTCTCTCTGCCCCTCCCCCACTCATACTCTTTCTCAAAATAAATAAATAAACATTTTTTAAAAAATGGAAATGTAAAAATGAAATGAAGTAAAATAAAAAGTATAAGAAGATGTATCAAGGGGTCAGTTTTATGTATTTTTCCATATCCCTGAATTGAATAACAATTTGAACACAGACCGTCAAAACTGTGCTGGGAATTGACCACGGTTAGAAACTTAAAAAAATTATTTTAAATTTATTTTAATTTTTTAATTAAATCATATGCCTTATATGAGGCTTGAACTCATGACCCTAAGATCAAGAGTCACATGCTGTACCTACTGAGCCAGCCGGGTGCCCCCAGAATTAGAGAAACGTTTAACGACAGCATGACATGTGTCTGCTTGTGGGTGAAATCAAAGCTGCTTATGTCATTTGCCTCTTTCTTATCCTTCTTATCTGTAACTGTATTCTCACTTTGGCAGGGGACACAATGGGAGTGGGTCTGATTGACTGGAGAAACCAAATGGAATGGGAAATCAGTGGCGGAAAGCTCAGTACATAGTGATCTCTGGCATGAAAATAGGGTTTATTATTATTTTTTTATTTTATTTTTTTTTCAACGTTTATTTATTTTTGGGACAGAGAGAGACAGAGCATGAACGGGGGAGGGGCAGAGAGAGAGGGAGACACAGAATCGGAAACAGGCTCCAGGCTCTGAGCCATCAGCCCAGAGCCGACGCGGGGCTCGAACTCACGGACCGCGAGATCGTGACCTGGCTGAAGTCGGACGCTTAACCGACTGCGCCACCCAGGCGCCCCGGCAATAGGGTTTAAAGAAAGACTTTCAACAATACACATCTATATGCTGTTAAATTAGTACTATAATGATTGTAAACAAATATTAATGATATATTAAACCATTAATAAATGTTCAGGCTTAGGGGTTGTTATAGAATATAGATCAAAAATAGCCCAGTTGGCCCTTTAAATACTCTATTTTTACAATCCCACTTTGCTTTCTTGACTTTCTGTGATCATGAAAAGTCTATGGCAACTAAGAGAGGATGAAATAAAAAGTCCTTTATATCCTTCTAATTCACCAGCCCTAAACCCAACATCTTGAAAACATCTCTTTCACAGTGAGGGATTAATTCTAGCAATCAAAACCTACCAGTGAATGTGTCAAACACAATCAAGCCTGGCATTTGTGTTATTACAATGTCAATATGATACCTCTGTTGTCCTAGAAAACTTAAACCATCATTGAGATTATCAATACTGGTACTTTTGCTTTATTTAAGAAATTGATTAACATTGCAGAATGGAAAAATAAACTTCTACAGATCAATAAAACACTACTCTCTTCCATGCACTCCTTTTTCCCCTGATAAATGCTCTTCTTAAATGCTACTTTTTAGTGTTGGCTTAGCTAACAGACTCTACATATTAGGTTTGAGCAGCTTTTGCTACCACACTGTTCCATCCTCAGTGTCCTGTTTGCTTTTCAGCAGCTCAGCAACAGGTTGGGCACCCAATAATGTGCTAAAGATGTAAAGTTATTTTGTAAGAATTAAGAGAGAACACTAGCCAGGAGATGATGTAAGGCTGTCTGAATCATGCTCATACTTTGAAGAAAACCGGAATTCTTAATGGAAATCATTGCCAAATCCAAAGAAACTGAGAAATGAGTATTACTCCCAATACTTGATCTCACCTAAAGATGATAGGGTAAGGAGTAAATATTCTAAAATTTCAAAAGCATTGAGTCATTGATTCTTAACCATGGCATGATATAAGCTCCCTCGTCTTTTTTTTAATGTTTATTTTTGAGAGACACAGAGTATGAGAGGAGGAGGTGTAGAGAGAGAGGGAGACACAGAATCCAAAGCAGGCTCCAAGCTCCCAGCTGTCAGCATAGAGCCTGATGTGGGCTCCAACTTACAAACCGTGAGATCATGACCTGAGCAGAAGTCGGACATTTAACTGACTGAGCCACCCAGGCACCCCCAAGCTCCCTTTTCTTAGTTTTAATCTCTGTACATGTTTATACAATGTATATACATTTATATGGATACATATTCATTCTATTAGTGATGTAAAATTAACAATATTTGCTTCAACGTTAACTATTTAATTTCTTGTACTCTCCTTAATATTATATCTGTTTTTTTTCCCTATAAAACGTTAATCCCATGAGTTCAGAGACTCTGTAGTATAAGTGGTCTTAATTCAACATGACAGTGCATATTTGTTGAATGAATGAGTGAAAGCTAAAGGAAACTCACCATGGTAGACATGTTAAATAGTAGAGGCAGAGTATAATTGTTTGTTTTTTCTAAAAGTCAACGGCCATTTTGGAGAGCAAAAGTTAATAATGCAACAAAAATTGAGTAACTCAAAATGGTAACAATGGAGTATAAGGCAAGGGTTCTACACCAAGTGAGTTGCACAGACCATTTTTAAAATAAAGATTGAACCACCAGGGGCTGGGCTGTTTGAGAAAAAATTGGCAGAGAACATGGAACCTGAAATTGATTTTTCATAAAATATCAGTTGAATGTCTACTATGTGCCATGTGCTGTACTGTGTTTGACATGCATTATTTCTTTCAATTCTCACATGTCTAGTGGGTGAGTGTTGTTATTGTCCTATTCGACTGACAGGAGTACTGAGGCTTGGAGAGGTTACCAGCTTGTACGGAACTAAGAAATAGTGAAGACAGGATTCAAAATAATGGATTCAGACAGCAGAGCCCTCTGTTCCTATCTCTTACCATATGTGCCCTTCCTAAGTCTCAAAGAAAATGTTGTATATAAAGATATATCTATATGTGTGTGTGTATGTGTGTATGTATACATGTAAAAGGAGAGGGGAAATATAATTAGGAGTGTGAATGTGACAATTCACATGACAACTTCAAATATTTAGGAAACCACGAGTTGACAGCCTGATTGTTCTAAGGGCACCTTATATTGAAATAATTTAATGGTTATGTTGACTACAATATTTTCCTGAGGTCTTTCAATGTGTTAGGCAGTAGGTTAAGCACTTTATATGTAGTGTCCCACTGATGCTTACTTACTTCGTCTCTGTGATCCAGAGTCAATCTGAATTATAGCAGGTAGTAGGGCTGTCAGGGCCAGGTTAAGATGCTTGCTTTTCATCCTAAATGAAGAAACGTTTGAGATTTTCAAGTAGTGGAATGATATCATGAAACATACTACTATTTTGCTGTCAATTTGTTATGTTTTTAGTGACTATTAGTGAAATGTTATCAATGATATTTTGGCAAATTTACCAAGATTTGGAATAATAGATTATTTTAAGTTTATTTATATTGAGAGAGAGTGAGCAAAAGAGAGGGCAAGGAAGCAGGGGGCGGGGGGGGGGGAGAGAGAGAATCCCAAGAGGACTCTGAGCTTCGGGGCTCAATCCCAAGAATCAGGAGATCATGACCTAAGCTAAAATCATGATCTGAGCTAAAGAGTCAAACTCTTAACTGTCTAAACCACCCAGGTGCACCGGAATAATGGATTTTTCTGTGTGAGAACAAGTGTGTGCTTTTGTGTGTATATTGGTGAATGGAGCAATGTTCTCTGGGAATTAGAGAGCAGAGATGAATTTGAAAAATAGCACAATAATGCAAGTATAGGATGATAATGGCCTGAAAAACACAAACAACATTAAGAATGGGGGGGAAAAGTGGGATAGATCATACCTATGGAAGCAAAGATTGTAAAAAAGTAAAAAAAAAAGAATATATCTTGAGCCCAAGAACATAAGCAAAATCTTTCTGTAATTGCAAATTGGTAGAAGAAAAGAGAGTTCAAATATATCAACCAGAAACTGGCTGCTGTACCAATAATGGTGTCTCTCTACATTCTAACTCCCCTGTGCTGCTTCTTATGGCTGGAATTTGGTGACTGCACAGGCGCTATGGTAGTCCTCCACTTTCTTATACGAATTTCTGTTGCCCAGGACATGTCTAAACCCAGCCTGTTAGAAAGTTTTCTTTATTTGAGCCAATTTCCTAGTCTGAACAGAATCGGTGAATGAGGTACAGGGGAGGTCTGCTTTCTCTTTGGCTTCTCAGGATGCATTGTAGCACCCAGAGCAGCTGGCAGGGAGGAATGGAGCAGCATATATTCTAATATGGTTAACTTATTCTAATGAGCTGCATTCTCTAAAATCAGACTTGCTGATGTTGGCAGGAAATAAATTTAACTCCCCTGCACAAATAGATGCAAAGCTGAATTCTCTGATACATTTCATTTTCCACAAGGTAATCAAGATTCATAAAACTCCAATTTAGGATCAGGGCACCAGGGAGTCAATGTCCTTGAGAGAAACAAAATCTTCTGATGAGAATTGTATTTCAATGGTGTTAATCTCACAGGATCTGATAAATGGACAGAGTGGAGTTGAATCTTATTTGGCCTTATTGTCCTTTCTGCTATCCATTTCATTCAACATCGAGGTAATCAAATACATAAAATCTGCACTATTTGCTTTTGGCCCAGAAAACACTACCAGTGCCTTTAATGAGAAGAATAGGAGATAAAATTGATGGCATGTTTTTTCTAAAGTTATCAACATCTTCAGAGTTAGTCTAAGTTTTTAAATCTTCCCTTCATGGCCCCAAATCAAATTAACACTTCTTTTGTCTCCATTCTCTATAGAACTTTATTAACTTCAAAACAGAAGGTGATGAAACCATCTCAAATCTATTCTTTCCACTCTTTTCAGCTCCCAATGCATTATCATCAATGGTCCTCCGAACAGTAGGACAGTAAAGTGAAGGCTAGTAGAGAGAAGGCTGAGAAGTATGATCACACACAATTTTTAAAACTTGCTTATTTTAAAAATACGGCACACTATCAACCATTCTAATATATAACTCCTACAAAGCCCTGAGTACATGTCTGGACTAAGGAGCACTTAGAGCCTTCAAGGGCAAGCGTTTTGAATTGAAAGTCAAGATTGATGATACTAAATAAGTCTGCTACTTGGATTCACCTGGAGATGGGTTTGTTTTACTGAAATCAAAATAATTCATGACACATTTAAAATTCTTCCATTCCCTGTGGAATTCAGTCCATTCCACGTGACTGCTTAAGAAGTCAACTCACCCTTTTAGACTTCATGGTTGTATGACCATGGATGCTTTAAGGAATATGCTGCTTGTAACTTTGAAATCACCAGTGTTTGTGTCTGTGATCAGGCAAATGTAAGAGAAGAGAGGAAAGGAACTTCTTGAGAGGTTGAAGGAGTGGTAATAGTTTGATGGGCATTTAGGAAATGTGGAAGTGAATTATGAAGAGAAAAAATGTGTTTATTAAATATTGGTTATGGGAAATATAATTTCTTAAGTTTTGGTATATAAAGAGTTGATCTCATAAGATGGTGGTGTTTGTCGATGTGTTTAGTAAGGGTTTTGCCAGTCTACTGTTAGATACAAGCCAAAAGATACTCAAGAAGAGATCTATTGCCATTGCACTTGGAATAAAATACAGAATCCATTCCATGACCTGCAAAGCTTCATGTGAATGATTCTCAACTGTTGTGTAGGTACTGTCTATTTTGATTGAGTTGGCTTCACATTCAACCTAGTGGTTGATAGTTTTAAATATTCCTTAGATGATTCAACTGTGCAAAAAAGTATTGAGCAACACTGTCTTCCAAAAGAGAACTCTTGATTCTATCTCTGTAATCTCATAATCTTAATACCTAAAATATTCCACCCATCACTAGTCTACTCAGTATTAGACTAAGCCAATCTCACTTTCCCTTTAGGGTTTAGGATTTGTTGCTTTTGCTTAGAATGTTCTGATATTGACTGACCACTCCTTCCTTTCATCCGTCTTACCCTTAGTAAGCTATATTGTCAGCCCCTTTGAATGTTCAAAGAGGCCATTTGTAACCTATATTTAATCTAGGAAGATTCCTCATTTCCATTAATTTTTATCACCTCAAACTCTGTTCTATTTGCTTTATGGCATTAGTCACTATTGGAAGTCTTCATTCACTCATTCCTTTCCTTGTTTACTGACTGACAGCCCTCACTACAAACTAGAGAACATTGTCCCTGTCATACTGTTTACTGATGTATAATTTGTGCCTAAAACAATGCCTGGCACAAAGTAATATTCACTCTTTGTGTTGAATAAATAAATATTTGTTGAGTGAATGAATGAATGATTAAGTGGTTGAAATGTCAACTAAAAATGAGAATGCATTGGAAACTCTTTCTTGACCATAAATTATTGGTCACTAAATCCCAATGCCTGCTTGATTTATAGAATACATTTTACCTCCTTTCTACTTACAGTATTTTTCTTCCTTAGGCCTTTCTCTTAACTTTTCAAGCAATAAGTGAAACAGACTTTGGATCAAAGAATATGCAACACATGTGCCAATGACCAAAACAATTTTCTATCAGAAAATTCAATCAAGGCTTCTTTAATCAGGGCATAAATCTTTCAGACACACATCACAGACGATATGACATTAGATCATAACTGCTCTTTTTTTTTTTTAAAAAAGCTATTCCCCTACATCCATTTTGCAATTACAACCTCTCAGTGGTGGAGGAATAGCACTGAAGTAGCAGAGGGAAAGCAATACCCTGAAAAAGCAGTTTTAAACATGATGAACTTGGTACTTTTAGTTTATCTCAGTCTGCAATTTCAACTCTCATGGGACTCAATGAAATGGAATCAGGCAATGTCGATCAATAATCTGAAATTCTGTTATAAAGGGTCTAGTATAAAATAAACATTAAGAGCCAGTGTCTGTCTCCTACTTCTACCAGCAACACACTCATATCTCCTATGCCCATGGAATTTTTTAAATAATGGTGAACACTGTTTACTTGTTTGCATTTCCTACTTTTCTCCTGTCCAGAGAGAACATTTAATGAGAAGAGGCTGAGTTTATCCCAATCAATATTTTCAGCAATGTCATATACTTGTCTTAAAGAGTGGTCATTTGGGAATTGATTGTATTTGGCAATAGACATATTCAAAACAATGGAAATCTGTAAAAAGAAAAATCTTATTAGCTAGAATTTTCTAGTATAAATTAGTAAAATCCTATTATTTAGGGACATTTTAATGAAAATATTGGGTTGGTTCATTTAAACGAATTAAAGTTTTAAAAACAATCAATTGTATTTTGTATTTTTTGGAAACTTGAAGAGTTTAGAATGTGCATTGATAAAAATCATGAAAGTTGAAATAAAAGATAAATAGGAGAGTGATGTCATATTCCATAATCTATTGGTAAATTGGCTCAAAAGGTCTCTTAATTGTTCCCAAGAGTAATGCATGAAGTTTTTCGCAATGCAGCCAAACTATGCAATTGGAATATATGGCCAGAAATATAATAAGTCTAACTTTGAAAACATGCATTGAGCTCTGGATTGGATGCTACTTTATAGGAGCATCTTAACCTAAGAACATTTATAAAAGCATTGTTTTAAATGTAACGATAACAAAAATGATATATTTCTTTCATTCTTTTGCACATATAATTTATTTTTACAAAATGAAACAGTCTGTTCTCATATCACTTTTTAAATATTAAATTTTAATTTTCATGATTTTTTTAAATATCTGGAGATTCAAATACCCATCACCAAACTTAAGAGATGTTGCCATCTTTCTATATTTTCTTCAATGGGTTCTGTCATTTTCAAACAAATGTAACCATAGATACCATTTAAACACCATAATCAATAACTCTCCTCTGCTTCTGAAAGTTAACCATTATCTGGAAGTTAGATGGTACCATTCCCATAACTTATATCTATCTATCTTTTGGTTTCTTAATTGCTTTTCATGCTTTTATCTATTTGTCTGCATGGACAGTGCTTGGAGTGAATTCTTTACTTACCAGCTATATGTTTTTGAGCAAATTACTTAACCTCTAAACATCAGTTTCCTCATTTGTAAAATATTGACAACAGTAGTGCATGTCATAGGGTTGTTGGGAGATTGATTCATTTAAGAAGCACTTTTAAAAAGAATTTGGTAATAGTCTTCTATATGATTAAAATTCACAAAAGCTATTTCAAGAAGAACTTGGTATAGCATGTGTAAATATTATTTCAATTCATTATACCTTTGTCTCCAAATTAGAATTTATCCCATTTATTGGGATTTTCCTTACAATCTCAGTATTTTCTTCATTGCCAATATTTCTAATTGCATCTTTTCCACATCTTACTATTCTCATATTTTTGCCTGTTTGTTTCACAAATTCTTATCCTTTTAACATGGATGGTATCTTTTCATTTACTTGTTTATAAACTTGTTCATCAGGTTCTATGAATTTCATTTCATCTGGAATAAATTCATATTCAGATTCTTATTTGTTGGCTATTTACTTTTACTTCTTCCTTTCCCTACCCTTTCCTTTCCACTGCCTTCCCTTCCTTCCCTTCCTTCCCTTCCTTCCCTTCCTTCCCTTCCCTTCCCTTCCCTTCCCTTCCCTTCCCTTCCCTTCCCTTCCCACCTAACTCCTTCCTCAGCTTCCCCTCAAGTCATCTTGTCCACAAACCTATGCTAATAACCTTGTGTATCCCTTCTATATTTCACTTCACACACACACACACACACACACACACACACACACACACACGATTGGGGGACATATTTTTATAAAATAACACATGTCTATGTTTTGTAGAACACTTGTGGGGGATATTAAGAGATTCTATGTGAGGAAAGTATTTTGTAATCAAATAGTTTTGGGAAACACTGGATAAAACAGAATGAAATAGCTTTCTCTATTGCTAGATTTCTTAGTGCATTTATCATAGAAAGGTGAGCAAATTTTGTATTCCTCCAAATCATTTGACAACAGAACCCTTTCTTAACAGGGAAATTCATATACTGGTATTATGAGGAACAGATTTTGAAAAACACTGACCTAACAATGCCAATAAGTATCATTTACTTCTTATAAATTTAGCTTTCATCCATTTGGAGACCAGACATACTCTAAATCAAGAGGCCAAGCAACTATTATGTTGACTCTATTTAGGCTTCTTATTTTGCATGCAGAACCTTGATTTTTATCCCCTTTACTGGTAACCACGCCCCTGCCTAAAACCTAAGGCTCAGAAACAAAAGTATCTGTTTTGGTTTCATTTACTGACTGGCCTTTTACCTAAATTGTCCTTCCAAGATTTGGGGTACTGACTGGAACCCAAGCAGTCTACCTACTTCATGGTCTTCCTACTAATTAGCTATCTCCTCATTATGTGACCTAATACACAAATTGGTATAGTATCCAGTTCTTAATTCTCATTTTACCTTTTACCAGTACATAAATTCAGAATGGAGTATAAAGTAGATTACAGAAGGAAAATACAGGATGTAAAAAAAAAAAACAATCATAGAAAAAGTGAATTTTGACTTGGGCATTTATTGAATTAGGGACACAACATGAGTTAAAAGGCTATTTCTTTCTAGCCATCTTTAGTCTTCCTCATACATTTATTGGCTGAATTAAATGGGGTAACATAAAATGAATTAAATGAGTTAACACATAAGAGAATTTAGCATTATGCTGGTACAGTATAGGCAATAAATGTTAGTTTACATTCCATTTTTCAAGTAAGATCACATAGCTAGGATTTCTTCATTTATAATATGAAGAATGTCTAGCAAACATAGTGGGTATCACACTTTGATGGATCAATTCATGTACCTTAAAACATATTGTCACAAATTACTAGAAAATAGTAAGATATTTTCTGGTATATATTATGATTAATAATATTCCTATATTATTAGGAGATTTAGGCAACTTCAAAAATTTGCACATAACTTCCATAATAGGTAATGGGGAAAAATGGATAACCTATGAGAGGTAGGTGGAATTATTAGCATATATATAAATGAAGAAATCCCAAATCAGAAAAGTTTAACAACTTGTTTAAAGTAATAAATTTAATAGTTAAGTAGCTGGGTCTCTCCAATTCCAAGACTCATACTGCTTCCACTATACCATACTGTTTTCTCACATTCTGATTAATTTATTTTATTGTAAACATTTTTTTTTAACGTTTATTTATTTTTTGGGGACAGAGAGAGACAGAGCATGAACGGGGGAGGGGCAGAGAGAGAGGGAGACACAGAATCAGAAACAGGCTCCAGGCTCTGAGCCATCAGCCCAGAGCCCGACGCGGGGCTCGAACTCACGGGCCGCGAATCGTGACCTGGCTGAAGTCGGACGCTTAACCGACTGCGCCACCCAGGCGCCCCTTAATTTATTTTATTTAAAAAATTTTTAATGTTTATTATTTTTGAGAGAGAGACAGACAGATTGCAAGCAGGGTAGTGGCAAAGAGAGGGAGATACAGAATCCAGAGCAGGCTCCAGGCTCCTAGCTGTTAGCACAGAGCCTGATGCGGGGCTTGAACCCATGAGTTGTGAGATCATGACCTGAGCTGAAGTCAGATGCTTAACCTACTGAGCCACCCAAGCACCATAGGTTAATTAATTTATTTTTTAAATTGTCCCTTTATATGCAATTGAGTATTTTAATCATTAATAGTCATCTTGCAAATTGTGTTATATTTTGTCTATTTTTTAAAGTTGACATATGTATATTCATCGTCGTTGAGACTGCTCTTTGTGGGCAGTTCCACAAATATATTGTAGTAATTACATAGTTAATAGTAATAGAAGTAGTAGTTACAGAATGTGATGTAAGTATATGCCTTCTGCATGGTTTCAAATATAGATTACAACATATTGATAATTTTTTCCTGGTACACAAATAAATGAGTTTATAATTATAATGGTATCTTCACCATTGTGTATAATTTTGTATAAATAAAATATGCTTAAAAACATAATTGTATTTAGCAGTAATTAAATATGCCCCCAAGGAGCATGAAAACTAGAATGGTCAGGTGTTCCAACTCTTTTTTTTTTTTTTAATGTTTGTTTTTATTTTTGAGACAGGGAGAGACAGAGCATGAATGGGGGAGGGTCAGAGAGAGAAGGAGACACAGAATCTGAAACAGGCTCCAGGCTCTGAGCTGTCAGCCCAGAGCCCGACACGGGGCTCGAACTCACAGACCGCGAGATCATGACCTGGGCCAAAGTCGGACGCTTAACCGACTGAGCCACCCAGGAGCCCCAGGTGTTCCAACTCTTATGGATCCCATATTATATGCTAAGCATTGTCCTAGGTACCTTATATACTCACACTATGTCCTAATCACAAAAATCATATGAATTTGCCCAGAGTCACACAGCTAGTACATAAAAGTGACTGGATTCAAACCCTGGCAGTTGATAAAAGAGCCCTTATTCTACTCCCTATGCTACATTTCTTCCCTATCAGCTCTCACTTACTATGGGATATATATTTAATATGAGGTTGCTTAAAATTAAAATAAATGGAAAACCAAAATGAAGAGGAAAGCTGTATCATAGTCATGTAGACTATGCTTCTCATCTCATGTTGTCTCTAATCTCTGCCAGGGTGTCTAAATCATACACCTATACAATTACTTTTTCAAGATAATATCAATTCTGGTTACATTTTAAGTTTAGCATTTTGTATGACCAATATTTTTTGGAGAATTTCCTCTGTAAACAAAGGAGAGATGGAGATGCTGTTAGTTTACCTTCTGTTAGGCAGAAGATAAACACTTTAAATGTATTACAGAAATTGGAGTCAGTAAATACTTGAGAGTAGTTGTCAAAAAAGGGAGAAATAGTGACAGATAGAGTAAATTCCAAGGAATAAAGGCTAGTCACATACAAAATCTTTTCCTCTGCTAAGAGTAGAATATTTCTGACCATTGAACATGGGACTTACAACTACAAGGAATAAAGAATACAGCTGACCCTTCAATAATGCATGGGTTAGTGGCATCGATCCTTTGCACAATTGAAAATCTGCTTATAACTGTTAACTCTTCAAAAATGTAACAAATAACAGCCTACTGTTGACCGGAAGCCTTACTGATGATACAGTCAATATATATTTTGTTTTACGTATTATATACTGTATTCTTAGAATAGTACCTTTTTCTTAATTTTTTTTTCAGTATTTCTGAAATATAGATGAGCCTACAAGGTTCATCTGCTTTTTTTTTCAAATTGTTACAAGTCCAAAAAATTTTCCAATATAATTATTGAGAAAAATTCACATAAAAGTGCCCCTGCGTGGTTCAAACCCATGTTGTTCAAGGGTCAACATTCCTAAAAAAGATAATTAATAGTCAATGATAGAGAAGATAAATAATATCTCAGTGTCAAATCATTTACACACAAAAAGATCAGTACAAATTGTGTCACAGATGGTGAGTGAACAATGACTATTGATACAACCAAAGGATGTAGCATTAAGTTTTTGTAATTATTTAAAAGTCTGGGGATGAAGTAAGAAGGAAAATGGGAATGTTGAAGGCTTGAGCTCTGCATAGTGGTAGAAAGTCTTGTATTCTGCAAGCTTGTTACTCCCACATGATTATATCCGCATATAAACCTAGTTGAGCTGTCTTCAAAATGATCAATAAATCTGACAGAGATGCATTTGCCAATTATTCCCAATCAATGCAAGAAAGAATGTGTTAGAGCACAGCAAGCAAACAATCAAAATTCTCTTCTTTCCTGAATACCACAATTACATCCAATTTTTCAAAAACAATTCTTAATCCATTCTCGTTCTCAAACAAGCGTCTTTCATTTTGTTATTCAGTGATAAAAACTGAATATATGTTAAAATAATAGAACTAACTTTTTTGTTAAAACTAACAGTTACCTAAGAAGTATACTGGAGTCTAAATTCTAGACTACCATCCTCATGAAGAAATCAACCCTTTCAAGGGCTGTGACTAATTGAAACTCATGAAGTCAGTTACTTACTAGGTCCCCGGTATGCTGTCAGCGTCTTGTATTATATTAGAAGTTAATCTGGAGCTAATCTTTCTCCCTCCCTTCCCCTCTTTCACTTCTTTCCTTTCTCCTCCTCCTTGCCTTCCTTCCTCTCTATGCTTTTCTATTTTCTACCCCTCTCCTCCACCCTCAACATAGAAATTAAAGGAAATAAAAAATGGGCAATTAGGTGGAGTGAAAATAACTTTTCCAATGCTTTTCAAAAAAATTTGTATGTGTGCAAATGCATGATAGGTCAAGTTCTAGTGGACATCTCTTGGACTATACTCATATTAAAATAATATAGACCCTAGACATAATTAAGACATGATAATAGTTATTTAACATTATTGAGATGCTTATTTACTTCTACTTTTAACTAGCAGATTGTTTACTTTTCCTTAAAGTGTGTCTGTGTTCTTCATCATATATGTAAAATTTTGTGAAAAATGAAAAAAAAAGACAATGGAGCAATGTTATAGAAAGTAAGATTGAAATAATTAGTGGAGTTTAAATACAACTTCTTATACAGTGATTTAAAACAGCATTGTCTTAATCCTGAGGAAGAAAAAAGTAGAATCTAAATATAGTCTCATCAAATGGACCTCATCTTGGTGGTCAGTTAAGGTTTTACACATGTAATTTGGAGAGGTTTGGTGGTTTATGCTTATAAATTGAGAATCAGTAATCCCTGGGCTCAACATGTTTATCTTTTTCTGCTCAGCACAGCAATAATGGTAATCCCCAGGCAGTACTTGACTTGAACATTTTGACCTATCTTGAACTCGAGTTCAGTGTCCACTATGAATATCACTTGATCACTTTTTATCTTTTGCTTCAGTTAGCAGCCAGTACACTCAAATAAATTTGAGGAAAAGCCATTTTTATGTCATAAATTCCTTTGACTTCAATTATACAAGTTCATGGAAAATTTTTATATTTCTTTGCTCAGTTCAATTTCCAAATATTCACTCTATCATTTTGTTAGCCAGACATTTAGAAAGGCTCCAGTCTACCTCCATGTCCCGCTGCTTATATTTTAGCAAGACTGAGACACATTTGTGTCCATTTGTTGTACACCAAGACACGGAAAATGAATAGTACTTTGCTCCTTGGGTTTGGCAATGTTGTGTGAATTTATAACATAAAAGCATTTTCATTTGCTTAATCTTTTTCCTCCTTTCCAATGCCCAGTACATAAAAAAAAAACAGAACAAAACAAAAATCCAAATAAACAGAAAACGTCTTGTTGAGATAATAGCAGGGTGACCTCATTTCTATTGTTACCCTCAGATTCAGCTATGTCATTTTTTCCTTTATGGAAGCAGAATGGATTTCTTGGCTTTTCTCTTGCCCAGTTTTTACAGATGTTTTTTTGCCTCATTTTGAACTAAGCTTGAGAAAACAATGATTTTCTAAAATTTTCTTTGTTCTTGGACCCATGGTAAAAATGAGTCCAGAACATCTGGAACAGTGATGCTGTTTACAGAAATAAAGTTAATCAAGAGAGTTTGAGAATTTATTTTTTCCTAGTAAATGTTAATAATAAACACACATTTTTTTTCTTATGGGTACAATATCACTTACTCATTGTGCAGACTCAGTGATCTGAACAGGGAAGCATTTAATATCAGTAACTACCAAAAAACAGTTCGGTCAAATTATTATGACACTAGGACACAAGTCAAAGTTTTTTAAAATATAAAACCAGTGTTCTTACTCTGTCCTATAAAGTATGATAATACAACTACAACTTGTTTTTTGTTGCTGCTAATAAGTCCTTTTATTTCCTGCTGGCTCCTCAGTATATGCCTAGCCAGAATGGTTTCATACTTTTTCTCTTCTAAGATTCTAGTATCTCCTTTCTCTTCTCAACACGTGGTTGGTCCCACCACTGTGCCTAGGAAGGCTGACTTCCTTAATTTCAGCTTTAATATTTGTCCAAGCTTAATATTCTGTTTGCACTCACCCTTTAGTCTCTCTTTCAAGTCTCAGAAAAATGCTCATTTCATCTTTTTGTGTCTAAAGCTAAACCTTCCTTTCTGACTTCAGGTTCCATCATGTCCCAACTCCAGAGAGACTTTGCTATCATTGTAACCTTGAGCTCTAGCTTTGAGCTCAAGTTATCTCTTTTAATTGGATCTCTTCTCTTAGCTTCATAAACACTCTTCTTGATGTTCCTTTTTTTAAAAAACATATGTATTCATTTTTGAGAGAGAGAGAGAGAGTGTGTGAGTGGGGGAGGGACAGTGGGAGATAGGGAGACACGGAATCTGAAGCAGCTTCCAGGCTCTGAGTGGTCAGCACAGAGCCCGATGCAGGGCTCGAACTCACGATCTAAGAGATCATGACCTGAGCCTAAGTGGGATGCTTAACCCACTGAACCACCCAAGCGCCCCCCTGATGTTCTTATTCTCTAATCCTGGTGGCATGTAAACACTCAGGAAGACACATTTCCTTTAAAACTAGTTGAGTAGGAACCTCTCCTTTATTAATTACCTGACTTCTTTGGTTGCCCTCCTTTTTTTCCCTAATAACTACATGTGCGTCCTCTTTTCTCTTTCTGTAGGATATTCCTTTAATATCCAATTTATTTTCTGATCCCCAAATCAACCTTGCCCAAATCTAAATGTCTAATCTGTAGTCAGTCCAGCTCCAGTTCATATCTGCATAATCCCTCAGACATTTCAATTTTCCATGACTTCTAAATCAACAAACACACAGTAGTTCTATCATGTAAAACACCTAATTGAGTAATTGCAGTAGTAAATAGGCAGTATATTTTTTATTTGGTGTTAACTCTATAATGTTAATATGCTATGGATAGGTGAGTCTTAGTTTTTTCCAGGTTTTGAACTTCGGGGTTTTCTGTGAATATAATTACCTTTAAAAGATGGCAGAGTTTTTTATTTGACATTCTTACACTTATTTACTCCTAAGGTAATAAAATATTGTTGGATATAATTAGATTTCAGATCCCTCTTACCATGTAATTCAATGATTCCATGTTTCTCAGCACTGAGTACTTAAGTCTGAATTTATATGATAATCAGATTCCTGTGAAAGGAAACAAAAAGGCAGGTTATTCGAAAGTTCTTAACTCAGAATTATATATTTTTCATAATATATAAAAACATGTAGATGCATTCTTACAGGTTAATATACATGTCAGTCATACTATTTTTTTTGAGAAACTACACTTATCTAAAAAATAGTTTGAAGACAAAAAGATGCACATACAACTTTATTCATTAAATAAACCTTTGATTATTTCTAATGGATCTAGAATTATTAGCTGTATTTTATATAACTTATTATATACACATATTTACTACAAACTACGTCCTTTATCAGTAACATGATGCATTAGTTCTATTTTGACCCCCAAGTTCATTGCCTTTCAGAGCTTATTTACATTGGGTTATTCCCTAAGATTCTTTATACTTTCATTTAAAAGTTTTCTTAAGGAGTACATGTGGTCCCAGAGCCAATGAAATCAAGAAACAAAGACAAGGAAATCTCTATGAGGCAGGAGACAGAGTCCTACTACTATCACTTGTCTACCCCAAATCTTTTGTGTCCCCCTGATAATGAAGGTCCTCAAAGGTCAGCAGGCATTTCAAAGCATGCTATTCCACATAAATTCACATATATTTTTATAAAGTATTAATGTCTTCATTGCTATATCTCACAAAATGCCCAAATCAGTTGTGGTAATTTAGAGATGCAGAATCTTTTTTTACAAAAAGATTTTCTTATGAAGGTAGACTTAGGCAATGAAGAATAATCTTAACTTTTATCAATTACTGCCTAATCTCATTCTCGTCTTCTCAGCAGGTCTGAATGTGGAATACTTTTAAAAACTTTAATCTTAGATCATTATATCTAGAATATAACATTTAAATGGAATTTGGGATTCAAACAGAGGTCTAGTGTTTTCATCTCAGTGTGGGCAAACTGCCCTCATCATCCACTTTTATCACTTTTCTCTCTTCATCCTCCCAGAACTGAATCTTCATTCTTTGCATTTCTATTGTATTTCAGAGTCTGTACTTCACAATTTAGGAATAAAAAAAAATGTGGCTTTACTCTGGCGATAGTTATTTCATACTTAGTCATGTTTCTCAACAGAACTAATATCTACTTTAGGATGGAATTTCTCTCTTATGTCACTTTAATAACAAGAACATTATTGGGCTTGCCTACTTAAGCATGTATAAAGTGTCAACAATAACAGGTCACTCAACAAATTATGTGCAAGTAGCCACTTATACTCCACGAATGTCAAATGCTGGGCAAATTTCACTGGAATAAGCCACAATGTTTCTACCACAAGAAGAGCAGAAGTTTGGATCATATAAAATATGACCTTCTTTGGCAACAAATGAGGATTTTGTTTTCATGTTAACTGTATAGACCCAAAAGAAAAGAAATGTCTCATGAAGAAGTATAAACATTGTCTCCTTGTTTTGAACAGATTTAATATGGGTCTAAGACCTTGGCATTATTCCATTCTCTGTCCCTGTACCTGTCCAAACTCATGGGCATGCTGAACTAGGGAGATTCATTTAGGGCATTGTGGGATGGGTGAGGGGAGCACATCTGCTGAATGGAAGTAAAACAGAAATGAACCAGATGGCAGGAGTAATGAGGATGAAGAGAAAAAAGGAAAATTCCCCAAAGATCTACCAATGGTATTATTACATCTGCTGAGGAAAAGTTGACTCAAAAGGGGGCCAGCATGGCTTCCAGACATCTGAATGAGCTGACTCAGTCAGGGGTTACTCTGCAGGGGTAGAATTAGAGTTAGTTAGGTACAGAGAAAGAATGGAACAGAAAGAAAGAAATGGACATGTTGCCTGATTTCTTTTGCAAGAACATTTCTCCATCTTTGGAAACTACAAATATTTACCGACAATTAATATACTTCTGATTCTAATCAGCATAAAGTTTGTGAAAAGTAATTTTCTTTAAAAAGACCCACTGCTATCACCACAACCAACTTCAGCTTTTGCTTTCACTAAAGCCTTTTACAGCAAAATTTGCTACAATTTATAAAAAGGAAAAAATAGCTTATTTAATTTCCCAAAGTCTACAAAAATGAAACAAAAACAGAGATTCTAAAGATATTAAAAGATTATTGGTTTTGCGTCATTTACTTGGTATAGAATTGACAGGAAACAAGCACTTTTTCTTTTTGTTAGAGAGAGAGAGAGAGACTGTGCCTGTGCCTGTTCCTGTGTTTGGGCAAACCAGGGAGGCCCAGAGGGAGAAAGAGAATCTTAAGGAGGCTCCACACCCAGGGCCTAGCACAGAGACAGACGCGAGGCTTGATCTCACGGCGATGAGATCGTGACCTGAGCCAAAATCAAGAGTCAGGTGCTTAACCACCTGAGCCACCATGTGCCCCAAAAGGAGACTTTTTTTTAAGTAGGTTCCATGTGGGGCTTGCAACTCATGACTCTGAGATCAAGATCTGAGTTTAGATTAAGAGTCAGACACTTAACCAAATGAGCAATCCAGGCACCCCAAGTGCTTATTTATTTTATCAGGTATCTTTTTTTATACTAAACCACTTAGAACATATAAAAATTAAAAAAAAATAATCTCTTTATCACAAGGAAGTGACTAACATTGATAATCAATATTGTTTAACAGAGGACAATAAAATAGTTCAAACATTTATATATATGTATATATGTACATTTATATATATGTATATGTGTATATATGTATGTATATGTATATACATATATATAAAAGGAAGACAACTGCCAGGAAAAGGGGAAGGGAGAGATAAGCCACAGTAATAATCTTGTTAATTAATTCCTAAAATTTGGATTATAAAAATTTAGAGTAAGGTTAAAAATGCTTTCTACTTTCTTTTTATTTGATGGGGATGAAAACAAGATGCTATTTTACCTGAACAAATGTGCTTACAAAGGGGTCTGAACCACTATGCATTATTCCAGAAACTACCAAAATTGGAAATGAACAAATTAACTGACAAGTAGGAGAAGAGGATAGAAATTACAGGGATAAAGTTACCTACTGCCTGCTCTACAGAGAGAAATGGATTTATAGCAGAGATAGTGATTATGGTGATCACACACAGATGCACACACACACACACACACACACACACACACACACACCCCAGTTGGGTCAAATTCTCTTGAAACAACTTAAAATTAGCCTCTGATAATATTTATTAAAAGCATTTCTTATCTCAAAAAAAAATTAGCAATGGAACATCACTGTATTGTGATGACCTATAGTGCTATCCCTTATTGTGGAAAATAAGTTTTGTAGGAGTTTAGTATACTTTATAAGTTATCTTAGGTCTTTGTAGAGTAAATATTAAAAATTTGGCAAAATTGCAACTTAATAAAAGTGCAATATGAAAACAAATTTTAATACTGAATGGATCCTAATTCCATGGTGAATGGGGAAACCACTAATAGAATTTGATAGATTCCTCCAATATTTCTGATCACTGACCTACATATACAATAGTGTTTTCATGTCCTTAGAGAGTTTTCCCTAAATGCAGGACATCCTTTATTGCCAACCTAAAAATCCTCCACAAAGAATATAACTGAATAACACAATAGAACAAGAAATAATGATATTTGTTAAAAAACAACAACAACAAGTTCCTCAACATAAGAGGAAGTGATATACATTAAGTATTCATGATGTACTGTTTAAGGGTCATACACACACACACACACACACATACACACACACACACACATACACACACACAATTTAATCACTCAATGACCCTATAATGAAGATAATATAATCATCTATATTCTATAGAAGGAAAAACAAAAACAGACCAAGAAGGTTAACTTTCCTAGCTTCACACAGGTAGAAAGTTGCCGAGCTGGATTTGAAGTCAGGCAGTCTGGTTTAGGATCCTAGGTTTAATTGCCTTTAGGTCAGGACAGCCTTGATACTTAGGAAGTATAATTTCGTTGTTCTGCCTCTTTCACTTTGAATAAACGTTATTTTCCAAGGTTAATCTGTAAGGTAAAATAAAAAATGTATGTGTATATTAATCCAGACAATATTTATTATCATAATCATAGCCATGTAGTAAATGATACATGCAATGAAAATAAGATTCTAGAAGCACCTGGGTGGCTCAGTGGATTAAGCATCTGACTCTTGATTTTGGCTCAGGTCATGATCTCACGGTCATGAGATTGAGCCCCATGTCTCTCTCTCTCCTTCTGCTTCCCACTTTCCCTTTCCCCCCCAAAAAAAGAAGAAAGAAAGAAAGAAGGAGAGAGAGAGAAAGAAAGAAGGGATTCTAAACTAGCTACATATGCTTAGATTTATGAAACAGAAAAAAAATTTCATCATTTATTATAAAATATAATTGAGAGAATTAAACTATTAGTTTAAGAGCCAGTAGCAGAAATAAACAATATTTAGCAAAGAAGTTTGGAAGAATAAATAGCCCATTGGCTTGACCAGGATGGGCTAAGTCTGAGGCAGAGAGACATTAATAGCTATGTATCCTATATAATAAAGTAAGAGGAGTTTTGAATTTCCCAAGTCAGTCATTCAGAAAGGAGTGAGGGAGCCAGAGAAAGAGAGAGAACAGACCTATTCTTAAGTGGCAATATGACTACTGAGAAATTTCTGAAGATGGAAATGGTTGAGGGACTTTTAAAACTAGGAAATCTATTTTTCAATTTTAAGTTATCTTTATAGTAAGGCAACACTCCCTTGACCCTACCTTATTGCTCTAAATAAGTGTTTCTCATAGTGTGATCTCCTGACCAGCAGCCTAAGCATTATATAGGACCTGTTGCAAATGCAGATTATCAGGAGCCATCTGGACCTACTGAATCAGAAACTCTGGGGTTGGGGTGCAGGAATCTAGGTTCAAGAAGCCCTCCAGAGGATTATACTGTGTGATAAAGTTTGAGAACTTCTGACCTACATATAGTGGAAGTCTGATGTTTCCTCACTTAAGAAATTAAAGAAACTGGGTTACAGTCCAGCATAGATGTCCTGAGCAAGAAGTGAGATGTAAAATGAAGAAAAAAGAATTCACCTAGGATCAGGAAATGAGCCAACAGCAATGAGGTGTTCAATTCAATTAATACTTGTCACTCACAAGAAATTGCAAAGGTATTGTGAGAGACATGGAGTTTACCAGATTCTGTAGCATAGGGATTTGAGACTAGTTTATAAATCTTAAATGACGAAATGACTAATCATAGTAAACAGTATGAAGACTTGGGGAGTAGTACATAATATCTGATAGACAATCAGGCAGTTTCCTATTTGGAGAACTATTTAGATTTTTCATAAATAAAAAATATCAATTTCCTTCTAGTTTCATTAAAAAAAACCTGACCCATTGGAAAACAATTTTGTACAGGAAGAGTTTTTGAACTTCGGTGTCATTCTGAGAGTAAAAGTAATTCACACCTGGGTAGGTTGCTTCTTGTGCTTTGTTTAAATTTAATACAATTTAATAGTTATGGAATTATTAGGTTTTTAAAATGTATTGACAATGTAGTGTTTTTAAAATTTTTTTAAATTTATTTATTTTAGAGAGAGAGAGAGAGAGAGAGGAGAGAGACCATGCATGAGTGGGGGAGGGGCAGAAAGAGAGGGAGACACAGAATCCAAAGCAGGCTCCAGGCTCTGAGCTGACAGTAGAGAGCCAGATGCAGGGCTCGAACTCGTGAACCACAAGACCATGACCTGAGCCAAAGTCAGATGCTTAGCGACTGAGCCACCCAGGCACCCCCTCACAATGATGTGTTTTGAAATAGCTTAAAATGGTTGTTCCAATTTGGGGAGTGCACAAATCCGATTTGTAGGCTAGAGAACCTACTGAGAGGTTTGCCAATGGGGACCACTTCTAGATTGGGGATAAAGTGGTCTGAGAAGCTATAGTTGTTCTTCAATGGCATCCTGGGGCAGAAAGCACCATATTTAGCTGGAGCTATTTGTAAGTGTTGATACAGGTAGGAAAGGGGAAGTAAAAATATAGTCAAAAACAGTAGTAGGATGTATGGAAGCGATGCCATACTGTAGAGATTAACACTCAGTACACTAATCAAAATCTATACTATCTTCTTTTCATAATTGTCCCTTAATTTTCATGTAGACAATCAAGTGATAGAAAATGCAACTCAAACTGACCTCTGCTCTCCTTTCAATCTGTGTTCTTCTAGAAGACCTAGACTGCACCCTACTCTACTTCCCCTCACCTTCTCACAAACAACCAATCACTTCCAAGGAAGCTCATGACTCTAGTCTAGCCAATAACATCATTGTGTTTTCCAATGACAGTATTCAGGGATTTAGGGTTAAAAATGCAATGCAATTATCTAATTGTACGTCTGTGGGTCAGGTCTAGGGTTTTGTTTTAACTGTTGGTGGGAATTAAGATTTCTTTTCTGCTGAATCAGAGCTCTGAGTATAATATTGGGAACTCATGGTTGACCTTTGGCATTTTGTCATTGTAAAGGGATAGTCAATCTGAGAAAAGAGCCAAGGAACAAGAGAGCAAAGGATTTAGGTTGAGAAACAGGTCGCGATTGCTACCAAGTCCTTGGGTATAGTCACACCTGAAATTAGAACTCTCATAGCACATTTTAGTTTTGTGAATTAAAAAAAAAAACTTAATGCTGAAGTCATTCCAGTTGCATCATCCAATATTTGAGAATTAGAGACACCTGATAGGTGAGTAAGAAAAGAACAGCACAACCACTGATGGGTTGATTAGGAAAACATCTCGTGACAGGCTCCAAGAAATGTGGAAAGAAGGCTTTCTTTCACTCAAAATAGGCTGTGTGAATGGAAAGCTTCAGAGATTTAAGCACAGATTTCTGTGTTTGCTCATTAGGGATTGCTGAATACACTGCCCACTTTGGCATGCCCATTGTTGGGCTAACTAGAAAATATCAATGTCACAGCTCTGTAATATTCATAACTAAAAATTAGTACATTATCCTAAGCTTCTTCAAGCTATATCAATAGTTGCTGCTTTACATTTTATTGTCAAAACCTTAAGAACTGCAATTGTTGAAAGGGAAATCCTAGGGTTGATAACTATTGTGAAGCTGTGTGTGCCCCCATCCATTTCTGTCACTTTTCACCATTTCAGCACACACTGATGTCTGCTTTCAGCAAGTACTCTATGTATTCAGAGAAACTATAGAAATGAACCCTGAAAGTATAGTCTTTGCTTCCAGCAAGTAAATGCAGCTTACTCCCTAGAGGCTTTATCTGGAATCCTTTGCTCAAACATGGGACAGGCTTAAAAGTTTAGGGAGGTAACGACCCCCGGGAAGCAAACCCAAACCAATGATGAAAGGAGACAAGAGGGTAAGTGCCCCAGCTTGCCCACTGTTGGGGTGGCATATCTATGAAGCGTGTTCTGTTCAATTCCCAGGGGTCTCCAACAAGCTTTAGCCCCAGTTTTCAACAACATAATCAGTTTCTTAACTCATCCTTTTTGGGCTTCTTTCCCTTCCATATCTCACTTTCCTATTTCTCTACCATTGTTCCTGAGATCACCTCTAAAATGAACTTACACTCAAACGCTTGTCTCTGGATCTGATTCTGTTACTAATGTGGGCAGCCAAAATAAATGAATATAGACGGAATCAGAATAGCTAACAGGAAGTAAAAATAGACACAATAAAGTTGAAGGTAAGAAGAACCTGAGAACAACATAATTTATGTTGGAAAGTTCAGAGCTACTTCACACACAGACAAGCTATGTCTATTAAATGAAAAAGCTACTTAGAAGAGCTTCAGTGAGAAAGCACCCAAATATACAAGCACCGACATTTAAATTTTTTTTAATGTTTATTTAATTTTGAGAGAGAGGGAGAGACAGAGCATGGGCGGGGGAGGAACAGAGAGGGAGGGAGACACGCAATCAGAAGCAGGCTTCAGGCTCTGAGCTGTCAGCACAGAGCCCAACAAGGGACTCAGTCTCACAGACGATGAGATCATGATGTGAGCCAAAGTTGGATCCTTAACCAACTGAGCCACCCAGGAGCCCCTACAACCACCTAAATTTTAATAAACAAATTATTTTCCAATCCTGAGGGTCAATATGATTGCATTATTTTCCCTACATGACAAACCTTATTAAGATATTCTGGAACTTGGTCTCTGTATATAATGAGCATATACTCAAAGAAATTGACAGGCAGCTTGTATCTTTGCAAAATCACCCAATAATATATTCTGTAGTAGAACAACATAAGTTTTCCAACAGACAATAGCAAAAGAGTTACAATGAACAGGCAAACTTTGGTATCAGAAATCTGGAAATAAACTGTCAAGCAACCTCAGCCTGAAGTTTAATAGCTTGTGAGCCAAACTTGTTTCCAGTAACTAATTCTGTTGGTTATTATCTGCTACAGGACCAAAGAGAACAGGACCTGTGGAATTCCCAGTTGCTAGGAAGTTATAAAGAAAATCCTAGAAGAGTGAAAAAGCCCACAAATATCTCTGCTTAAAATAAGCAGAGATTTGAATACCTGTTCTCAAAAATAATAGGTTAAAACCTGGGTGGGAAACATTCACAATGGGATAATAATAGGGCTAGCATGGAGCACCTGGCTGGCACAGTCAGTTAAGTGTCCGACTCTTGGTACCAGCTCAGGTCATGATCTCACTGTTCCAGAAGACTGAGACCCAAGTCAGGCTTTTGCTGACAACACGGAGCCTGCTTGAGATTCTGTCTATCCTCTCTGCCCCTCCCCTCATCTCTCTCAAATAAAATAAAAAATAAATAAAAATAGAGCTATCAACAGGCAGAAAAAATGCATTAGACATGAACATACTGCCCATAGGAAAAGATCATCTTTATTGAGCAACAGGACATTAACTAGTACAATGCTTCCCCACCCCCCTACAACAGTTTAATATTTTACTATAATTTCAGAATAAGGACAAATACCATATCTTATTCCCATGGAGGGGGAAAAAGACAGTAATAAAATCTAATTTCAATAGCTAGTGACCATTATACTTTCCACTTTGTAACCCCATTATATCCTTTTTTTTTTTTACTCTCTGCTCTCTCTTTAATTTGGCACATTGATTTGAAATTCAATGAAAATCTCATTAAAAATATTTTTGGAGTCAATCCAGACAGTAATAAGGAGAGAATGACCTGTAGGTGGTCTAGAATGTACTGGATACAATGCTGATGAGGACTCACTGTCTCTGAACACAGCTGCTCCTGATGTGTAGTTTATGTACATCATTATTCCTGGGACTTGAATGACACATCTGTCCTCTAAAAGAAAAAGGGAAAATCTTAAGATCCCAAAGTCTACATGTCCATTTTTTTTTGCAGTGATCAGCAATAAACTCTAAGACTTGCCATAGTAATGGGCCCCAACCCTGGGATGATCCAGGGCAAGGTTCCAAGTTGAAACTCTGCCTCCTTACAGTGCCTACATTGAAAACACAGTATGTGTCTAATAGGTTGGTTGGATCAGCCTGATTCCATAGCATGCAATCTGTGTACACATGATAAAAAAGATGAAAGAACTCCAATCTAAGTTAGAAATAAATACACAGGGGACATATTTCACCTAATTCATGTAGGCTGTGTTGGAAAGTAAAAGGTAACAATTTCTCATTTTCACTCTCATAAATTATATTGTAGCACTACTATTAACTCGATGTAACACACACACACACACACACACACACACACACACACACCCCTCCCTGGAAGATTTTAATCCAAAGCTAAATCATTTAGGGGGAATGAAAAGAGACTGTATTGAAGTACAGTAAAAAAAATTTAAATTTGCTTAAAAGAAATTATGGGACAATCACAAGCTATTATAAATTAGCTCTCTTTTAAAGGACATGACATGAGGCATTAGAAGTTAAATGCGGTCTAATGCAATTGTTCATGATTGAATTTATACTCTTCAAGATTTTCAATTTATGCTCAGGGAGTGTGCTTTATCTTTTATTCAAAAGTGATTAGGATTTTTTTCCCATTTTAAAAATGGACAAAATGAGTTGCAAAGGTGGTATTGCCAGACCATTACCTTTCAGGGAAGAACTCAGAATAAAACTCTTGACCCAATTGTGATGCAAGGTTTTATAAATTTGAAGATTTTTGAATTTTTAATTCTAGTGTTGGGGTGAGAAATTGATGTATTATTTTCAGACTAAGTTATCTGACCAAAATAATATACATTTAGATACATTCAGGAGATGGTGAAAACTAACTTTGAAAACATTTTAGTGTCACACACATCTTAGTTTTTAGCATACTTAGTTCAAAAACTCTCTAGATTCATCACAAATTAGAACCTTAGTTATACAATTAATTCTACCATGCCTCACTGAAATGCTATCACATAATGTTATTTCCATTTAGTATGAAAATTTTCTCAAAAATAATGAAAGTAACAACCATAGGGAAAACAATGGTTTTAGGTCACCATCTTTTGACTTATTTCATGATCCCTCTCATAGAGATCTATGTGAAAATATTTTCACAAAATGTATCTTATTTAACTTATATGCCTTCTTTTAATATGTGATGTTTCCTTTTTTAAATGTTTATTTATTTATTTTTTTTATTTTTTGAGAGGGAGAGAGAAAGAGAGAGAGCGTGCACACAAGTGGGGAGGGGCAGTGAGAAAATCCCAAGCAGGCTCCACACTGTCAGAGCAAAGCTTGATGCAGGGCTTGATCCCGTCAACTGTGAGATCATGACCTGAGCTGAAACCAGGAGTTGGACACTTAACTGACTGGGCCACCCAGGCACCCTTGATGTTTCCTTTTTAACATGGGCATCAAGGTGCTCAGAAATATTTTTGATCATTTATAGTTTTAGCTCTCTATCTTTCCTTTGCATACTTTTCCTCCCATATCCCACCATAATTAGGATATTGTCAATTTCCCCCATGTAATGGTGTTCTTAGTTCTTAATATTTTAATATAAAGTGACTTATATCCTCTTGGAACAAATATGAAGTAGTCTATTTGCTAATGATAAAGTCATTGATTAATCCCTAGTTGTCATATACTGGATGCATAGTCATACTTTATCTTGTTACTTCTGTAGGATTTCTTTTTCTTCATATTCTGTAGTTCTTACCTCTCCTAGTTTTACTTTTAATTCTCTAGATGCTGACCTCAAGTCTCCTTAAACAACCATTTTTTTTTTCTACACTTATTTCAAATACTGGTATTTCCAAATGTTCTGACTTTAGCTTTTTGTCCTTTTCACTTGATAGGGTTAGGTAATGTCATAACATTGTATCTATGCTGTTGGTATCTATTGTCCCACTTTATAAATGAAGAAACAGACACAAAGAAATTTACAAGATTGTTCAAGGTTATATATTAAATTATAACCAGAGCTTTTAATTTTAACAGTGTTTATATTCCTTCTGCCATTTCACATATGTTTCTAAGATGAGTTGCCATAATAAAACCAACAATATCTCTGTGATTTGGACAATATCTGTTTCTTGTTTTTGTTATATGTTCTACTTTAGTAGAAAGTCTCTACTTTACTACATCCTGGGGTCCCAACTGACAGAGGCTTCACCACCTGGAAGGTTGCCTTCCAGATTTGGTGGTTTTAGAGGTAGGAAAAGGAGAATTGGAGGATTGAGTACCTGTAAATAAAAACTTACTGGAGATGTGAAACACACATCACTTTTGCTCATATGGTCAAAGAAAATCACATAACAGTGATTCTAGAAGATGAAACTTTTGGATTGCCAGGTAATTGTGAGTGAAAATAATGCCTACCACAATTTCGCCATAAGATAGAACATTCACTATATATTTTATAATTGTATTGGAATCTTTAAGTCTTAGGGTAGGAATTCCATTACTTCCTTCTCAACAGCACCATAAATTTTAGTTCCTCTCTGACATTTTGTGTGCTCTTCAATGGTGGATGCAAAAGTGGACAGATACTTCCTATTAGCATAGCAAGCATCCAGACACAGAACCTAAGCTGAGACAATCAGATATCTGTAAGGAAATTGAGGCCTGTGACTTGCTAGAAAAACAAAGAAGGATGGAACAATCATTCATTCTGACAGAGCAGGCTGACCAACCATTGTTATTATAATGATCATTGTTCTGGTTGCCCTTCTGGAGCCTTCTAGAAATCTCTTATTTTATATTTCTAAGCCTGTTGCACCCATTTATTCTGTGAACTTCCTCATAGCCTTTTGATACATATTTTTTGCATAAGGGGGCATAAGAGGGAGTTAGATTTTGTGGCTTACAACCAGAGAACCCAAACTCATACATACAACTTATTTATATTCTGAAGATATGCTGAAGGTAATTAGGAGATCCAAATGTGAAGTTGTGGACGTATGTGTCCTTATATAAAATTTATAGAATAAGATTCAGGAATAAGCTAATAGTGGTGTTATTAATTTACATGACTTTAAAAATGCAGTAAAAGCTGTCAGGAAACCATATGAAAGCCAGTAAAAGCCTGCTGAAGAAGTATGATGACTCCTTTGCTTAGGATGTTTCAACTCAGATTGCTTAGCACCTAGGTTAGAATCAGTTTAGTGATAATAAGATAAGCACTTCACTAATGTGATTCTGAATGAGCAATTTTCATATTAACGGCTTTCTCACTTTATTAATGAAAACACAATTTGCCACTATAATGGGAACATCACTTAAATTAGATCAAAATTGCTAACATGAACAAAGCTGTTAATAAAGCAAAACTATTGTATGTGGTAATGGTTCTCCTATTGTATTAAGAATGTCCTTATATTCCAAAATTTGTGTTACATTAGAAAAAAATGTGAATTTTATTGACTCTTTGATAATGTCACTTACTGTATATACAAGCCATTGCCATCACATCAACTTTGCATAGATCTGCCAGGAGTGAACAGAAGTCATATAGAAAGGAGAATTCTATGCATTGGAACTAACAATAAGCATTCTTCCTTAACCTGGGACTATTGTCCTCAGTCATTTGGTATACATTATAAATTACTGAAGAGAAAGAAAACACTATGAGAAAATGAAAAAATTTAAACACTAGTCTTAAAAATAATAATGACACATTTTTGTTCTGTATTAGTTTGCTACGGCTGCTGTAACAAAATACTACAGACTGGTGGCTGGAACAACAGAAATTTGTTTTCTCACAGGTCAGGAGTCTAGAAGTTCAAGATCAAAATTTCAGTAGTATTGGTTCTTTTTGAGGGCCATGAGGAATGGATCTGTTCCAGGACTCTCTCCTTGGCTTATAGATGGTCATCTTCTCCCCATGTCTTCAGTTAGTCTTCCCTCTGTATGTGTCTATGTGTCCAATTTCCTCGTCTGGTAAGAATGCTAGACATATTAGATTAAGGCCTATCCTAATGATTTCATTTTCATTTAAATACCTCTTTAAAGACACTGTATCTAAACACGGTCATATTATAAAGTACTAGGGGTTAGGATTTCAACATAATAATCTGAGAGAAGGGGACACAATTCAACACATAATAATTTCCTTAAGTTTTAATTTTTCATGCATATAAAAACATGTATTAATGAAATGTTTATATGTAAAATTTGGCACAGCTAAGATTACCAGGTTATTTGCAATTCTTTAAATGGTTCTGATTTATATTATATATAAATGTCCCCCAAACTAAACTTGTACATGAAATATGATAACTAGTGGTAGAATAATTAACTCAGTACTTATCATATAGCAAAATATGACTAAAGGTTAATAGTGGAAACAGCAGCTGTGGGGCACCTGGGTGGCTCTGTTGGTTAAGTGTCCAACTTTAGCTTAGGTCATGATTTCACAGTTCCGGAGTTCAAGGCCCACATTGGACTCTCTGCTGTTAGTGCAAAGTCTTCTTCAGATCCTCTGTCTCCCTCTCTCTCTCTCTGTCCCTGCCTGGTTCACACTCTTCTCCTCTCAAAAAAGAAATAAACCTTAAAAAAAATTAAAAAAAAAAAAAAAGACATAGCAATTGTACTATATGTGTACCCAGGAAGGGAATCTCAAAAAGAGGAAATATTTAAGTTTTTATTTAAATTCCAGTTAGTTCACATACAGTGTAATATTAGTTTCAGGTGTACAATTTAGTGATTCAACACTTAACATACAGTACCCAGTGCTCATTACAACAAGTGCATTCCTTAATCTCTGTCACCTATTTAACCTACCCCCCACCCCTCTCCCATATGGTAACCATCAGTTTGTTCTCTATAGTGAAGAGTCTCTTTATTGGTTTGCCTTTCTCTCTCTTTTTTTCCCTATGCTCATTTGTTTCATTCACTTAAATTCCACATATGAATGAAATCATTTGGGTTTCTCAAAAAATTTAAAAATAGAACTACCCTATGATCCAGCAATTGTCTCCTAGGTATTTATCCAAAGAATACAAAAGTAGTAATTCAAAAGGATACATGCACCCTGATGTTTATAGTAGTATTATTCTATAATAGCCAAATTATGGAAACAGCTCAAATGTCCATCGACTGATGAATGAACAAAGAAGATGTGTGTGTATGTATGTATATATGTGTGTGTGTGTGTGTGTGTATATATACATACATATATATATATATATATACATATATATATACACACACACACACACACACATATAAGTATAATGGAATATTACACAGCCATAAAAAAGAATGAAATCTTTCCATTTGCAATAACATGGATAGAGCTAGAGAATATTATGCTAAGCAAAATAAGAGGAAACATTTAAATGATAGTGAAATTTCTTTTAGTTTTATATATATTTATGTTTCCTGGCATATAACTTTTTACTGGGTTAAATAAAAAAAAAATCCCAATATTATTCATAAGGAATAGGAATGGTCTCATCACTACTAGTTGAGATGAGGCATGCATTTCTAACATAATGTAATGCTTGGTCATGTATTGCAGACCCAGCCTGAATTTCCAAAGGTGTCACTTTCTCATGGTAGGAAGTGACCAACTTGAGTTGGCTATAGTCCATTCATTCAATTAAACAAATATTTAATAGGCACTCAGTATGTGCCTGATGCTGTGGTCAGTACTAAGCGAAAGGAGCCAATAAAAGTCTACACAGTAGGATCTTTTAAATATTTTAATATATGCAGATATTTCTTCATGCTGGTAGGATTAAACAGAATCACCACAGGACTATTTAGTTAATTTTAAATATGTTGCCAATAAAATGCTCTGTTTGAAAGTAATTCACAAGACTTAATTGCTATTTAGCTAAAAGACCATATGTCTTAGATACTTTGATTTCAAGTATTCTGTGTCATTCTATTATAATAAAATTTGAACTGAGAAATCTCAATATACTGGTGTTTAATATTTGAAATCTTGTAAATGAATGCAAAGAAACCTAATTTTTGTTTGAGTGGTTGAATAACCCTCTTTTCCCAACACCTTTTTACCTAAAGCCATGAAAGATGAAATCAATAATTAGTCTTTAAAACTATTTGTTTTACCTCTTTCCCCTCCAATATTTTATCAGTCCCAATGCAAGTAAGTAGGAAATAAAACAGCTTTTAACATTATTTCTTTTCACTTATTTTTTATTATATACAAACTGGGGATATTATATAACAATAGAAGTGGTACTCTTTTTATTATATATGAACTGGGGATATTATACAATAATAGAAATGGTACCCAAACAACATGCAAGATGAAGAAGATAAATGAGAATTTTAGTTGATGTAAAAAATTGAAAAATCAGAACAACCATAATAAATTAATATTATAAATATAGATTTTTAATTAGATTTAAGATTGTATGTTCATAATAACAGCCAACAAATATATTTTTATAATACAATTGATTTTTAATAAAATTTTCATCATTAATACATGTGGAGAATCATTTTTGTGTTATCCTAGTTCAAAGGGAAGATCTCGGTTATTGATTGGACTGTGTAACTTGTACTAACTTACATAAAACAGTTGTAATTTGAGAAAACTGGATGCAAGCTGTTTAATTGTGATATGATATAATGTAACATAATCCTCAAAGCATGTACTTGAATATAGTGCATATGTATTTGCATAGTAATGAATCTTCAGAATAAAGTATAAGGAATTAGGTGAAAGCTAAAAATGAAATAAGATATTGCCAGCAAGAAAACATGTGGCTGCATCACATTAAATTTAAATGGAAATTCTTTCTTTGAAACCCATTCTAAATGCATTTTTATACATAAAGAAAAGAGTATTGGGGGAATATTTTCTAATCTTAGGGTGTGACTGTAATATATTATACATTATATTCCTGACTGGAATAAGAATCAATAAATGTCTTAAATAATAATGTTTTTCATTAATAAAGTATTTTCTTTCATAAAGCATTTTCATATCTAAAATGAAACAAAAGAAAAGAAATACTGAACATTTATTATATGCTAGTAACTGTCTTGACTTTTTACATGCATTACCTCATTTAATCTTCACAACTCTGTATGATAAAAACAATTCTCAATTTCTAGATGAGAAAAATCAGGCACAAAGCGATTAAGTAACTTTCTCAAAGTCACACAACTGATAAGTTTAAAGTAGGGAGATTAATCTTAGCACCTTCCCTGCAGATCTGAAGTCCCAAACAATCAAACCACATTGTCTCTATGCTGTCTTTGTGTCCTGGCTTTACTGATCTTTGAGAAAAGCCTATAAACCGTGTTATGAGTAGATATCATAATAAACTCTTTAAGAGAAGTTTTGATGCTTTCCTATGTCACACAATTAGGAAACAGTAGAGTCCATTTTTGGTACCAAATCTTACTAGTCTAGATCCCTGACAAAGTAGCCTGTTGCACCAGTATGACTCTTTCTTCCGTTTCCCTTATGCTCAGGGCTCAATGTACAGCTAATTCCCTAAAATGTTTCATCTTCTCCAGGTACTGTGAGTTCTATAGTACAGAGCGATCTACATAGCATACCATTCCAATCCTTCAGAATCACATCAAGGCATTTCAAATTTTATTTGAACATACAACAAAGGGATGCTTTGTACTGTCTTATGATACCAAACACTGAATTGGACATTGTAAGATCCCCCCCCCTTTTTTTTTGTCTATAATAATCTCTGTTCCATACTCCCAGGGCTTTCAGAAATACATGTTAACAAAGCTTGAGCCACAACCTGAGTAGAAAAAGTGATCTGTCAAAATATATGGCTTCTGGCCATGTTGACAAATATCTCAATATTTCAAATATCATCCATCCATCCATCCATTCCTACACTCAACAAATATTAATTCACCATGTGAAGGAATTTTTCTAGGTACTGGGTTTGTAGCACTGAAAAAATAGAAATCCCTATTTACACAGAGCTTATGTTTTAATGAGAGCAGACAGTTGATAAACAGGACAAACAAGTACAAAATATAGAGCATCAGATGGTAGTAAGAGTTAAGAAGAGAAATAAAGCAAGGGAATGTGACAGATGTCAGGGACATGACATTACAGTGTTAAATACTATGAGGAATTCATTTCCTTCTGTTATGTAACATCTTACTACAAATTTATTGGCTGAAGTCAATGCCTATTTATTATTGCACAGTTTTTGTGGGTGGGAAATCTAGGCATGGCTTAGCAGAGGCTTTTGCTCAAAACCTTACAAGGATGAAACCTAGTTATTGGCTGGGCTTTAGCCTCATTTTTGGTATCATGGATTAACTAGGTAAAAATCTGTAACTCATTTCCTTGCAGCTGCTGAATTCACTGCAGCTTGCTTCTCCTGAAGTCAGAAATTGAGAGCATACAGAGCCTCTGCTGCTTTGAGTCTATGACTTTAGAGAAGGTGTAGGCCCTTTCTTAAAAATGTCACCTGATTAAGGTCGGGTACACTCACACTAGTTCTCAATTTGATTACTTCAAAGTCAACTGATTAGGGGCCTTAATTACATCTGCAAAAATCTCTTATCTTTACCTTTTAATATAACAGTAACAGGAGGAATAGCCCATCACCTTTGCCATCTTCTTTTTTTTTAATTTTTTTTTAACGTTTTTATTTATTTTTGAGACAGAGAGAGACAGAGCATGAAGGGGGGAGGGGCAGAGAGAGAAGGAGACACAGAATCGGAAGCAGGCTCCAGGCCCTGAGCCATCAGCCCAGAGCCTGACGCGGGGCTCGAACTCACGGACCGTGAGATCGTGACCTGAGCTGAAGTCGGACGCTTAACAGACTGCACCACCCAGGCGCCCCACCTTTGCCATCTTCTATTGGTTGGAAGCGGATTGTAGGTTACACCCACACTCAAAAGAAGGGAGTGACCAGTATGTCACCAACTGTGATCATGGAAAGTCTCTGAGAGGGTAATGTTTGTGCTAAGACTTGGCAAAGATGAAAGATAGAGGCATGTTGGATATCTGAAGGAGAAAGAGTACATACAGTGGAAACACTATGTGTTAAGTTCTTGAGGCTCTAGTTTCCCTTGTGCATACAAAACAGCAAGAGGACAAGGTGGCTGGCTCAGAGTGACAGGAAAGATAGAAGGGAATAAATTCAAAGTGATAACAGATGGAAGATCATGCAGGACTTTTGTAAGGATTCTGGCTTTTACTATATGGGTGACAGGAAGCCATAGAAGCCTCATAGTGCAGGGCTGACAAGATCTGTCTTACCAGTTTAGCAATACCATCTGGCTGCCAGTTGACATAAATGGTAGAAGTCATGGGTGAAAGCGGGGTGGTCATTTAAAGGCTACTTAACATAACATAGGTGTGCAACACCATAGTAGTAGTGGAGGCAATGATAATTTGTAGTTTCTGATATATTTTGAAGGTGAATACAACAGGATTCCTTAAGTGATTGGATGCATAAAATCAAAGAAATTAGAGTCAGAGATAACATCAAGGTTTATGCATAAACTCTGTGTCACAACTATTTTGCTTAATAAATTCTCAACAGGTGATAATACATACTATCAACATGATGTCATCTGTGATGTTAATTTTGATTACCTTGACAAGTTAATGCCTGCCAGGTTTCTTCACTATAAAACCATTTCTTTCCCTCCTTTCCATACCCACCTCTTTGGAAGCATATTACTAAGTGCAGCTCACACTCAAGGAGTGAAGAATTTGGCACTACCTCTTTGGGATGGGGGGAAGATTTATTCTCCATAGAAGATTTGTCTGTATCCTCCATTTATTCATTCCTTCATGCAGTCAGTAAGTCAGTCATTCATATCAATTTGTGTGAATTTTTAGATATTTATTTTATGTTTTATATTGCTTGTATAATTTGTATATAAAGCATATTTTATGCTTTATAATCTGATACTACATTATTGATTTTATTGCTCAAATTGTCAGGGCTTTAGCTGTTGGAAGAGCTTTCAGGTTTACTCCTGTGTCCCTTTGACATGACCCTAATCACTTGGTTTTTAAGCACTTCCTTACTTTGGGGGTATTACAAGATGCTTCAGCCATATCTTATATATTCCTTGCTCTAGCTCTATAATCAACTATTTCTCCAAAAGATCCTAATTCTTTTTATTTGACAGTGGTCTTGGAAATGAAGATTTCTAATACTGGGTTCTGAGTATGTTCATTGCTGCACAGCACTATTCCTAATAAGAAAACATTTTTTTTTAGTGGTATACATGAGCATTTACACTCAATTAATTAAATATATATGGTAAATCCATATATCAGGAAATACTATGCAGTCTTAACAATAAGGAAGCGCTATGTTCATGTGAAATAAACTTTAGGATATAGCATTACAAGAAAAGAAAGCAGTGTGTGCATAACATGTTGTGTATGCACATATATGCCAACATTTGTATAAGAAGAGGGTAAAAAATAATTAGGTATGTCTACATGCACATGAAATCCCTAAAGTTTGTTTCTATAGAAAGAAAAACTTGGAAATTACGGGGTGAGAGGAGAGGGAGGAGTATCACTGTATACACTTTATATGTATATATGTATATATATGTATATATGTATACACTATATACACTTTTATAGTATACCTTTTGAATTTTAAACCTATTATCCATGAGATGTCAAACATGAGACACTTACTTTAGATGTAGCTGTGTACTGTACTATCCAACATACCAAGATATTAGGTAAAAAACAGGAGGCAAAATCATGGTCTACCAGACATAATTCTTGGTTATTATCTCTCCACCTAAATATACACTTTATGGAATGGGTTGCCATAATTTATTTTTTATGCACATCTCGATTCCTTCCTTCCATATCACATCTTCCATGAAGTCAGACCGTATTAACTGTCTTGCCTACAATAGGCAGTGATTTTTTTCCTTGTATTTAACACAAAAAGTGTGAAAATTCCTTCTGGAAAATTATGTCCTTTTACTGGTATTATTTGCCATTTTCACTGCCCAGAAAGATCTCATCTTGAACAAAAATATCATAGAATATCATAAACACACAGATTTGAGGGTACTTGGGACATAGAAACTAGTTATAAGGAGAACCATATTGGACATAGAAAGACAGATTGTCCATAAAGGAATTGTGGCTTGCAGTAATGTACCTTGGAGTCAGCAGCCAAATTCAGATAAGAAGGATCTCAGACCCAGGAAAACTTGGCGTATGTTGTAGTTGCAGAAGCAAGTAGACCTCCAAGATATAGTACAGTAAATGAAAGCCAAGAGAATTTTGGGTGAAGGCATCCAAACCTAGCTTCCTGGAAAGCTTCTACTCAAGCCTCCAAAGTAAAGTGCACTGTTACCTGCTTCAGGGTTACAAGTGTCTACGTGCTTGTTTCCTTGAGCTCGGAACACACTGGATTGCGATTTATCTACATGGCCATGTCCTTGCCAAAGTGTGAACTTCTCACAGCTGGGAGCTTTGCTAGATCTCCTGTTATAGACTTAGGGCTTAGCATATGACTGAGAACCTTTTCTAAAAATGTGAAGAATAAAGAAATTTAAAGAGAGAAGAGACCCAATACACAATTTCGAACACAAACATCAGCTTTGGGAAAAATAATCTTTGGATTATGTACAACTATGAGGGGAAAACAAATGCCAGGCTAAGGCCTACAGAAGATAAGAAAAAGGCAAAAGGAAAAGAGAAAGCATAGACACAGATGGAAAGTTTAAGAGGAAAAAAAATAGAAAAGCTAACTGGGAGACAGAAAAAAAATGAGAGACAAATGTGTGGGAAATGGTAAAATGTTACTGCCAATTATTTTTTTAATCCCTTTCCTTATTTAAGAATAATCAAATAGGGGCATCTGGGTGCCTCAGTCAGTTAAGCATCCAACTTTGGCTCAGGTCATGATCTTGCAGTTCGTGAGTTTGAGCCCCATGTCGGGCTCTGTGCTGACAGCTCAGAGCCTGGAGCCTGCTTCAGATTCTGTGTCTTTGCCCCTCTCCTGTTCCTCTCTGTCTCTCCAAAATGAATAAACATTAAAAAAAGAATAATCAAATCAATAAGCTAGTAAGTTTAAATATAATGATTAATACTTTTTAGTGCACTAACTATATGAGAGCTTTATCTGAAGTAACATCATTTAGTTCTCACATTGGCCTTTCCTGGGAGCAAATACTAACACCCTATTTAACAAATGAAGAAATACGCCAAGAGGAAATACAGCTTGTCACCATCCTTCTGAATGTACACTTTTTCTCCTATATTCTTCTGGGATAAAAGAGGATTTGGTATTGTAATATGCACTAATCAGCACTTGTACAGCTTCCTGCTCTAATTTCAAATCATGATTACCTTCTGCATCTGTAGTAAATGAGAGTTCTTTGGTGTTGAGTGTTTATACCTTAGGCAATGACCATGCCACTTTAGACTCAGACTTAAATGCCTATAGATTGCATCTAAATTCCTTAACTAGACCTTCACATTTTCTGAATTGGTTCTAGGGCTAATTTAAACATAGTTGTCCTGGAATAACTACTGTCTACTCTGATGAGTTGCTAACTTAACTGTACTTGTCATTGTATATTGTATGATGGCCAGTCTAGCGTAACACCATATCTTTATTCTTATATCTCATCACTTGGAATACAAACCTTTTTATCTCCTTACTTGCCTCTCATACTCTGTTAACTTACCATTCTATTTTTTGTTATTGGCATTCCCTGATCTAGAATGTTGTTCTATTCTTTCCCTACTCATATCTTTCCAGGATTATTTAGAGTATCCTACCATCTGATATGGATCGTATCCTCCCACCAAAAAAATTTTATTTGTTGAATCTCTAACTCCACGCACCTCAGAATGTGACCAAACTTGAAAATAGAACCATTGCAGGTGTAATTAGTTAAGATGAGGTCATACTGGATTGGAGTGGGCCCCTTATCCAATATGACTGATGTCCTTCTAAAAAGAATTCACGGATGGAGAACACCATGGAAAGATTGGAATCATGCTGCCATCAGCCAAGGAACTGTAAGAAGCTAGGAGAGAGGCCTGGAACAGATTCTTTCCTAGTGCCTCCAGAGGGAGCAGGGCTCTACCAGTATCTTGATTTCAGATTTCTGGCCTTTATAACTGTGAGGCAATACATTTATGTTCTAAGCCATCTATCAGTGATACTTTGTTTCAACAGCCCTAGGAAATGAACACACCATCCATGAAACCACATGTTTGGCCTTCTTCTTCCTTTTTAACCTCATTTCTTGACCAATGGTAATACTACTTAAATAGCAAAACAAAACCACAAAAATTTCATTAGTGTTACTGAATTTCATAGTTTTCAGGAATTCCAGACACTAGGCCAAAAACTTGACATATACATTATTTCATTTTATTTTTATACAAACCTGTAAGACAAGTACCATTATTATTCAAATTTTAGCTATGGGAAAATAAAGCTTCAAAAAGCTTCAATAACTGGGTTCACAGAGGCAGAAGTTGGACTCAAATTGACATTCCACCGACTTTACTTTCCACACTCTATTGTCTGATTTTCTTAATGCCCCATAACTAAGCATTTACTTACATCATTTTTTTGTATTATTCTCAAGGTATTTACATACCTCACACTGAAGGAAATAACAGCAAAGCTTATTAAGTGCTTCTTATGAGCCGTGTGATCTACGTTTACTTTGCTAAGTGTACTTATTACAACCCCTTAGTGGTGGGTTCTATAATTCTATATAGGTTCAATTTACAGATGAGGAAATTTAGGTGTGTTACTTTAAGCAGCTAGTCTAAAGCCAGATAACCTTGGGATGCCATGGCCAGTATCCAACCACAGAGTGTCCACTCCTCATCACTGCCCTTCACCAGCTCCTTAGTGGTATCTATGAAAACATGGACTGTGTTTCATGTTTCTGTTGTTTCCTTCTAGATCTACCATAAAGCTGGAAAGATGGTAGATTCTAAGTAATATTTCTTCAGTAAGAATAAAAGACAACCCCAGGGAGAACGGGACTGGAACTGCTCCCTCTGCCTTAGGAAACAGGTCTGAGTTAGTCACTACAAACTATAGATTGCCTTTTCTCTCATTTGAGAATCTCCTCCAAACCTGGTATAACATTCAACATGAAACGCTAGTTAGTCAATATTTAAGGTTGACATCCTCTGTAAAAGTGTTGCTTTTATCAGGAGAATCCTTTCACACAAAAGAGAAATTATTCACCTCCAAAATACATTTACCCAAATCAACAAATTAATTTTAATGAAGTTTTTTTTTGGGGTGCCTGGGTGGCTCAATCGCTTAAGCATCCTTCTCTTGGTTTCTGCTCAGGTCATGATCTCGTGGTTTCATGAGTTCGAGCCCTGCACCAGGCTCTGCACTGGCACCATGGAGCCTGCTTGGGATTCTCAATCTCTCTCTCCCTCTCTCTCTCTCTCTCTCTCTCTCTCTCGCTCTCTCTCTCTCTGTCTCTCTTTGCCCCTCCCCCGACTTGTGCTGTCTCTGTCTCTCTCAAAATAAATAAACTTAAAAAAAATGAAAGAAGTTTTTATTATGGTATTGCCAGGATAAATGAAAAGATCCCATAGGTATTTTAGAAAGGGAAGTACCTATTACAGATTTTAATATATGTGCAACAAATGGACACTCAAAATGGCATAGACAATTGTGAATGTCTCTTACTAAGGTGTGTGTGCATGTGTATATATCTTTCTTAAATGAGTTCTGTAAATACACTAGCCCAAGGAGGAAGAAGTGTTATAAGTATTACATAAAGAAACTCAAGGTACATTTCTTTCATTCAACTTTTCCCCAATAAAACTTCTTTTAATTACTATACATGTGACTCCCATGCACTCCCTAATTTCATTCTTAGGCCAATGGGAAATATATTTCTACTGTTGTTATGAAACCTCCAAAGTTAATTACTGAAGATAGTTGGATTATTTTTTGCTTATCTTTATTCTATTGGGACTATACATCATTTGCATGTAGCAGTGTAGGGTAAGTTCACTTCCGACACAGTCAATTATATAAGTCTATCAACAGCTATTTTATTATGGGAACAATAGAGACAGACGGCTCGGACTCTGTGATGAATGTAGATTATAGAGAGGTCACCCTGACATACATAATTAGTTTTAGAATGTTAAATTAATAGGTAGAACGCCCCTAAGGCAACCATACATTAAGGCTGAAGCTGCAGGATCTGGAGTCCAGCTCCTGTCTGCTATTGTCAGCACTGCCATGGCTCAACGCACTGCTTGTGGAATGGCATAAGGTATTATGGCAAAACTAAATGGCTGTAAAAACAAAATTTGCATAATACTGTGGTCATACTACATATATTTCCCTTCAGAAACATTTATGCAGCTAAATGATGATGCAAATTCCTAATGGGGGTTGGCTTAAACAGATAAATCTGTGGGTGCCTTATGAGAACTAAATAGATGTTTAAACAAGGGTTCAATAAGCAATTGATAATAATATTCAGATAAATGTCGTATTTCTTGTCTGTACTTGCTGTAAATATTAGCTTAAAATGTGAAGGATAAAGAAAAGACATTTTTTTCCAGTTATAAACTATGTATTTGGTTTTCCATTCATATGTAGATAAAATATAATATCTATGGCAGAGTCATGTACAAGAGAGATGGAAGATGACAACCAAACTTGACTTCTGCTTTAATCAATGGCTGATAATATTTTTATTTTTATTAATGACAATATGATTATTATTATTGTTATTAACCTGTCTGAATGAAGAGAAGGATGATTTTTATAGAGAACAAATAGAATTTTCTAGACACTTGTAGGAGAAACTTGAAGCAATCTAGAGATATATCTGCAGCATATAATTTGTACCATATGTTATACTCTTTTTTGTCAATAGTATAATTTGTTCACAGTTTGATGTTTATATTTGTCAGGTACTAAAGTAGATAATCTATTATGCTATCTACTTTAATATGCAGAGCATACCTTAAGATAGATATTATTATCCACATTTACTAATGAGGTAAATGAAATAGCTATTGGTTGTGAGGCCCTGATCACACAACCAAATGATGACAGATCAAGGACTACCTGAATCTGAAGCCCATATTCTAAAGGCTTTATATAATCTTTTGTCTTTACATCATTCAGGTCCCAAATGATTGAGTTGGGTCATACACAAGTTTAGATAAAATAAGTGATTAGTAAGCATATTATTCATCTCTAGCACCAAATTAGATACTTTCTCAATAACTCTGTGGAATGTTTCTGACCTATAGCCCAGAAAACTTAAAAAACTTCCTCAAGGTCATATAGTCAGAGTTGAAAGATCATGATTAATTTGTAAATGTTCCTTTTTCAAGTTTATCACAACCTCTGAGAATTCAATGGATACGCACCCAGTGAAAGCCTCAGTGTTTCTAATGCTGCCATAAAAATATGTTTGTGTTTGTATAATTTAGGTTGATTTAGGGTAGTGATTTAAACAGACCAACAGACTCTGTTTCAGTCAGTTATGAAATTTTTTAAAAAGCTAATCACTATTTTCTCAGAGATAATGACAGTAAAATAAAATGTCATAGAATAGTTATCCCCTGCTGTTAGATAAGTGCCAAGGTAAAACCAATTATTTATTTGATAATCACTATCTTACGGAAAATAAATACCAGAAAATCGCTGAGGTCTTCTCAAAAAAGCTGAAGATTCTCATTCTACAACAACTCAATATCATAAGATGAAGTATTTCATCTGATACTAAATGATCAGCTACAAATTTAAATATTATAGAAATAATATATATGTACCTAAACATTCATACTATTCTAGTATTTACTTCAGTTCTTTCCTTCTTTACAAAGTTTTTGGAAGTCCTAATGCTCTGAAGTCTTGCAGACTTCACAAAATCTAAGTGATCCCTAATAAATCAACCATATATTTCTTAGCAGAGGTGAACTTTTGTTTCTGTTTTTCCAAGGAGAGATATACAGGAGGATTTATGCTTGTGTTCAGTGAATAGGAATTAAGTAGCAGTTTTGATACCCTAAGTTTTGTCCCTAACCTATTTGTCCCTAACCCAATGGCTTTCACCCACCACAAAAAATAATAATAATAAAATAAAATAAATAAAAACAAATGTCCATCTTGCTTCTATATACAGGTATGATCAATTAAGCACTTGAAATGTTACCATATAGGAGATGATACTTTTACCTAATTTTCAAATCTGCATTTGCAAATGTGTTATTTTTTTTTAAGTGAAAAAGGCACAGCTGGTCCTGATTTTCCTTCTAGCAAATTCCTGAGCTTTGTTTTTAGACAGTACTGAAATGCTAGATCCAGGTTAGATTTCCAGATATCAGAGTTTGGCATAAGGATGCAGTATTACTGCAAGGCAAGAGCACAAAATAATATTTTAGCAATAGTTCCAAAGATAAGATTGAATATTTTAAGGTAAAGACTCAGAATCTAGAATAAGTTAAAGAGAAAAAATACAGGTGAACATGAATGCACACATATTTTGCATGTGTGCATGCGTGCATGCGTGCGTGCGCACACACACACACACACACACACACACACACACACAGGTAAGAGATGACAATCACATTTTCACTGGGCAGTTAAAGGTGGTGCCTAGAGACACAGCTTAAGATATAACCAATAACCCATTCTATGTGGTTCCCATTACCGTATGTTTTAGGTGGGGCAAACAGCAGTAATGAAAGACTCATATGCTTTTGTAGAAAATGTTTGATATCATTTCATGGAAGATACTTTTTTTCCTAGTAATAATTAAAGAGAGTCTGCTTCTAACTTGCTTACCTGATTTTTTTCCCACTCATTGCAGGAATGGGTTTGGGGTTATGTAAGAAGGTATCCAATGATGGAAAACAGAGTTGAGGAATATGGTCCCATGGTAATTCAGATAAAAAAAAGTGTCAATATTGTGTCCTTCTCTTTGTCATATTTATTGAGAACAAAAATATACAAGAGCAAAGTCATGACATATATGGAATGTTCTAAAAGTAAGAGGAGGGCCTAAAACTATGAAAAAATTATTGTGTGGGTAAAGATCTATGGTAATGCCTTAATTCAAGAGGACACATTTTATAAAAACAATCAAACAAATTTAAGATTAGAATTTGTTCAAGATAAACCCAATCTAGTGGTCACTAGATAAGGTCACTAGGTGATAGGTCACTAGATAAGGCCCACAGATGCCTTATGTTTATGTGCCATGTGTAACGAAGTTTTAATTTGAATGTCTCTAGTCAGGAAGCAGTTGCCATAATTCACAGAAGGGGACACCTGTCCGCTTCCCATGTTTAACAGCCTGTCCACTAAAAGCATTTGAGGTTTCGCTTCTATTGTAGGTACAGGGGTGGCTCTGGTGCGGACAGAGTCCGGGTTCAAGGCTTGGTGAGTTGGGGGGGGGGCAGAATGGATTTCAGCCCTTACACACCTTCTGCACAGTGTATGATCCTCACAACCATATATAATGTCTATTTTCTCAAACCATGAACCTTCAATTATAGGCTTTTGTCAAACACTATTTTCTGCAGTTATTAAAACAATATATTTTCTCCATATAAAACTGTAACACTGAATAAGTCTATTCAAACAATACAACACTCTGTCCTCCATGAATTTCAGATATGTCCAACCCCCTACCACTCTATTAAGAATCATTAATGTAGAAAATGCATTAGAAGATAACTCTAAACATATTGAATCTTCTTGGTTTCCACAAAATATTTTTTGACTTAATATAGTTTTTATTATTAGATGCCTTCCTTTTATTATATGTTTGGAGAACATCTGACCCTGTTAGTCTTGTTGATAGACCCACAGGGGCCTACAATAACCACTCACTGCCTCTTTGGAAAGCCTTCCCTTCCTCCATTAGAACATCATGTGTTACTATAACATTTGGCAATATCTAGTAAATTTAACACTGTTTACAACATGCAGCTGTGTTTTGTTCCTAAATAAAGGAAAGTAATTGTGAACAACTTTAAACTACCAAGAAAAATTCTTATGACTACTAATAAAATGCACCTATTATTCAATAGGAAATAACCCAATTGAGGGTTCTTTTTTTTCATGATTGATCTCATTTTCTATTTTATAGTTCCAGGAAACTAATGGAAACATCCACAGCGCTATTTTTTTTCCTCTAAAATCTAGATGTTGCTAAAATTCTCATCAAACACAGTAGGTTGATGACAGGTACAGGGAAATGGCAGACATTTAAATGATCCAAATTATAATTGGTAATTAGCTTCCAAGTTATTCTTGTCTTTTTCAGTTGAAAAGAAGACATTTTTACAATTACGTAATTACCACAAAGAAATATAAATATCCTATTCAGACCTAATATTCATGTGGAATATAACTTACAGTAGCTGAAAATGTGTATTTGCCTATATTATGAAAGAAATATATATATAAGGCATTTTTATAACCTTGAAATGAAATTTCCTTTTAAAAGTTATGCCATTATAAATAAGGGTCCTTGGAAAAGACTGGCATCATAAACTATCATTATAAATTGTTAACTTTATCTAGAACATCTCTGTACTGGGGAAATTTATTTCTTTCCTTCTGTGTGATTTCATCTACTGTACATATTTTTCATTTTAGTCACGATGTTCTGCTAATCAAAACTAGCAATATAATCTAGAGAGATCTGGGGGAATTAATTAGGTACATCTCATTTCTACTCTGCTAATCTCTTTGTCTTCAGCTTAGGGAAAAGGAGCCCATCATTGAATGATAAACCAAGGAGATTCTATTTGCTTTACAGAAGGATCTGCTAAAAAGGCTGACTATGGTTTATAAATCTTTTAGTCCCATTCTGACATAGCAACACTTGAATACTGACCTTGAAATGGAAAGCATTATACTCTATAAGGAAATCAAGTAGAGGTATTACTGTATTAGCTGATTTTATTTATATGATTTGTCTGTTTTAACCAGAGACAGACAGAGGGAGAAGTATTAATTAAAGCTACATGGAAAAGGAGGCACAGAACCTCAAAGGACTTGGAAAGATGCTTGATGACCATGCCACTTCTAACTGCAAACAATCTGAACAAAGACATGACAGATGTGCTGCCAACTTCAATAAAATGGGTCTTATTCATGGGAAAGTTTGAAACATAAATCCAGGTTATTCCTGAATTCCTTTTCTGAAAAGGGGAAAAGGACAGTTTTTGTCTTCCCAAGTGGTGAGAAATATCCCAGCAAAAGATGTTGCTGTTTCTAACCCAAATTAGGTAACTCAGAAGACATGTTACAATAAATGGATAGAGGCCATAGGTGTATCATGGATCCTTAAGATGACAATGAGAGTTCAGTGTAATAATTCTCTGAAAGTTTGGGTAGGGGCCTCTGGGTGGCTCATTCCCTTAAGCATCCGACTCTTGATCTCAGCTTGGGTCATGATACCACAGCTTCTGTGTTCAAGTCCAGCATTGGGTTCTGTACTGCAGCCTGCTTGGGATCCTGTCTCTCCCTTTCTCTGCCCCTTCCCTGCTTGCTCGTTCTCTCTCTCTCAAAATAAATAAACAAACAACTTAAAAAAATAAAAGTTTGGGTAATTGGGTTTAGTAATCTGGAATCTGGTTGTATTCCAGTCATTACACATGTCTCCAGTAAAGGAACCAACTTTTTTCTTGGTTGTTAAATGTTAACTAACTGATATTTGCATTCCTGTGTGTGCTTTCTTAATTTTTTTTTTAATGCTTATGTTTGAGAGAGAGAGAGAGAGGGACAGAGACAGAGACAGAGTACAGGTGGGGGAGAGGCAGAGACAGAAAGGGAGACACAGAATCCAAAGCAGATTCCAGGCTCCAAGCTGTCAGCACAGAGCCCAGTGTGGGGCTTGAACTCAAGAACCATGAGATCACAACCTGAGCTGTAGTTGGACGCTTAACCAACTGAGCCACCCAGGCGCCCCATCCTGTGTGTGCTTTCTTAACCAAAATAGATGTTAAATTTTATTTGTCTTGGCAGTATTCACTATAAGAAATTATAAGCATTTTCAGTTTAAATAACAATTTTAGAATTAAAAAAGATAGCAATTTTTGAAAAAATACTATTTCAAGAAATCAGGGCATAGGGCTTGTATTTGTAAAATGAATGCCATACTCTCAATAACTATTCTATAATACATTGTAGTGTTTTGTGTGTGTGTGTGTGTGTGTGTGTGTGTGTGCTGGAAATTTTTATGTGGACGTACAGGAAAGAGTGAAAAAGAAAGGAAACATGGCAGAGACACCCAGCAGTGCTATTGAGGGCCTGGGCCACAGTGCTGACTCCCAGGGCAAGGAGGAGTTCTGTTTTGGCCCATTGTGGAGGGGAGCTGTGGCTGTCTTCCAGCCAACAGTTTAGTGTCTTTATTTTTTTTTTATTAATATGAAATTTATTGTCAAATTGGTTTCCATACAACACCCAGTACTCATCCCAACAGGTGCCCTCCTCAATGCCCATTGCCATCCCCCCTCCCTCCCATCCCCCATCAACCCTCAGTTTGTTCTCAGTTTTAAGAGTCTCTAAAGTGGTTCTCAAATACTTCCCCTTCAATTATTAGGAAAACATTGATTTCAATCACTCATGAGACCAACATGTTGCAGGTATATTTTATAATTTAGGGTGCAAAAAGTGGCATTTCCACTGTGCTGTATACTTAAACATGGTTAAAATGGTAAATTTTATGTATATTTTGTCAAAATGAAAATAATAATTTTATAAAAAGAAGCGATGCAATAAACAAAGTAAAATAACAGTTTGATAAATTATTAGAATCAACTGTTCATAATATCTGATTCCTAGGAACTGCCCAAACTCTCATCTCCTAGTTACAAGGAGGTCTGTAGAATTTCTGCACACAAATGGAATGCTTTTTATTTAAAACTTATTTTCAAATTTTACTATCTCTAGCAGGTTTTAGAGAGCTGGATTTTCACATCCTTTTCTTTCTGTTGATACTTCCTACCCTGCCAATAGCAATTATATGGCAGTGGTAAATTGAACACAGATATATTAAAGTCCTGACAAGTTCATTTCATGTTTTTTCCCCTATAGTTGTAGCTTCTTAAATCCAATTTCCTACAGAATATAATAAAATTTTGAGGTTCATGTCCCCTTCTGAAATTGGGAGTAACTTTGTTACCGGCCCTGAGAAATTTGTTCTCCTTCTAGTAATGGATCATTTTCACCCCTCGAGTCTGGATGTGAGCAATGTCCCAATCTTTAGTCTGATTTTCCTAGAGACTATTTTTGCATTGCCAGAATAGAAATGGCCCCAGAACAGTGAATTTATGCCTCCATAATGAATATGGTTAGTCCACAATCTCATGCCAAGTACATGTTCATATCATCTTTATGACCCACATAATATATCACAGAGCTACAGGCTGAAAAGAAACTAATTAACCTTTAATGAGATGAGGACACTGTAGGACAGTTGGCTCTAGAGAAGGGCTGCAATTCCCACACCGAGACATTCACCTGGGCTCCATGCCATTGTAGATCTACTACCTATGTCTGGCGCCAGCCTTCTTTACACTACCAAGTCTGTCCACAACAAACAAAGCAAAATAAGTCAAAATGTTACCCAAGAGAAGCCTATCCAGCTGGGCTAATATAGAGAATATGGAAATAAGTAAAATGTCTAATACAGCTGTCCTCAACATCTCTAGTTAAAGGAAATTATACACTTTGTAACCTCATCACAGACCTGCTTTAAAGGATTTTAACCATGCAGGTATGAAATTAAAGGAACATTCTCAAACCAAAAAGTGCCATTAATATGTTCACTTTTATCATGATGGAACCTGACACATTTTCAATACTGTTTGATTCATATTAAATTTCAGTTGAAGATAAAGTTTCAGCGAGTTGATCTATATACCGAGTTTCGAGGATTCACATAATTGCTGGAATTGCAGATAAGGATTGGTTGTCTGACAAATGGGCAAAAGAATAATGCTCACAGAGTGTTTATTAATGTTTTGAAAGTCGAGAGAGAATTCTCTTTGGAATAGTTTGACCTTCATTCTAATTATGAGTTGACAGTTATTCTAGAAAGAAAATACAGAGGCTGTAAAACATCTTTCTCTTCATATTGATCTTTCCATTGAATCTGGACAAACATTTTTATCAGGTGGCACATTAATATGGGAAACACTTAGGGATTTATCTGGGAAAGAGCAACGATGTCATCCAGGCTTCTCTACTATTATCTGTTCAATTTTCCACATGTAAAAGGGGAGAATTCAATTTCCTTCTCTTGGCTCAAATCAGTCTGTAGTAAATTATAATGAATTAAAGTCCTTCCTTTTATTTATCACACTTAAGTAAGACCAATTCTCAATTGTTATTTGTAAACTGCATGCATGTTATATGATAGCATTAAGATTATTAAGGCCTTAAATTTTAAGGACTGCTTAATCTATAAACTAATGATGTTACCTTACTGCCAATGACTTATATTTTTAGAGCAAGTTTCCTTATTTTATTAATTTCTGTATCTCCTGAGGTCTAGTTTTGAAGGCTATACCACTAATAATTTGTTTTTCCGAAACATCTGCTTTTCTGATTACCAGAAATACTGGCTTCTCTGAAGTTTGTTCAGAAGAATGGAAGAACATGATAAGACTTTTAAGTTAATCGTAGAAGAAAACATGCTAACAGTTTTTAAACCATTTTGGTCATATCTTTAGGGGCAGTTATATGTAGGGAGGAATTATGATCCCAGGATGAAACAGTTTGTAGGCTTGATGTACTAGTAGAAGAATAGTTCTACCTCCTATCACCACACACACAGAGTAATACTTGTTATTTAATGGAAACTTGTCCACTGAAGGGGAAGGGAAGTTTACGGACTCTATATTATATCTATTTCTTAGGAATATGGATTATTAGAGTTAGATGTAAGGGGTTCTGAGCAATTATTCTGGTTCAGTGGTTCTCAGGATTTGGACATAAGCATCACCCAAAGAGCTGACTGAAAGTGAAGATGTGGTAGGGCCCACCTTAAGAAATTGTGAGTTAGTGGACCTGGGATGAGACCCATGAGTCTGCCTTTTAAATAAGTATCCCAGGTACTTCTGATGAAGGTGTTCCATGGGTCACTGAAAATGTTAGCTTAATGTTTCGTTAAAAGTATGGGTTCTGAATCCTAAAGTGAATAGGGCATGAGGAGGTTCTTGTAGTCTTGGAATTAGGTTGTGGCAGAACCCCTTGTCTTGAGGCTGCCACTAATAAAGACTGCTGAAGGACAATGCTGATTTCTTGGGAAGAGCTACACAATTTGCATAAGCCCAGCAGTTATGTTAAGAGAGAAAGGATGAAATTCAAACTTTGAAGACTTCTCTGAATAAGAACCCTCTGACTCCCACCAAGGCTCTGGAGCAGGAAAGGACAGAGACCCCTAAATGAAAAATATCTATGATGAGAAAAATGATTAAATATCTGAGCATAAAATAAGAATCTCAGAATTTGTAGAAGAGCGTGACTAATGTTGGATTGTCTTCAGGATCCATGTCAGTAATTAAACAATTGAATACTTCTCCTTTTGGACAGGATAAATTCCCAGGATTTATGGATATTTAGCAAAGTGAAATGAAGCCTAAAGAGAGAGAGAGAGAGAGAGAGAGAGAGAGAGAGAGAGAGAGAGTGCTAATACTATCCCTGCTAATTGGGACAGATCAGTGATCAAATGATTATTAGGAAAAATAAAATAAAGTTACCCCTGGTTTATGAAGTAGTTCACACAATGTACAAAGCTTAAAGAAGGAGAGGAATGAGCCTGAGTTTATTTCACTCCTCTTTTCTACTGGATAATTCCCTAGAGTAAGACAATGAGTATCTGCTCTAACTTTTAGGCCAAGAGGAATGTCTATATGAATTCTAGCAATACATTTATTTTAATAAAGTTTGATCACCATAGAATAATTTTGAATAATTTGCATAGTTTGCTATTTAAGACTTTTACTGTCACTTAAATTTATATCAATATGACTAATGTGATAAAGATACACAAATAACTGATCATTTTTATTATGTTTTATCAACTTTCTTGGTCCTATAAATCAAAAACACCAGGGTAAATTTATCTTTCTTATTCCTTCTTACAAAAATCCCTCTTCATCTTAAAACTTCAAGTTTATCTGTGTCTTTATTTTTCTGCAAGGTTTTTCTCTATCTTATAACTTATCTTCAACAAGTTTCATTAGAATACAGCCACATCCACTTGTTTATCTGTCATCTATGCCTGCTTCCATACCACGGCAATGGACTTACCTACTTTGACAGAAACTACATGACCCACAGTATTTACTCATTGGTGCTTTACCAAAAAAATTGTTACCAATGTTTCAGACTATCTAGTTGTTCTTTCATATGAATTCCAAGTCTCTGTTTAAATTCTTCATCTCTTCAGTTTGTGCATCTTTTCTTCAGTTATTTTAACATTTTTATAACCATTGTTTTAAAAGTCCTTGCCTACTATCTCCAACAACTTGACTACTGTCTCCAACAATTTCTAGGTCTGCTTCTATTATCTGATTTTTCTCTTTTTTTTTTTTAATATTTTTTTTCAACGTTTATTTATTTTTGGGACAGAGAGAGACAGAGCATGAATGGGGGAGGGGCACAGAGAGAGGGAGACACAGAATCGGAAACAGGCTCCAGGCTCTGAGCCATCAGCCCAGAGCCCGACGCGGGGCTCGAACTCACGGACCGCGAGATCGTGACCTGGCTGAAGTCGGACGCTTAACTGACTGCGCCACCCAGGCGCCCCTGATTTTTCTCTTAATTTATTATCATATTTTCCTTACTCTTTTCAAGTCCCAACTTAAAAAAAAAATATTCCAGTAATTGTTTTTAAAGAATAATAGTGACTAAAGAAATGTTACTTTTATCCAGAGAGGATTGGCTCTTTCCTTTATTAAGCAGATAATTTGAAGGGTCATTTGTATTCAAACAAATTAATCTGCGTTGGGCCTGAGATTATTTTTTAGTTAGTCACAGTCCACATGTATTTGAAGGGCAAGTTCTGTAATGTGTTTGTTATATTATCTGTCTTCTAATGGCACTTTTTCTTCTAAGCACCATGAAGCTTCACTATTCCCTCTTTCACCATAGCCTTCTCTGGCTTTTGATTGATATCCTGGCCTTGTCTTGCCTGAAGCATCGCCTTTTGGAGGTTTTAAACTTAATTCTTTAGCTTCCTACTTCACACAAATTCAAAACCTGGCAAAGAGAGCATCAGTGTATTTTTTGTAAACCCCTTCTTTTAAAATAACTTTGATGCCAAAGCATTATGAGATTGGGAGTTATTTCACTGTGCTTTTCTGCTAACCTCCAGCTTTCTGTACTATGATAGCACTAGATGTACATTTGGGGCTCCTCTAGATTTCAATCTGCCATGCAAGAAAACATAGCCCAAAAACTCTTCAGCTTTCCTTTTCCTCTTTTAGGGTCCTTCTGCCTCTAATGAGGTATCCTCAGTCTCAGCCTATTTCTCCAGGGGAAAAAAATCTAGCTGGTGATCTCAACTTGTCTAGGAAAACTCTTCTCTCTCTAGAATTTAATTCATATAGTCTTATCTGGTTCCACAGCTGTACATTGTTTTTTAGAAGTATGATTTTTATAATTTTCCCATTTTCTGCGTGTATAAATGAGTGTCTCAACCTATTACATCTTACTTGGAAGTGGAAATCCCAAATTAAATATAATCCTAACTGCCATATTTAAGAACTTGAACAGTATATGCTCCAACTTACCTTTCTGCCTTTCTCTTTTACTACTCCCCAGATCACCTGCTATGCTACAGCAAAATTGGATTTTTTAGTGTTTTTAATAACACACCAAATTTTCCTGCCTCTGAGTCCCTGTTCATGCTGGTCTAAGCAACTCACACCCACTGGAATTCTGTATGTTCTTAAAGTCTCACTTCAAATATCATTATTTTATGCAGTCTTTTCTTACATTCTCATTTGGAAATAATCTCTCCCTGCTTTAAAACACTTTCTAGATATATTTTACCTTCTTTATAATACATAACATTTTGTATTATCTTCTGTCTTTAAAAAAAATCCTATTCCCTTCAAAACACAGATTATAACGCTTTATAAGTAAGATGTAGCCAAGTCCTTACAAGTATGGTTTGTGCTTAACTCACTTTATAGGTTCTTAAATATTTTGCACATAAAATGTTGAGAAACAGCAACTGATCACATGACACATCCCTGTTATGTCATAACAGTCTCTGCTTCTGTGTTAGGCATAGAACAGCTTTTTAAAAAATAGCTTTATTGAGGTATAATTGACTTACAATGCACTATACATATTTAATGTGTACTATTTGACATAAGTATACACCCTTGAAACCACAACCACCATCAAGATAATGTACATACCTATCACTGCAAACTTTTATCATTTGTAATCTCTCCCTTCCATTCCCAAACCTAAATAACCACTGATATATTTTCTGTTAGTAAAGATTAATTTGTCTTCCTGAATTTTGTATAAACAGAATCATACAGTGAGTACTCTTTTCATTTGGCTTGTTTCACTCAGTGAAATTATTTTGATAATTATATACGTTGTTTCATGTGCATAGATATTTGGATTGCTTTCATATAGTGGTTATTACAAATAAAGCTATTATGAACATTCATGTACAAGTCTATATGTGGACACAAGTTTTCATTTTTCTTCAGGAAATACCTAGAATTAGAATGACCGGATCGTATGGTAGATGTATGTTTAACTATTTAAGAAGCTAGAAGTGTTTCATTTTGCCCCTTTAAATTCCTACCAACAATTTATGACAGTTTCAGTTTCTCCATTCCTTGGTATGGTTAATCTTTTTCAACTAACCTAACGGGTATGTCAAGTAGTATCTCATTGTAATTTTACTTTGTGTTTCTCTAGTGATAAATGACACTCATCTTTTTTTATGTGGGATTGATTGTCATGTATTCATTTTCTAACAAGGTAAACACACACTCATACAAACATACTGAGCCACTGTTGATTAAATCCTAATTAGTTTCCTGCTCCCAAATTGGCCAGATTCCCTAATTTAGGAACATGTAGTTGGAATTTAAGAGATTTAATCTCTTTGAGTGTCTAAACATGTAACATGTTATCAAAGGCACTGTGAGTAACCTTATTTCTTCGTATGTCTTTGAAGCAAAGGAAACTGATTTTCAGAGAGAGAGAGAAAACAAAATACCTATTTCAAGAGAGGGAAAGATGGAAGAGATATAGAGAATACTGTTTGGATTCCACACATCTCTCTAAATTCCAGTTCCCATTATTCCTGAATCCCAACTCTTTTCTGACCTCAGGTCTCAAGAAGCACTACTTTCTTCTTGTTGACTTAATATAGCTCCAGTTGTCTCCTGTAATTTTCAATACTCAAGAAATGCTTATTTAATTCACTAAATATCTCTGCAGTGTTGGCAGTAGGTTTTAAAGGTCGAGTGATTATTTTAGAGCAATTCAAACATTTGTTCTTTAGTAAGATGCCATATTTAGCAAGTATAATTTCACTGCATGTAAATATACCATACTTCATTGTTTTCATTTTGAGCTTATAATAATAACTTCTGTATACAGTGTTTTCACAGGATTAATGGCTGGTTAGGGTTAATGGCTCTTAGCTATGCCATGGGCCATCAACTCTTCTCAGTTGGCCATTAATCCCCAGGAAATGCCTTGTACCTCAATCATTATGGTTTAATTAGGTCATTAAGAAGCTGCTGGTTAATTGCCACATTACAAGCATCAAGAGATGGGCAGGTGGCTGCAAAGACCAGAAGAATCAGAGTAATCATAAAAAAAAAAGTAATTCACACACACACACACACACATACAGAGGTGTGTGTTTATGTGTGTAGAATAATTAGAAAAGGTTTATATGATTTATATGATAACTTTTAATTAAGATGTTTAAATGATTATTTTTTGAATGAGAAATGTAATTGTAATAATAATCCTTGAAGAAGATATCAAGTTTCAAATTTTATAAAGAATAATTGGCTAAAAATTTACTGAGTGAGATTTAACATTAGGACATAGAATTGTAATAGTTTCAAATCTAGATATTCCATCAAGTAGCTACCTTGTCTTGGTGAAACCCCCCCCTTTTGTTTCCACATCTCAGTTTTCTCCTCTATAAAATGGGAAAGCAATGCTAAAATTTGGGGTGTGCTGAAATTTGTTAAAATTTTAATTATTGAAAATATACTTAAGCTAAGAAAAATTTAAGTTTTGTAGAAGAAAAAAACTTCTTTTAAATTCTGTTTATCTTACAAACTCAAATCGAGATATAAAGTTATATTTTGCACAATTCACCAATATCAAGAATAAAAATTTTCACTATACATTATACAGATATTAAAAAGAGGATAAGAGAACATTGTGAACAACTTTATATTACTAATTTTAGCAGTTTATAGGAAATAAAAAATTCCCTGAAAGACAGAAACTATCAAAGCTTTCATAGGAATAAATAGATAACAAACATAAGTCCCATATACATTAAAGAAATCAAAATTGTGGTAAAAATTTTTCCCAGAAAGAAAACTCCACAACCAGATGGCTTCACTGAATGTTTAACAAAGAAATTATATTTATTCACACAAACTTTTCCTAAAATGTATATCTAGACCCATGTTTTTCTAGTCCCTTTCTTCTGCCAGAGAATTTGTATAAGAAGAGTCATTAGTTTGACTGGTAAATATGATTCTTCAGTTTTGACACTAAGGCTCGGAACTGATGGGACAAGAGCATACAGTTTCTTTCAAAAGAAAAGATTATTAAATAAAAATAAATACCAATGTCAACACTGAGTACAAAAAATGTGAATGAACTTCAGGATATAAACCACTGACACTATACAATATAAAAAGAGTATATAAGAAGAAACATTGAATTAATGTAAAGAATTTACTTTCTCATGATATGACACTAAGGAAATTATACATGAACTGTTCTTCTAAAAGATAACATAAATTGTAAGGACCAAATAAATAACTGACCAAATGCTTAAGGATATTTTATGTTTATTTTTTAATGTAGAAACTAACATACCTTAAAGTTGATTCAATTAAAAACCATTTATTAAATGCTCATTATCTAATAGGGACTGTGAGAATTTATGCTGGGAAAACAAGATGAAATCTAAGAAATTTTGAGGAACTAGATTGTTTTCTCAATCCATACTTTCTGAATGACATAGTTCATCACATTGTTATTCATTAAACAGAACTGCTGTTTGGTTGTATATATTATGCTGGGAAACATTTTGTGCCCATGAGACCATTACTCTACACACGTCTGTAATGCAGATAATAATAATTGACAATCTCAGGACCAGAGAGAGAGGGCAAATACATTGGAAGGTTTCTGTTAATTAGTTAACATGGCCATTAGGGCAAAAGCGTGTCTGAATTGTAAGTTGATTAGAACTCAAAGGAATAACAGTTCTACATTTTTTTTTTTTTTTTAGCCTAGAGAAGTGTTCAGTCTAGAAAAACCAAGAACCTAGTTGGAAATCTGCTCTATGATACCATAAATCTCTCCACAATACATTATTCTTTGTACTACGATTTTACAGGCTAAAAGAAGGCTAGTATTTGGGGGCAAGGAGGGTAAGAGATGCCACATCCTCTTACTAACTTCCCGTGTATCATGATGCTGATACTGTTTTGGGATTCTTTTCCCCTAGAATGTACTCATTCACTCATTTAAGCAATATGTGAGTACCCACTATGTGACTGTATCTGTTCTAAGTCTTGGAAACACAGTGGTGAACAAGACAGTGTAGGTTAGCTCTTATAATACTTATATTCTAGTGGGGAAAGAGAATTCAACAAATAAACAAATACACTTTCAAAGAGTTTTAACTGCCATTAAGGAAAAAAAAAGTAGGAAGTTTAGGTAATTTAGGTTGGGTCATAAGGGAAGACTTCTGCGAAGTGCCATTTGAGCTGGGATTTGAATGGACAGAAGCCAGCCTTGTGAAGATCAGTGGGAGAGATCATTCTGAAGGCAGAAGGACTGGTTGCTGCACAAGTAGTGAAGCTGAAATGAAAATATGCATCTGACTAGAATGCAGTGGGTGAGAGAGGAGGAAGATGAGGTGAGATCAAGGAGGACATTGTAAACAGTGAGGAATTGGGGCTCTCTGCTAAGTGCATTTGCAAACCATGTGAAAATGTTGAGCCACTGGAATTCAGAGTATTAAATCTGAGGCAAAAGTCAAAGCAGACAATAGGAATTTGGGTGTCACTGGCAGAATCATTGTATTTAGGATAATGAGATTGAATGAAAATATGTAAATAGAGAACAGAAGTAGCCTCAGGATAAGGAGGAAGGCTATTCCTACAATGTGATTATGTGCTTTGAAGATCTGTGAGCACTGGTCTTAATTCTTTTATATTTTAGTCAAGTTTAGGGAGGGGAGGTTAGAGAAGATGGACAGTTAGAAGTTTCATTAGGAAGGTGGGGTTCAGTTTGGGAAGTTTGAGAATTGATAGCAGCCTACAGAACAGAGTTGAATTCTACACTTAGGACAGATTTGTCCTCCGTTTGTTTCTGCCACCTTGGAAACACAACAAATATTTGCTTGAGACTTGCCACACTATAGGCATGGAGGAGCCAACTTCCTGCCCAAGACATCAGCCTGAGGGCTCTTCAACCTGGAATCTCAGGTTGCTTCTCCACATCTTGCAGGTCATTCTTTGAGGGAAATACACTGTTATCTCCCGTGATGCATAGGGCAATATTCAACAGCTTTTAGCAATTACATTCAGATAAATTGCATTTTCTCCTTTATGGATTTTTTTCTTTAATTGTAGCAGATACCACAATTGTGTTTTAATTTTTAAAAATGTTTATATTTGTGGTTGTAAATGGTTCTTCTTTATCAACCTTTTTTCCTTATTAGAAGTAAAAAGAAAAAACTTAAGGCAGACACAGCAGAGGCTACTATTTACAGGACTTAAATGTTCTTTCTTAGTGTTGGAGTTTCCACCACCTTTGCAATATCTTTCATTCCAGTTCCAGATAATCCTTCTGCCTTTAAGATGGTTCTCTGGCTAATGTTGACCTGGCCACAACTAAAATTAACCTTGCCAACTCAGAAAAGTTGCAGGCTAAAAAGCTTCTGAAAGTCATCATTACCCCTGCTGTCTTCCAAAGGAAACCAAAGCAGTAAAAACCACATAGCAGTCAAAGTCCAAACGATAAAACAGAAACCATTCTCCATTTTGAGAAGAGACCAAATTTAAAGGTGGGAATTTGTTATCCATGGATGGAATGGCTGAGAAGCCAAACAGGGAATGATTGGATAATCAGTCATGTTCATCAACAGCAGGGGCCCAGTCATCCCAGGGCTGGAAGGTGGAAGAGAGGGTATAGTGTAACTGGAACCTAAAAGTGGCCCCTTCAGTGGCTACTGAGGCTTCCCAAAACAGAGAGAGAGAGGAGGATCCATATCCAGGTTTCTCTCTTTCTCCATCTCTTCAATCTGCTACCAGTGTCTCCCACTGGCCAAATCCTGATGGAGGGAATTGGTAGAGGAGGCTGGGAAATGCAAGGTGCAGGGATTAGCCCCACTGCCATAGGGAGAAGAGTAGGAGAAGGACAAAGACTGGTTCTGAGGGCAAACAGGCCTGGGACTACTACAGAGCATTCTAGATTACAGCTCAAGAAACTCTAGAACTACTCTTTATTTCATAAGGGTAAATGCAGTTAAAATATGCAATATATGAGCCTGGGTGGGTCAGTCTGTTAAGTGTCTGACTTTTGGTTTCTGCTCAGGTCATGATCTCAAGATTCCTGAGATTGAGCCTGATGGTGAGGAGCCTGTTGGGGATTCTCTCTCTCCCTCTCTCTGTGTCCCTCCTCGGCTCACACTCACTTGCTCTCTCTCAAATAAAGTAAAAAAAAGAAAATTAATATGCAAAGGATTTGAGCTGCCTCTATTCAGTTTTAGGATAAAGTGTATCTTTTGGCACCTATTTTAAATTAAGCATGTCTATTTTAGAATTTCCTAAAGAAACCCATCTTACTAATAATCTAATATTACTCAAATTCCTACACATCAGAGTATGAAATATGCATCGAAGTAAGATTGGGAAGAAAAAGAAAAAGCACAATTTGTGCACATGGTAGTCCTCTACAGGTTTGTTGAAACTCTGACTTAAAGTCGGATTTTGGTACACATCTGTTTTTGGGGCAGAAAGATACCAAGTAGAGACTACTGATAGTAAGTCTATTCTTTCCCCTAGGTTTTCACTGATACATAAAAATAAGATAAAACATCTAAACATCTCTGAAAGTCAATCAGATTTTGATTCCTATGAGACATGCTAAATTTATTTATTTATTTTTATTTATATATGAAATTTATTGTCAAATTGGTTTCCATACCACACCCAGTGCTCATCCCAAAAGGTGCCCTCCTCAATACCCATCACCCACCCTCTCCTCCCTCCCACCCCCCATCAACCCTTAGTTTTGTTCTCAGTTCTCAACAGTCTCTTATGCTTTGGCTCTCTCCCACTCTAACCTCTTTTTTTTTTTTTTTTTTTTTTTCCTTCCCCGAGACATGCTAAATTTAATTAGCAGGACAAAGAATCTAATCTGAAAAACCAAGTTTACAGTCATGAAGCTCCTCATGTGTTAAAGAGGTCTGAGTACATTAAAGTGCTCCTATCTGTTTATTTATTTGTGAAATGCAGTTAGCAACACCTGCCATAGCTACATCAGAGGATTATTGTGAAGGCAAAGAAGATTAGAAAAGCAGCTTTGAAAAATGTATAATTAGGTACAAATGTGAGCTAATATTATCCATGTTAATTTCTTATCAACTAGTACTTGACATTTGCCATAGCACAGCTGCTTACAAGAAGTGGGGCTTAACAAATAATATTATTATTGATAACATTATTATGTTTCCCCACCATGACCTATAAGAGATGATACTTTCAAAAGAATGACTGAGGTGTCTGGGTGGCTCAGTTAGTTAAGTGTCTGACTTGATTTTGGCTCACAGGTCATGATCCTGTGGTTTATGGGTTCAAGCCCCACATTGGGCTCTGTGCTGATGGTGCAGAGCTTGCTTGGTATTCTCTCTCTCTCTCTGCCCCTCCCCTGCTTGTGCTCTCTCTCTCAAAACAAATAAACTTTTAAAACTAATAAAAAAATAAAAAGAATGACTAACAGAATTTACTGGGAGAAGGAACTGAGGTGGCAAATGTCCCCACATGCTGCACATAGTCGTTATGGATGACTGTAGTCCGTGTGTTAAATAAACAAATGAATAAGTGATGCTCTGCCTAACTAAAAGTTTGTAGCCAAGTAACAGCTGCAATTTTAAAGAAATAAATTCTTAAAGGAATAGCCAAACAAGACATGCTTTATCTTAATTTTCTCTTGCTCAGAAGGGAGTTTTACTCCTATACATAATGAATGAGAGTACTTCCAGGGTCAGATTGATTCCATCACTAAAGTTACAGCTCAGGTTATAGAGAAATTCATCTACATCCTGCTTTTTAACCAAATTCAGTCAACTATCTCCTTAACTACATTTCTCAAGATTACTTAATCCTCTGTAGGTAGCAAAGGCAAAATTTTATATAGGCAAGGCCAACTAAGATTAAAGCTAAATTGAGGAACTTGAATTTTCATTTTACAGAGGTAGTAGAGCATCTCTCAAACTCTCCCAGTGTCATTTTAAAGGGAGTCAGGATGCGATAAGGGACAGTAGAAGTAGTGACGATGGCTGTCATCTAAGGTCCTTCTGAAGGATTTTGGTTTTCAGTGTAGGTTTTGCTTAGTACTGAAGTGGTGATAATTTGCTTTAATCCCTTCAAATAGTTACGACCACCTATTGTGTGCTAGCCCTGGGACTCTCATGAAGGACGATTTGGTGCTCCCTCCACAGGACATTTCGCAGTGCTTTCACTTGTTTATTTTCACATTTCTGTACCCATTACAACCCTGGTGGTTGTAATGTTGTGGAACATTACAATGTTGTGGAACATTGTAATGTTGTTGGAACACAACAAGAATGTTGTGGAAGTTTCCCATCCCCACCCCCAAGAAAGATTATCAAGGGATCGTGTTTTGATATTGGTGTTTGAAATAATATCAAGTTTGAAATGTCAACAGTGCTGAGATTGATATGCTTTGTGTTGGCCACAGTGCTAGGTGTTAGGTTATAATGGTGAGCAAAACCAGACATAAAAGCATCTTGCTTTCATGGTACTTAAAATTCATTTTGGGGAAAATCCTTATTCAAATAATAGTCTAAAATAGTTTTTTTTTCAAAAATAAACAGTGATTATTGCTTTGAAATGACAATGGTCATCTTAGGAGAGCACATACAAGAGAGGGATTTAATCTACTTAGGAAAATCAATTACAGTTTTTTTCTAAATAAATGACTGAATAGCTAAACTACCAGAATTTTTTTAGTAATATGCTTTTTTCTATATTATGGATTCACAATTTTACTCATGTCACTCTTGCTCAACTGGCTTTTGAAATATTTATTTTCTTGGTTAGGGTAATAAGACTATTAATAACCAAAAGCTTTCCTAATCTTTGTTATGGTCTGTAGTTCGATATCCTAAGTTAACTATGAAGCAGTGAATAAAACACTAAGAATATTCTTTAGGGATAGCCTGCCTGGTTTTGTGCCCTACAAAGGACTTGGCCTGACATGGGGCTCAAACTCATGAACCAAAAGATCATGACCTAAGCCAAAGTCAGAGGCTTAACCAACTGAACCACCCAGGTGCCCCATAGTTATCATTTTTAATTGTGGGCTAAATCAATTCTTTTATGAAATTCCCTTAACTCTTAGCTTTTATTGAACCACAATATCTTCTTTCTTCTATTCCGTAAACCTGTCTCTTTTCCTAGTGGTATTTCCTGATCCTGCCCTGATATGTTTTCAGTCTATGTACAAAGTTCAGCAACTTTACTGTTTGGCTCAATACAGGGAACTCCCTATCTCTGTTGTTCATGTCATGTCCTTCTTGAGATACTGGAAACACATATAGACACTGACAAAAACTGTTTATGTAAATATCTAAACATTTAAATATCTAAATATTTAACATTCAAACCTATAATTATACAAATAACCCTGGATACTGAATCAATTCAACCTGAACCTATTCACATATTTTTAGTTGATCATCATTAAAATCTACAGTACAGCTCCAAGCTTTATCACCTTCACCTTCATGATCTTTGTAGTGTCTCAAATCTAACATTTCTATCAAAATATCAAAACTGACCTTAAAAATAAAAGGTTTTCCTTTACTCCTCGGATGGAACTATCTCTGTCAATTAGATTCTCCTATGTCCACTCACCATAGCTACCACATCAAGCCAGCCATTCCTGTTCCCATTGCTACTTCTGTGTGGTGATCTAATTATTTCACACCTGATCAAGTGCATCATTCTCCTAACTGGTGACCCCTGTCTATGGACATCACTATAGCTTCCTCCCCATAATTTATTTCACTTGCTGTTAATAAAGTAATCCAATATTTCCAAAACATCATATCAAACACAATAATTTCTTCCTCAGAAGTTCTTCTCTTTGCCATCATGGAGGGTTTACATTTTTATCTTTGCTTTATGCCTACCCTTTTACAAATCTTTCCCTTGACATCTAATTGAAAGTATTTTTCTTTAAATTTTCTCATAATATTCCTTCTCAGAGACTCCTAAAAGAAATTTCTGAATACAGTTCCTTATAACTGTTCCTTTCTCAGTATTTATTGAATGTATCATGGACAGCATTTGAGACTCCATGAAACTACCATATACTGTTACATGTCTTTGTGCTGTTCAACTCATTTATTTCAAATTAGATTGTAAGACCCTATGGATGGGACATTGGCCTTTCACTTCTTTAAACTTTAAAAAGTCAGTTGAACACTCGACTCCTGATTTCAGCTCAGGTCATCATCTCAGGGTTGTGGGATCAAGCTCCGCATCAGGGCTCTGGGAATGAGCATGCAGGCTGCTTGGGATTCTCTCTCACTCCCTCTACTCCTCCTCTGCTCACACATGAACATGCACTCTCTCTCTTAAAAATAAAATAAAATAATTGTCAGACCCCCTGCCATTTTCTCTTCAACATCCAGCCAATGCCCTAAGTCTAGTGAGCACAGAGAATATTTGGTGATTATGTTAATGATGCTTATTGTTTGGTACAGGAAGAAAAAATATTGCTCAGTATCATTGAACACACACAGAGAGGAAATAAAACAATAATCTTAAAATGTAGAAACATTTTTAGTTCTAAATTAATTTAATGAATATTTTAAATTATCAAGGGTAGGCATTATTTACTCAATAAGCTTTTAGTATAATTTCAGTTTGGTATGATCTGTTAGGCTTCCTTTGTTTTTCAGGGAAATAGACCTCAGGATAAACCAGTTTTGAAAAAAAAAGTACAGATTTATTTTATTTACTCATAGAAAACAAATTCATATCATACTCAAAAGGAACACATTAGCTTTAAGTAAGTGTTTGTGTATTTTTAATCTGTATTTTCTTCTTTCAATTTCCAAAACAACAGAAGAATTGAGATATTCATAATTTAGTCATGACCACATAGCCTATATTCTGTCAATAGAGGTTCTAACCATTCTCCAGAAAGCCCTTGAATATACAGAATTAGGAAATCAAACTCATTGACCTAAACTCCAGGATACAAACTCCTTACAAATGCCAGAGCACTCACTGTAAGACTAGTTCTGTTTCCTTGCTAAGGATTTACTGGTATATTGTACATCCTGGAAATAATGGATGAACTGAATTTACATGGCATGAATACAAGCAGTAGTTACTAGACAAACGAGGAGGACACAAAACCACCTGGGATGGCTGATTAGTTGTAGGGAGAGGAGCTGATGGCTGGTTTTCTCTTTCCCTCTGACTTTTCCCTTTGACAGCCAACAGCACATGAACAATGTTTGCCAGACTATTCTACCTTTGCAATTTGTCACTTTGAATCAAAGTAATTACATTGTTCATCCCTACATTGATTGGAAGAAGTCATTATGATAGTGAATATAGTGCAGATTCTTGGGATATAGAACATCAAATTGGATACAGAACAAACAGGGTTGATGAGGGGAGGTGAGTGGGAGACGGGCTAGATGGGTGATGGGTATTAAGGAGGGCACTTGTTGAGATGAGTACTAGGTGTTGTATGTAAGGGATGAATCACTGAATTCTACTCCTGAAACCAATATTGTACTGTATTGTAACTAACTAGAATTTAAATAAAAATTTGAAAAAAAAAAAGAAATAGAACATCAAAATGTCTCTAAATTTCAAATAATCCTTATTATGGGGACTAAACTTGAATTTTTTTTAACAAGTAAATTATTGAGAACTTTTTTGAAGAACTTTAAAATATATGGCACTAAATTATGAAACTACAGATAAATCAGCAATGACAAAGTCTATATGTCATTAAGTGTTATCATATCATACATCAACATATGCCAAAGAAAAAAAATTAAGCATGATCCAAAATGATTGTGTAATTGTGACAATATTTATTTCACCAGTTATGAATGCATCATTGTGGTTGTTTAGATATAGTAAATACCAGAACATAGAAGGGAATGCAACTAAAAAAAATTTTTAAGTACATAAATTGGGCTATATTTAAGAGTTCTATCAACTGTTATTTCTTAGTTTAATAATAGTCAATTATGTTTTTACTTTGTAACAATATTGGTAACTCCAATCTCTATTCCTTCATAATCTTTTCATTACCTCTTTATAGAGAATGCCAATATACACTACTATGGATTTACTGCTATTTAACCTAAGATGATAGAAAGTAAGCTTCATGAAGATATTAGTGTCTACAATAGTGATAATCAATGATAGGTAATATAGATATCATCAAATATCTAAATAAACTTTGGCACATATCATGAGCTTAGTCCTTTTTTCATCTATTAGTTTATTGTTTATCACTTATTAGTTTATTTCTCCACTTAGTATCAGTTGGTTTTGATGTGGACTTTTAAGGACTAATGCAAAGTTAATCCTTCTCTGTGCTTTGTCTCTGCAACCCTAACTCATTTCTGTAAAAGAAATCTGTTTCCATGAAACTGAGTAGTTTAAACACAGAAACTTCGTAATCTTCGTCTTATATTCCTAGAAATCCCCTGACACCTGGCAGCCAATGGGTCAGTGTTTGAGGAAATCAAATATTTAAGATAAAAGTTGGAAACTGAGATGCTGTGGTGAGGAAATTAATTTGCAAAATTAAATTAGTCAGTCCTGCATGGTTTTTTTTTAAGTAAATACTTTCTCATTTATAACTATGAACTGCTGTTTAAAAATACAATAATTACTTAAGATGAATATTTTTAATTTTATGACTCACTAGTGATTGTGACAAACATATTTGCACATACTTCTTAAAATATTTTGTTAGTTTAGGGTACACACAAAGATCTAGTTGTAAAGATGTTAATCATTAATTGTTTGTGATAAAGGACAATTAAAAATTACAGTTTCCTCCTTGAACAACACAGGAGCTAGGAGCACTGACCCCTGTGTAGTCAAAAATCAGTATATAAATTTTGACTTCTCCAAAACTTAACTACCAATAAATAGCCTAATGTTAATCAGAAGACTTATGATAACATGAACAGTGTTCATTTACACACATTTGTATATTATATGTATTATATACTATATTTTTATAATAAAGTAAACTAGAGAAAAAATTTTATTAAGAAAATCATAAGGAAGAGAAAATACATTTTTATTACTGTATTTATTGAAAAAAATTGTGTAAAAATGGACCCTTGCAGTTCAAACTAATGTTGTTCAAGAGTCAGTCCACTGTATATAAATGACAAGTAATGGAAAAATGGTTTGATAAAATCATGTTAAATATTAAAACAAGGGCACCTGGGTGTCTCAGTCAGTTAAGCTTCTGACTCTTGATTTCAGCTCAGGTTATGATGTCATGGTTCATGAGATTGAGCCCCAGGTCAGGCGCTGCACTCTCAGAGATATCCTCTGGGATTCTCTCTCTCCCTCTCTCTCTGCCCCTCCACTGCTTGCACTCTCTCCCTCCCTCTCTCTCTTTTTCTCTCTAAAAATAAATATATATATATATATATATATATACATATATATATATATAAAGACAACAATATTACCATAAAAATACTTAATGGCATGAAAAATGAATACTATGTTAGGTAAGAAAGGTATGACAGGATGTATGCATACTATGATCCCTTATTTATAGAAATAAAATGTAGACATATGTCAAGTTGGATAAAAGAACAGAAGTTCAAAGTTAAATGGAAGTTTTCTATGGGCAAGAAAATTGCACATTATTTTTAACCTTTTGCTCTTTAGTGTTTTCTATAATAACCTCATAGTAAACATGTTTTGCCTTTTTAAGTGTTACTTTTAATTGAGATAAATGATCACTATTATAATTAAAAAAGTTTATTTCATGCGATTACATAATTCACCAGAAAGTGTTCTATACACAATTCTATTTAATCTTGGGCAAAATGACTTTCTAATTTTCTTACTTATTCTATCCTCTATCATCTCCAAACCAAATCAAATTTAGATATTTTGAAGTTGAATTCTCACAATGTAAAATTTAATCTGAAAATCAAGTAAGTTCAAAAAATATTTTACTTTATGCCCAGTAAGTTCTAGACACAAAGACAACCAGATTAGTAAGGTATTGTCTCTTTCCTTAGAGGCTCACAATTGAGAGGGAATAAAACAAGTGCACTTAGAAGGAGAAAAACAAGAAAAGAGTCATCAGAAAGATAGGGTTTTAGATGTGACACTCTAAGGAATTTCTAAACGTTTGCCAAGAAACTCCTAAAATGCAAAACATCAGAGAGACTCACAAGGCATCAGGAACCTAATACTATAAAAGATCATATGATAATGACACTTCCAACTTATTTCTTTCAGGATAATTATAAATAAATAAAGCACATTGCATTCTGTTTGTTAGTTTAATGCTTTCTGCAGCTCTACTCTCTTAAAACCTCACTCATGGCTATTAATGGATTATTCTCATCCAGTGCTATATCAATTAGAGGAGCAAATTGGAAAAAGGCAGGATATAAATCAATTCTTTTTCGAACACAGAGGGCAAGTAGATGAACCAACATACATCCCTTAAAGTCTTAGCAGCAAAATAATTTCTGCCTCTAGGAAGAATATTTGAGAGAAAACAGCATAGCTTCATCTTAATACTGACTTCTGTTTGCTCAGTTTTTATTTTTAACAAGATACACTGATATATTTAATTAATTTTAATAAAAAAACTTTGAAAATATAATGGTCTGAAAGTTTATCCATGCAACTAACAATAATTATTCATATAAATTAAACTTGAGTAATTCATTAAACTTCCAGTAATTTTGCTCATACCACCTTTAGAATATATTATTCTTAGTAACTCCAAAATAAATGTTTAAGTGCAACCAGCTGAGAAGACTAACCAAAATTGGAAAATATTAAATCTTTTCATTAGAAAATTAACCGGCTTTTCTTAAAGTACAGTGAAAGTTCATCTGGAATTTGTCATAGGTCAATGAATATAAATGACTACTTGTTTTTTCCCCACATTGTCCTATTTATCCCTGTATTTATATAGAGAAAGTTTTATTTCCTAGTTGTGTAATTGGAAATTATCCAGTTGGACAAAGACCAGAGCTAGCTCAATGTTGTATTCATCACCTAGAGCACTGTTGGCCTTCAGTCAATGTTAAATATTAATAACAATAAAAGCTTCCGTAAGCAAAGCCAGGCAAAGCACAGGGGAATATCAGCAATCACTCACTCCAACACCAGCAACTTCACCCTGATCAGAAAAGATCACCCACAAGAGAAGAAGGTAGAATTCCTCATCCTGTTTAGACCTACTCCCTCAGTAGTTGGCTAGACTATACTATGACAGTTTTGGGGTGAGTCAACAATAGGTCTAAAAATCATCCAGGAAATGAACTCAGACTATTTAACATTAGATCTCTCAAAGAACTATATTTTAATGTTTGTTGTTTGCTTGTGTTTAGAAACAGGGTAGATTCTAAGTCGGGCTGCATACGTTATCCTGGTCTCTTAAGTTTGTACCATTCCCTCTATCACTCTTAGAACTGCAAGGGACAAGAGATTAACGGTTGTTATGTGAGAATTCAAGAAAAAAACAGATTCCACAAAGAGCTCCATTTCCAGCCTGGCTCTTATATCATGTGTTCTAGGGTTGCCTTCTAACAACATATGGGAAAGACATCAAGTGTTCCCAAACAACCTTGGCAAAACTGTAACTGTCAAATCTCTAGCAGAATATCAAGGACTGTACTTGGCAACCATTAAATAAATGAGTAGGTTTTGGCAGGATCAATACCTCTATGCTCTCTTTCTTTACAAGAAAAGAAAACAAAAATTCCAATGACTTTTTTATACAGTCTCAATCCACATAATAAAAAGTACTTTTTCCTGTAATTGAATCGTCATTTTTCCCATCTATTTTCTATAATGTTGTCTTGTTATTTTCTATTACTATCCTTCAAGATGATAAATGCAAAACAGAAGGCTTGCGCTAATTACTGTACTATAGTTGTCTTTCACTCACATCAACTCAACGTATTAATACCTGCATCTTAAAGGCTAAATTCATTCCATTCTTTGCTTCCTAATTTGTTACAGTTCCTATAGAAGCATACTGTGACAACAGAACTCTTGCTCTGAAACCCTGTCGTGTGTTAATTAAAGAATGCTGCAGGGAGGTAAAAGATTACTGTTAAGAATCAATTGATTCAATTTTTAGTGATCAACAGACATCCAAGGTTTATAATAATCCTTCAAAGATAACACCCATGTGTATGTGAAACACAGCACTAATGGAATGTACTAAATATAAATAAGAAATATAAATGATACCTAGCAATTGGATAAGATTTACATAAAATGAAAATGAAATATACATTCATGGTAGTAAAAAGGAATTGTTCCTATACATAGGATATCTCATACAGCAAGTATTCTTAAACTTGGACCATCTCACACACTGAATATGAAACTATACTTTGTGTATGAAAATGATCACATTGAGATAGTTGTCTCCAGAGTATGGCAAACTGGCATCACTATCTAGGTCCCATCCTTTGTGCAGCCTCACATGCTGTTATAGGCTCTGGGCAGCTGCTGTGCAGAGACCAAGCAGGCAGCATAGAGAGGAAAGGTGGTCTCTCCACCATCTGGTGATCAAAGACTCTTGGGGGGCTCATATTAGGTCACAAGCTTCTCTGCCACTGTATGACAGGAACTTGGCCAAACACCCTTTTTCATTTCTTATAGTCCTCTTGGGGAAGAATGTGGGGTGTCTGGGTATGTCCCTATATATGCACATTTGGCCTTTTCCAATCCATTCTCAACAAGCAGCCAGAATCATCTTTATAGAACATAAATCAGATCAAGTCACACCACTGCTTTCCCACCACACTTAGGACAAAATCCAAACTCCTTTGGTTACAAGACACTGCTTAATCTGGTTCCTGCCCAGTATCAATTTTTTTTTTTTTCACATCACCTTCCCAGTGATTTGTTAGGCTCCAATGCCTCTGACCTCCTTTCTGTTTCTTGCATTAACCAAGATTTCCCCCACTTTTGAGACAATGCATTCCCTCTTCCCTATGCCTGGAAATGGTTTAATTTATATTTTATGTATATTTTCTTCTTCAGTTTCTGATGTGGCTCCTACTTAACATTCTTCAGGTATTTATTCCAAAATCATCTCCTCAGAGAGTCCTTCTATGACAATACTCCCTGAAGCCCCCCTCCTGCAATTTGCCTTAACTCGTGTATTTTCTTACATGCTTATAATAATCCATAATTACCTCAGCCTTTAACAATTTTGGGGAGGTTTGTTGTCATTTTTCAGGTGTTGGCACTAGAGTGAAGCTTCCCAAAGTCAATAATCATTCCCCTTTTCTTTGTTGTTTGTTTTAATCTTAATCCCTGGTCCTTAGTGGCAACTCAAAAGAGATATGTAGCTGGATGAATATATCAACAAATAACTGATTGAATGACTTAATGGGAAGTGGGGACCAGTAGCCTTTGAATACAATTAATTTCTATCATAATTAAAAAAAAATTAATTTATATCAAATCCCACTTTCAACCAGTGGATGGTCTATCAAATAGAGTCAGATTTTCCCTTTTATATTTATCTTTCCTAGAATTTACATACCTTAGTTAAGGAAGGAAAAAATGTATTATGTTGAGCACCTATATACTAGTTGTAATATGTGCACTATTTAATTCAACCACCCGAACCACCCTGTATGGAGGCATTCTACAGATTGGAACACAGAAGTCAAGCATTAAGTTCCTAGGCACTTCCCCTAGTCATTTACTACTAATTTATCATTATAAAACTCACATTCAAATTTAAGTGTACTTCTCACCCTGGACTGATTTTACACTACATCTTGGCTGCTTTTGTTGTCAAGGATAAATAACATCAGGCAGAGTCTGGGGAAAGATGAAAATCAACTTGAAAACTTCTTGTTTTGTGGATTAAAAAAAAGTATGCCATGACATTGATAAGTATTGTCAAATATGCAGTGAGTACTTTGTAGTGTCCTTCAGCATAATTTTTTGAATTTTTAAATTAGTTTGTTATATCAAGTAAACAGAGCTGAAAATACACATTTCCAGAAAAGTGAACTATATAAGCTTAGCTTAATAAATTATGCTCTTAATGATTAGAAAGGATGAATTCACTGTTAAGGGAATATATCACAATGTCAGGGGACATTTTATTTATTGCAACCATCTATCCAATTATCAAATCCACATTGTTTCTTAGTTTATTGGTCAGAATGAACAATAATATTTGTTTATAATTTAATGTCTTCTGTTATGAGAGGGAATGAGAGATTTTCTTAGGGGAGGGACTAAAATTTCCTGTCAGTAAATACGCTTCATTATGTTATCAAAGTTTAAATTTTGTGACAATCTTTATTTTCAAGTAGTCTTTCTAAATAATATATATTAAAGTAAAAAGCAAACCTATGACAAAAGGTAGCTTTTTCCTACATATTTAAAAACCTGAAATAAGCCAGACACAGAAAGAAAAAAAGTATATGATCTCACTGATATGTGGAATCTAAAAATGTTGAATACACAGACGCAGAGAGTTAAATGATATTTACGAGGGGCGGGGAGGTGAGAGAGGTAGAAAATGTTAATAATACTGAACGTTGGAAATTTGCTAACAGGGTAGATTTCAGTTGCTTTCATCAAAACAAAAAAAATGTAACAATATGAAGACATAAATTAGCTTGACTATAATAATTTCACTGTGTCTGTGTATCAAGTCATATCGTACATCTTGGATATATACAATTTTTATTAAAAAACTAAATTAAAAATCTGGGTGTGAGCACAGAGAAAAGAAACCAGAGTCAGATTCCCACAGAAATTTAAAAAATCAGCATGAGGATAAACAGCAAGCTCAATATTCTATCTTCTGATAGGTGATGGAATACCAAGTCTCCATTTCTTATCAGAAGTAGTCACTGGGGAAGAGACCATTTCAGTAGTAGTGAGCCTCCAAAAATCCATTATTTTTTAAAAACAGCAAAAACATTAGCAAAATTTATCTTTTTAGAGTTGTGGAAGTTAACCAAAGGCTTGAAACAATCTGAGGAGCTTTTATTCAAGAAAAATGGCAGAAAATGGTTAAGAACAGTTGACTCTGATATTTTAATTTGCTCTATATGTAGCCTTCTCTCCATAGCTCGGCGGTGGCCTTACATACCCAAAGTCTTGCAACCAAGATAGCTATGGAAAACCATCAGCCTAATAGCTGCTGGTGGAAACAGAGTGGCTTTGGAGTTTCTTAAAAAGTTTCATCACCAAATAATTGCTAATATTTTGACCTTTCTGGAAGCTTCCTTGAAAAGCCTCATTCACAGGGTTTACTTTCATTTACCTGACTCATTGGGAAAAGCCCCATCTTCAGGCATCATCGCAAAACAATCATTAGCAATTCTTGTTTCATATTGCAGCTGCCTGAGGACATGATACCAACTTGGACAAACAAGAGGTTGACCAAAATACATAGGGAAAATCTGAGGAATGAGATGTCCATATATGACTGAAAATCTCCAATATCTTCCTGGAGATGTGGAAAGCCATGAACATATGCATAGCTGAGTGTGTGCCTACATAAGACCAGTCAAGGCTCTAATATCTTACTCTGTCTGGCCTTGAACTCTGTATATAAAGAAAATAAAGGGAAAAAGCAGAATTTCAAGCTGGTGGAGCATTGAAAGCGTAATCACACCTATAGATCTCCTTGGCAAATAATGAGAGACATATTGATTCAAGGCCTTTAAAGAAATTTATATCCAATTACTAGCTAACCAAAAAGCTACCTTAGAAGAGACAAAGTTTAGCAGGAATGAACTTGTGCTAGTCAAAATCTTAAACTTATTCAGTGAAAAGCTGTCATCTCAATTTTATAAAGCATAAGTAAGTAGATAAATAAATAAATACAAATATTCAGCTTGATTTATCTACTAAAAGTTAATCTATCCTGACAAAGAAGAAATAATATAAAAAGTTTCATAAAGTAGAAAAAGAGAAAAATGTTCCCAATTCGTTCTATCAGACCCTGATGCTAAAACCAGAGAGATGTTATAAGAAAACTATGGACTAATATCCCTTTTAAATATAGTGCAGGAGTCCTCCAGAAAGTACTAGCAAACTGAATTCAGCAAATGTGAAAATGATTATACACCATCACCACGAAGAATTTATCCCACGAATGCAAGGTTAGTTTAGCATCTGAAAAATCAAAGATATACACTTTGTTAATAGAATAAAAGGCATAAATCACATAATCATCTTAATAGATTCAGAAAAAGAGGGGCCCCTGTGTGGCTCAGTTGGTTAAGAGTCTGACTCTTGATATTGGCTTAGGTCATTATCTTGCGGCCATAGGATCCAGCCCCTTGTGGAGACTGCTTGGGATTCTCTCTCCCTCTCTCTGCTTCCCCACCACTCTCTGTGTCTCTCTGTCTCAAATAAATAAAAACTTAAAAAAGCAAAAGTAATAGCTTTATTGATATATGATTCACTTACCATAAAATAAACACTTAAGGGTGCAACTCAGTGCTTTTCATTGTATTCCCAGAGTTTTACAAAGCATGATCACTAATTTTAGAACAATTTTATCCCCCCTAAATAAAATCCTCAAACCCATTAGCAGTCACTCCCCATTCGTTCCTTCCCCTAGTCCATGACAACCACTAATTTCTGTCTTTATAGATTTGCCTATTATGGGCATTGCATGCTATCTTGTGATCTTTTGTGACTGATTTCTTTCACTTAACCATAATGTTTTCAAGTGTCATGCATGTTATAACATGTGCCATTATTTTACTTCTTTCTGTTGGAGGATAATATTTTGTTATGTGGATAAACCACTTTTGTTCATCCATTCATCAGTTGATGAACATGTGGGTTATTTCTACTTTTTGGATATTATGAATAATGCTGCTATGAACGTTTTTGCATATGTTTTTGTGTGGACATACATTTTCATTTCTCTTGAATGCATAACTAAGAGTGAAATTGCTGGATCATGTGATAACACTTGTTCAACCATTTGAGGAACTGTCAGGCTGTTTCCCAGAGTGACTACACCATTTTACATTCCAATCAGCAATGTATGAAAATTCCAGGTTCTCCACAACATTGCCAATGCTGGTTATCTTTTTTATTATAGCCATCTTTGGGGATGTGAAGTGGTATTTCCTTGAGTTTTGATTTACATTTCTTTGATAGCTAATTATTTTGAGCAACTTTTCATATTCTTATTTCTATTTGTAGATCTTCTTTAGAGAAATGTCTATTTAAATAATTTGTCCATTTTTAAAAATTGGGTTATTTATCTTTTAATTGCTGAGCTGGAAGTGTTTCTTAGGTATTCTTAATACAGGTCTCTTATCAGAAATATGATTTTTCTATAATCATAATGATTATCCTTTTCACTTGATTGATGTTGTCCTTTGAAACTCAAAAGATTTGAATTTTGACAAATTCAGTTTATCTATTTTTTTTCTTTTGCTGTTTGTACTTTGGCATCATATCTAAGAAGTCATTGCCTAACCTAAAATCACATTTATTCTGTTTTCTTCTAAGAGTCTTAAATTTTTCTTTTATGTTTAGGTCTTTGATCCACTTTGAAGTAATTTGTGTGTATGGCCTATTGTAGGGGTCCAACTTTATTCTTTTGCATGTGAATATTAAGGTGTCCCAGCACAATTTGTAAAACAAACAAAAAAAAAAACAAAAAAAACTCAAAAACTATTTCATAGTTATTTTCCCAATCTTTTACCCTCTGTCCAAAAATCATATCTAACCTCCCATCTCTACCCACCGCCTCCCAATGTTTTTATCAATCAGAATAGTTTGCCACAAGAAAAGGTACATGTCCAACTCAGTCAGCTCATATGACTCATATGAGCTCAGTCAGCTCATATGACTCTACTCATAATAGCCTCTAGATACTCAGGCACATGGAGGCTCTGGGCAAATCTGTGTCCCCATGGTCCCCTCAGTGGTGTAAGAGAATACAGTGAATCACTCGCTGGTTCTTAATCCCACTACCTGCAAGTGATACATGTGCATCAACCCCATTTATATTTCATTGACTAATGGAGGTCCATGGCCATACCTAACTTCAAAGTTGGCACAAAAGTGCAGTCTTCCCATTTGTCTGAAAGATACACTGCTAGGTTTCTAATTTTTATTATTTTAAACAGCCTTATTAAAATTTTACCTTCACACTAAATTCATTCTTTAAGATTCAGCTCAGGCATTGACTTTATGGGAAGTCTTCTTTATCCATTTTTTTTTTTTCTGCACATCTTTCTCAGAACATGTATCAAATATTTGCAATTGTAGACTTTTTTGGAGGTGATCATCCTTAACTGACTTAACTCCATAAGGATAGAGGCTATACTTTTTTATGTATTTCTGGTTTCTATGTTATATAGTATCTGGCATAGAGTAGTTATATAAATATTTATCCAGTGAATGAATGAATAAGTGAATGAATGAGTGAATAAAAGAGTTTTAATCAGTTTCTGGAGATCCAATTATGTGAGGAAGCCTGACCCATCGGGGCCCCCTTTCAGAAGAGTGCTCCACCTTATTTAAAGATAAGGTGACTCAAATTGAACCTAAAGCAATTTCTGATATATCAAATATTGTATCTGAAAAAAAATTAAAGCCATACATATTCTTACAACCCTCTTCAGATATGGTTTCCTCTGAAGCCTGTGTATCTCATTCTATCTCACAATGGTAACACAAAGGGAAATTGATTGTGTGAGCCATAAGCCTTATAGAAGATTGTGAAACCAATTATACTTTAAATAAGAATGAAAGATTTTATGTAGGAAGTTTGTCACTGGGAAAATAGGTCCAGGCCTATGGAATTATTTTTGCTTATATCACTGAATAGCAATGATTAGAGTTTTATGGAAATAAATAATAATACCATTATTAAACATATACAAAATCCATACAAATATTGATTTATAATTTTGGTAGTACTTTTTCCTATCAAACTGTATCTCATGCAAACCGTAACCAGTTGACCCTGAACAACACTGGCTTGAAATGCATGGGCCAACTTATAGGCAGATTTTTTTTTTTTATCAATACAGTATAGAACTATAAATATATTTTCACTTCCTTATGATTTTTTTAAAGATTTTTATGAGGTGCCTGGGTGGCTCAGTTGGTTAAGCGGCCGACTTGGGCTCAGGTCATGATTTTGCGGTCCGTGAGTTCGAGCCCTGCGTCGGGCTCTGTGCTGACAGCTCAGAGCCTGGAGCCTGTTTCAGATTCTGTATCTCCCTCTCTCTGACCCTCCCCCGTTCATGCTCTGTCTCTTCTCTGTCTCAAAAGTAAATAAAGGTTTAAAAAAAAGATTTTTATTTTTTTAAGTAATCCTTACACCCAGTGTGGGGCTCAAAGAACCCCAAGGTCAAGAGTTGCACTCTCTACTGAGTGAACCAGCCAGGAGCACTCCCATATAATCTTCTTAAAAACAGTTTATTTTTTCTAGCTTACTTGACTATAAGAATATAGTTTATAATACACATAACATACACAGTATGTGCTGATTGCCTATTTATGTTATCAGTAAGGCTTTCAGTCATTAGTGGGCTATTAATAGTTAAGTTCTTAGGGAGTCAAAAATTATGTGTGGATTTTCAACGGCATTGGGGGTCAGCACTCCTAATCCCCATGTTGTTCAGGGATCAACTGTATTCTATTAGGCCTTATTTTTTAAAACAAAAGAGTTTTCCTCTTGTTGAAAGAAAACAGATTGAATAAACTTCAAATGAGCCCAACCCAAGTATTTAGTGACCTATAGGAATGAGGCCTCAAATAGCCTCTGATCCAATGACCAATTCTTTTGTACCAGGCTCTGTATACCTGATTTTGTTAAATCCTCATTTTGGTACTACTTTTATCCTCACCTTATAGATGGAAGAGAGGAAGAGAGGAAGTCTTGGGAAGTATAAATAGACACCATTCTGCTACTCCCCATCATATTTCCAGATGACTTGGATGATATGTCAGAATTGAACAAGGGTTTAACTTTCATATCATTTAAATCTCTGCTACTTCAAAATATTAAGTTTAGGGGTAACACCCTGGCAAAGGACTGTTTTGTTTTTTTTTTTTTTTGGCAAATTCTGGCCTTGACCTATTGTGTTTAATTAGCACAGTATTTAAGAAGAAAGTTGTTTTTTTTTGTTTTTGTTTGTTTTTTTTTTTTTAAATAGGTTTCATGCCTAGCATGGAGCCCAGCCCAGAACCTGAACTCATTACCCTGAAATCCTGACCTGACCTGAATCAAAAATCAGAGAGTTAACTGACTGAGCCACCCAGACACCCCCCCCCCCCCACCATAAAGGTTTTTAATGCTTTGAGGTTGGGAAGGTATTCATGTTCCATTATCACACAACTATGCCTATTGTCATATAACCCAGTAAGTCACACATTATTATTTTAACAGCTTCTGAAGACATTTGGGTTTATTATATCTAATGACACAATGAACAGTGTCTAGCCACATGGTTTCCTTGATTCCTCTCTTATATTCAGTATAGCCTGTGACAAAGTCCTGATTTCACTGGCAGGGTCCATAATCATTCTATCTTTTTTACTTTTTTTTTTTTTTTTAACTTTTTAAAAATGTTATTTATGGGAGAGATTGAGAGAGAGAGAGAGAGAGAGAGAGAGAGAGAGAGAGAGAGAGAGGAGAGAGAAGGAGATGCAGAATCCAAGCAGGCTCCAGGCTGCAAGCTGTCAGCACAGAGCTCGATGCGGGGCTCAGACTCACGAATTGTAAGATCGTGACCTGGGCCAGTCATACGCCCAACCCAATGAGCCACCCAGGTGCCCCTCCATCTTTTTTACATTTAATAAAAATCTTCTTTACCTCAAATCCTGTTAATATGGTCATAACATATTCATTTAATGTGACTCTTTTGTAAGTTACATTGTGGTTTTAATACAAAAAATGTGTTAAGAAAAGAGGCAGAGAAAGCCAGTCTCACAGAATGGAGCTTCAGACTGTCAGGTTAAGGTGAAGTATTTTGGGAGATATGGAGCTTTTGGGGAGCTACTCAAATCCTAATTTGTTCATATCTATTTCTGTATAAAATGGAAACCAAAAGTATCTGTAGTCCACTGCTGTTACTTGTTAGGTTAATTTCATCTCTTAATTGAATAATGTTGAGATTTTGTCCTTCAGCTACACTAGAAACAAGAATTGTACTGAATTATTTTTCTACTCCTGTTTATAATGTGGGAAGAATTAAGGCTTTATTTTTGCCTTTTTTTTTTTTTAATTTTTTTTTTTCAACGTTTTTTTTATTTTTTATTTTTGGGACAGAGACAGACAGAGCATGAACGGGGGAGGGGCAGAGAGAGAGGGAGACACAGAATCGGAAACAGGCTCCAGGCTTCGAGCCATCAGCCCAGAGCCTGACGCAGGGCTCGAACTCACGGACCGCGAGATCGTGACCTGGCTGAAGTCGGATGCTTAACCGACTGCGCCACCCAGGCGCCCCTATTTTTGCCTTTTTAAAGAACTTTGACTAGTTCTCAAAAATTAATATACAGGTAGTAATTAATGTGCTATAATTTACTTACATATAATTAAACTTGTTAGCAGAGTTGTAAAATTTTCTTAGAAGTTTTTATCTTATAAGGTCTAAATTTCATAAAATAATGTCATAGAAAGTGCAGAAAATATTTATCAAAACATGATTTCTTTTTTGTTTGTTTTCTTTGTATATAAAGTAAATGGTGAAGGAGCTATTTTCTTCTAACTCTCTTAATGATGTTTCTTTGGAATATTTTTATAATCTATAAAAGATATATCTTCCATGCTAGACAATAACCATATCATAATGAAATCATTAGCCTTCCTGTCAGTTTTAAACTTTTTAATCTTTTAGAATTTAGATCAAATTCTCTGCTTGAATTGACAATCCCTACCTAATCCTTCCAAAATCTGGGAGCTTTACACATTATTATCTCAGCATTTAACGGGATAAAAACCACACAGTACAGACAGAAATCCAAAATGCCTGTAATTAAAGAGAATGAACCATTTTTTTAGGGATATGCATTTATACTCCAGACTTTACCCAAATTAGCGGAGGAATTTCCTAAAATATAATAAAATACTGTTTGTGATACATTTCTTCCATATTTCTCTCAGTACATAAGGTGCCAAGTTTAAGGGTTATTTGCATATGAAATATTTACTTTGCAATAATTATTTGCCTGAGGAAGATGATACTATCCATAATAAAATAAAGAGGCTAAAACATAAACAAACCCTCTTTGGTCCTCACCCGATTTGGTCAATCACCTTAGAAGTGTGCCTTTTTAAAATTCACCTGACTCTGTTGGTAGCAATCAACAGCCTAAAATTATCTACAGATTATTAATCCATCATTTAAAGCCAAAAAGGTCTTGATTCGTCAGGAAAGCATGTGTTTCTTAGTATGCAAAATGTTCTGCTAACCAAAAAGAGCTGTCATTTTTATGTAATAACAATATTGATTAGACATTGAATATCCTGGATTTTAGTGTTAGGAAAGGGTGCAGAGTAAAGTGGTCTATGCCCCATAGAATCAGTATCCTTTCCACCTCTCAATTACATTTGCTGACATTCAAAATGGGGTTACTCATCCTTAAAGGATATGATTTAGATAATTGAATAAGGTGTAAATGAGATTTCAGCTTTTCAGTGAAAACAAGGATTTCCTTCAGTCTAATACTTGATTTGGTTTCTTTTTGCTTTAATACAACCTAAAAATTCTCACAATGCTATTTCCTAAATTTCTATTACATTTTCCAGAAGATTAAAGTTCATGAGATTTTTAAACTAAGATAGCTATGAAATATTTGTTATTGGTGTATATTTTGAAGAATTTTCTCCCTATATATATTGCTTAAATGTTCTTAATCCCTCATAGCCAAAATACCCTGAATACTTGAGATGACAAAGTATGAAAATATAAATATAAATATAAATATAAATATAAATATATATGCATACTGATATATACATATATATGTATTTTTATATAAATAAAAATTTGGGCTGTATAAGAAGCCATTCTTTTGCTATTATTGGAAGGTGTTTCTTGAGTATTTCTTTAACCTTCTCCATACTTGCAAACAGGAAATATATATACATATATATATTTCTATTGTAATTATAAAAGTATATAATTTATTATATATAACTTAGTAATATATATTATTTAAAATATAAATATAAATTTTATAAAAATATAAAATACACTTGAAAGCTGATAACAAACTGCAACCCTTTAAAAGCATAAGGATAAAAATTAAAATAAGCTTCTTAAATATTTCTAGGGGTGCCTGGGTGGCTCAGTTAAGCATCCAGCTCTTGATTTCAGCTCAGGTCATAATCTCACAGTTTGTGGGATTGAGACCCACATCAGGTTCCACACTCACAGTGGAGCCTGCTTGGGATTCTCTCTCTCCTCCCTCTCTCAAAATAAATAAATAAACGTTGAAAACATTTCTTTCTAATCACATTGCTCCCCTGTCCCCAAACCATTTGTGGATTCTATTTAGTTACAAAAACACACCAACTTCTTACCCAGACACCCAAAGCTTTCCATGGCACGTTCCTAACTTCCATTGGCAAACACTTATCACTCTGTCCTTTTAATACAATATGCAAGTCTTATTTTTATCACGGTAAACTTTCTCAGTCTGTTCTCCCTTCTCAAAATAGCCATTCCTGGCTTTTTACATGTCTGAATTGTACCTACTCTCTAAAGGCCAGCAAAAACGTCACTTTGACCAGAGAGCTTTCCTGACTTCATCTGGAGGTATTTATTTCTCATGCTTCTAAACAACTAAAGAACTTTGTTTACCTTTTACTTTTTATTTTTCTTTGTACTTATTATTTTTCATTGTACTAATTTCCATTACTAGCAATTTCTTTCTTTAAGCAAATTTAGTATCTGAGCATGACTGACCTTTTTATTCTCCACAATGCTGTTTGTAGTAAGTGCTCAATATATTACTGACTGATGCAAGGCTGTAATGGCAGAAAAGTCACCATGACAATAACAGTAATGAGTACTAATATTAAGTAATTGTTAAATGCAAAATCCTGGGTTAAGCACTTTATACTTATCAGGGAGAAAGTGACATACACAAAGTCTAGAGATCAATTCCTTGAATCTAAATATCCTGAGAATATGTCTACCCAAAATTACCACAAAATAATTTTAGAAATGATCAGCAAAAAGTTTTAAAAAAAACACTTCCTTGATTCAAAGTGAGCATTGTAACAATGTGTGCTACTTCTATGATAACTCAAAACCTGAAATGTTCTCAATTTTATAGTTTGGGAAGATTTTTAAAAATGATATACATCTTTAAAGAAAAGATCATCAGTTTCTGATGCTGTTCACAATCACAGAGCCTGGAAAAGTGAAGGGAATGCTGTTAAATGCCACTGAAGCTTAGCAAAAGTGTTTCCATACTTTATTCATTTCCTCTGTCAGTGAGGAAATACTGTGTTCAGAAAGTAGGAAAAGAAGCTAGTAATAGAAACTGCTGCAAATTCTGTTTGTGTTGACCCTTCAAGCTCAAACCTTTCTTTTCATGGGATGCAGCCTTTAAGAAGAGAGCTAGGAGAACTGGATTATTCATTTCTGTAATTAAAGAGATACTCAGTCATTGAAATATAATGCCCTGCTTTGTGACTGACAGCCACCAAGATTGGATGTTAGCAATGGGTCACATGGAAGATGAATTCAGGTAATCTCTAAATTTTTCTCCTTCTCTCAGAAATGCCTCAAATTGACACTAATTTGATAGTCTCAAATCCCAGAGCCCCGTGGATACTGAGAATGGAATGTAAAGAAATTCTCCTTGGTGTCAGTCAGTAACTTTCTCTTTTCTTCAGGTTACAAAAGGTGATTGACAGGAAGAGTCCTGCTCACTGCTACAAGAGGGATGAACTTGAAAACTGGATTGGCAGACATTTGCTCTGGATTTCTTTTTTTTCCTAATTGGGCACGAGTGATGATAAAGAACAGAGGATAAGTGTTCATGTGAAGATAGATACCTTTAAAGTCACATGGCACAACAGAGGAACCCCAACCAAAATCAAGCCAGATTCACTAACACATTTTCCGTATTCCTTTTATCCACTCACTAAACGTGAAATTCAGGATTAGCAGTAAATACAAACACCCCTACTCTCATTCTCATTGCCTAGGACTTCCTTATGAAATACAGTAGTCCCAACCCTTCATTATGCACATTATAAATGGGGAGTAAAAATGGGTTGACTAAAAGGAAGTAAAAAAAATAAACTCGCCCTGAAGAAACAAAAACAGTTAAAGCAAGTTGCCTATTTGCAGTATTGTAAGTGAACTATAGATGGCCCAAAAGAGGCTACACACACATAAACATTATAGGTGCTAGAGATGAAAATCCCGAATGGAAAAGAAACAGCTACTTGAGCATAATCAGATGCAAAATCTCTCAGTGCACGTTCCTTTGCTCTGGTCACAAGATTTCACACACCAGGCCAGGTCTGGCCAGGTCTAAGGAGCTTGATTTTGTTGCCTCACAGTCTATTTTCAATTCTACCATTAACTAAAAGAACTTGCACAATACGTGTTTCAGGAAATATATATTCAGTATCAACAGGGTTACCTTTCATCCAGGGGAACAAAAGCAGAGCAAGTACATAGATATTACAGATCACTATACTCATACCCTAGGAAGCAGTTTGCTCAAAATATAGCACTTTCCAAAGACAAGAAAATCCAAGAAGAAGAATAAATATATCCTATCACTACTAGTTAAATTTAAAATTACAATTCATTACCTGGTATAAGCATTTTAAAAAGGAAATCAGGGGCACCTGAGTGGCTCAGTCAATTAAACTTCCTGATTTCAGCTCAGGTCATGATCTCACAGTTCATGAGTTCAAGCCCCATACTGGGCTGTGTGCTGACAGTGGGGAGCCTGCTTGGGATCCTCTCTCCTCTGTCTCTCCCCTGCTCACACATGCTCTCTCTCTCTCTTTCTCTCTCTCTCTCTCAAAATAAACTTAAAAAAAAAAAAGGAAATCAGGGTCATATAAGCTTTAGAATATAAATTCCACATATTTTGCTGCCCTACTGTCAGCACCCAGAAGACTTCCTAAGTATATAGCTAACTTATAATTATTTATTGAACTAATGAATATGCAAAAATATTCAGAATGCTGGGCCATGTCCCAGATATTGTTCAGAATTCAGATGATCCAAACTAGCCTAGAAATAGAAAACACCCTGGGCACATCCAGTTCCAATACTAGCTTCTATTAGTCACATTTCCTACTTGATGGTTTCAAAAAATCCAAGTAGAGCTTATTTAATTAGCAGTGAGTATTACAAATTGATAAAAGCACAACTTCAGCTTCAGCCCTTGCCCTTTTCATCTCCACTATCTTATTCAATCTTATGTTATACGTTCTTCTACTACAAGGGCTTCCATTTACCTTATGTAAGCTCTGTGCTATGATGTTGGCAAAAGAATTGCAGACACAGTTTCTGTCTTCAAGGAGCTCATAGTCTTGGAAGTAGAGATGCAGGGATGATATTTGGTCAAATTCCTCTTTAAGGGACAGAAAATGCTTGCCAAAAACTGGCAGGCAAAAAATCACTGTATTTTCACCCCACCCAAAAGTAAAGATGAAAAATACAAAGTGTCATTGTTAGTTATTAAGTTAATCACAGTAATTTCTGTGCTCAAACACTACAAAACAACAAAAGTAAACAAATACTGTAAGAGATCTAACAATGTAATATACCAATGTTCGCACTAAAACTCCTTTTACATACAAACTATTCTTTTCCTCTGTTTTAGTGTTGCCACTAAATGCCTTCTATTCCTTAAACCTGCCTCAAAAGCATTAATGGGATCTTTACCAGATTTTACCACTCCTAGTCATTCTGCCCCACGGAAGGTATTGAAACAGCTGAGAATTTCTCCACCTTGTTTTTAAAAAATTTTTTTCTAAATTAAAAAAAAAATATTTATTTATTTTTGAGAGAGAGAGAGAGAGAGAGAGAGAGAGAGAGAGAGAGAGAGAGAAATCAGGGGAGGGGTAGGGAGAGAAGGAGACACAATCTGAAGCTGGCTCCAGGCTCTGAACCATCAGTACAGAGCCCGATGTGAAGCTCCAACCCCCTAACCATGTGAGATCATGACCTGAGCAGAAGTCAGAGGCTTAACCGACTGAGCCACCTTCTTTTGATTTACTCACCTAGTCATCCTTCTGTGTCACTCAAACCTTAAAAAAAAAAAAAAATTGCTGAGGGCTATTGAGCCTAAAATTGCTTGTATTTAAAAAATTCTCACTGGTAAAGGGCTAAAACTAATGATATGTGACTTAAATACTTCTTGCTATTACTCATAGTATATAATAAGTAAATAAATAGTAGAATACCCTTTGACAAGCTTCTGTCTCTTCCTGATTCAGAATTTCATCTCATTACTCTTTATAAAGAACTGTAGAGGTGGGCTCAAGATGGCGACGTAAGAGGACACCAAACTCCCCTCCTCCCACAAAGACACTGATTCTACAGCTGCATTTGGAACACCTTCCTTTGAAAAAACTTTAAAAAGTTTCCAAGAAACTCCTACACATGAGGAAAGGAGAGAAGATCCACATGAAAGTAGGTAGGAGAGACTGGGATGCAATATCACCCTATATCACACCCCTATATCACACCCATAGTTAGGAGGAACTCAAAACCCCAGAGAGACCACTTTGGGCATTCTTACCTTTTAAGACGTGCTTCTGAGAGATGAACCCCAACAACCTAGGATATCCACAAGGCTATAGCAATCTCAGATAAGAGCTCACGCTCAGACTCACTGCCTCTGGGCCCAGTGTGGAAGCAGCTGATAGAGGGACTCCCAGACTTTGTGGCATAGAAGTCCATTTCCTTGTCTTGTAGCATCTGGTTGTGGAGCAAGCACCTGATGTGACAGACTTTTGGGGCCTGCTGGAGTGTTTTCTGGGGATGGAGACTGGCAGGGGACTTCTTTGCAGTTTCCTTCAGTCTTGCTTCATCTGAAGGGCACAATCATTTTTTTTCTTTAGCCTCAAAGTTTTGGGGGTTTTATCCTTTCTTTTTTTTCCTTCTTTTTTCATTCCCGAAGGCAGGCTCTATCTCTATGTTTTTCTTTCGGCATTGGTCATGTTGGTGGACACCATCTTCATGCTTTCCCCTCTGCCTCACTCCAAAGTGCTAGTATCTCCCAGAGAACACTTACACATGACTAGTGTCCTGGGTTTTACTTCTGGGGGCCTGGTGTTTGTGGTTGCTGCCCAGGGGATGTCTCTTGATTGCCTGGCTCCAGTGGCCAGAGGGGCTTATATTCCTAGGTACAATAGGACTGTAGCAATCAGAGAGAGTTCTTGCAGGCTGCCATCCCTAGGACACTGCACAGAGGGTCGACTGAAACACAACCCCAGTCTTTCTGTGAGAGAGGACTGATTGCACGTCCAGAAGTTTCAGCCTGAATATATCTTAAAAGTTCTGTGGGAATGCAAGCTAGTGCAGCCACTCTGGAAAACAGTATCGAGGTTCCTCAAAAAACTAAAAATAGAACTACCCTACGACCCAGAAATTGCACTACTAGGCATTAATCCACGGGATACAGGTGTGCTGTTTCGAAGGGTTACATGCACCCCCATGTTTACAGCAGCACTATCAACAATAGCCAAAGTATGGAAAGAGCTCATATGTCCATCGATGGATGAATGGATAAAGAAGATGTGGTATATATATTCAATAGAGTATTACTTGGCAATCAGAAAGAATGAAATCTTGCCATTTGCAACTATGTGGATGGAACTGGAGGGTATTATGCTAAGTGAAATTAGTCAGTCAGAGAAAGATAAAAATCATATGACTTTACTCATATGAGGACTTTAAGAGACAAAACATGAACATAAGAGAAGGGAAACAAAAAAATATATAAAAACATGGGAGGGGACAAAACAGAAGAGACTAATAAATATGGAGAACAAACTGAGGGTTACTAGAGGGGTTGTGTGAGGGGGGATGGGCTAAATGGGTAAGGGGAACTAAGGAATCTACTCCTGAAATCATTGTTGCACTATATGCCAACTAATTTGGATGTAAATTTTAAAAAATAAAAAATAAAATTAAGAAAAAAGTTCTCATCATAAAACAAAACAAAAACAAAAGCAAAAAATTATAACTGTGTCTGGTGTTAGGTGTTGGCTAGACTTATTGTGATCATTTCACAATATATACAAATATTGGATCACCATGTACAAACACCTAAAACTAATATAATAGTATTTGTAACTAACTATACTTCAATTAAAAAATAACCTATAATTAGTCCTAAGTCAAAAGAAGAGTCATTCTGATTTCAGCAGTTTCTCCAAAATAGTAGGTAGGGGAAAAAAAAGCAATCAAAATTCAGTGAACTGAATGCTATATTAATAATGTACAAAATTCCATGAAAGGAATCTCAAATACCATCTTCTCAAGGCAGCCTTCAAAGAGAAGGACATTGTTGGGATGAATCTTTCATGCTGAAAAGGAGTTAGCCAGCAGAAAGAAAGAATGCGGAAAAAAAATAAAAGTGATTCAGAAGGAGAAATAGCACATGGTAAGCAATAATGAACAGTATTAAAAATCTAACCCAAAGGGAAGAAAGAACATGTCCCACAATGGGTGTTAAAAGTTGAATCTAGGGGCGCCTGGGTGGCGCAGTCGGTTAAGCGTCCGACTTCAGCCAGGTCACGATCTCGCGGTCCGTGAGTTCGAGCCCCGCGTCAGGCTCTGGGCTGATGGCTCAGAGCCTGGAGCCTGTTTCCGATTCTGTGTCTCCCTCTCTCTCTGCCCCTCCCCCGTTCATGCTCTGTCTCTCTCTGTCCCAAAAATAAATAAACGTTGAAAAAAAAAAAAGTTGAATCTGGATAAAGCATATATTAAAATTTAAGTTGAGGTATTTGAGAGGTTGGAATTAGGATGGCAATAGAATGTGCAGGAAGTTAGATAAAGAATAGTGAGAGAAGAGGTCCAATAGGTAGATCCAATTTTGCTCAAGATCATGAAGGATCTTATAAAACTTTGATATGAAACTTGCACTTGACCCTTAGAATGGTGACCCGGGAATAATTTTAAGCCAGGTTCTTGGCTCTCTGATTCAGAGAGGTCATTGTGAGTCCAGTATAGTGAAAGGGGTCGAGATCTGACAAGGCTGGAGACAGGGGAAAGAATCAGGAGGTTCTAACATTTACAGAAGATAAGTGTGGGAAGAAGCTAACAGTTTTCAAAATATTTGGATAATAGATAAGACAGAAGATGAGAGAAAGAGATAAATCAAGTGTGTTTCCATGAGAAATGTTACTAAAGTTAAGATGGCTCTCTGTTAGAAAATTGTCTAAACCTAAAAGAAAGTGTATTCTTTTCACTTTTTTCAGAAATTATTCTGATAGTATCATATAAACTTTGCTGTGCTCATTTCCCAAGAAGCAAGTCTTTTCATAAAATAAAAAACTTAAGTCTTATCATTAAATCCAACTGCACAAAAAAGAAAATCAAACATAACCCAAATAAACTACCTGTGTATTATTTTACATGTTCTTTGGTATCTATATTTATACTTGTTGTGTAATTTAATATAATTTACAACTGTATAATTTAACTACAGTAAAATATACCCATTTTTGTTTTCTAGTTCAATGAGTTTTTACAAATATAAACAGTCAAGTAAACACAACAAAAATAAAGGTATACAACATTTCCATTACTTCAAAATATTCTCCCTTTTTACCATTAATCTCACTACCACCTTCAGACTGAAACAGACATGGATCTGATTCCTGCACTACAGATTGTTTTTCACTCTTATGTCATTCTACATAGATAGAACCATATACTGTGGACTCTGTATCTGACTTCTTTCACTCAGCTTGATGTTCATTCATGTTGTTTAGTATATCAGTAACCTGTTTCTGTTTTGTATTACTGAGAAGTAGTCCATTTAATAAATATATCTTTGATTATTTATATACTACCTTGTTCATGTGTATTGGAGTTGTTTCCATTTTTTGGTGTGAATAAAGCTGCCCATATATTCATGTATAAGACTTTTACTAAATATATATTTTTGTTCTAGAATCCCCATGATTATATAAGTATTTAATCATACTATTGGAATAAATACAAATACGCAATTCCCTTTCAAATTTGTATACCTATTTTTAATTGCCTCATTGGACATGCTAAAAACTCCAGAATAATTTTGAATGGAAATAGTGAGAATAGATGTTGTCGTTTTTTTCCAGTCTTACAGGGAAAGCATTACTCTTGATTTTCAAATGTTAAGCCAGCCTTGTATTCCTGAGTTGAACCTTAATTGGACATGATGTATTATTGTTTCTATATTGCTGTATTCAACTTGTTAATACTTAGGCTCCTTTGTATTTCTGCTCATGGAGGGTATTTACCTTAAATTTCTTTTCTTTTTGTCTGGTTTTAGAAACCTGATTCTGGCCTCATAACAACCATTTCTGAATGGACACTGGACATTTTGAAGGTTATACTATTTTTTTTTTCAGCGTTTATTTATTTTTCGGACAGAGAGAGACAGAGCATGAACGGGCGAGGGGCAGAGAGAGAGGGAGACACAGAATCGGAAACAGGCTCCAGGCTCTGAGCCATCAGCCCAGAGCCCGACGCGGGGCTCGAACTCACGGACCGCGAGATCGTGACCTGGCTGAAGTCGGACGCTTAACCAACTGCGCCACCCAGGCGCCCCTGAAGGTTACACTATTGAGTGTCTGAATTTTGTTGCCTAATGAGAGTTGCCTAATGAGAGTTGCAGAAATATTGAAATAACTTGAAAATCAGCTTTGTCCCATTAAGGCTTTTTGCCTTCTTCCTTCTTTCCTTCTTTCCTTCCTTCCTGCCTTCCTGCCTTCTTTTCCTTCTTCCCCTTCCTTCCTGTTTCTCTTTCTTTTTACACATTCATAGGGAAAAACTAGAGTAACCACTACTCTAGAGCTTTAAAAAAAATACTGTTGAGTCATTATCTTAATGGGATTTCTATCAATGCTCCAGTTTTTCAGTGAGGCCTCTCAACTCTGACTCATTATAGATGTCATATCTCCTGGCCCAGTGTGACCTCTAGAAATTATCCCTGTCTCAGTTTCCTGCCATCATAGAGATTCACTCTACATAGTCACAGGTTGTGTTCAGTAACTGATTCAAGGGAATTCTACTCCGAGATTTTTTTTCTGTATAGTTCTCTGCTCTTCAGTACTCTGCCTTCCTAATCACGCCTGCTTTTTTTCCCCCTTTAAGTCCAAACACTATCTCCTCAACCAGTGGGATCACTGTCTTCTAGCTTGAATTACCATCTCTGGGCCACCATCTGGAAAGTTCTAAAAGATAGAAATCTAAGGCAATTGTAGGGCTCACCATTATTTCTTTTGGATACCATATACTGGTTGGCTGATGTCTAAAAGAAGGTGTTCAGGTTTTCCAGTTTTCTTGCATTTACAGTGAAAAGGAACAGCAAGTTTTAATTACTTCAACATGCCCATAAGCAGAATTCTCCAAGTATATTTGCATTACATAAAATATTGTATTAGATGTAAGAATGCTAAATGGTGTCATACATTTTCAATTGACTTTTGAACAAGCCTCAGTAAATTTTCACATTGTAATGCTTACTCTTAATGTCTTCATTCCTTGGAAAATGATTATCTGGTATTTTATTTTTCTGAAAGCTCTATAGGAAAAATGTGATAAATTACAGATGAAGTGAATTTCAATTTATACAGTGAGATTTAACGAAATACTTTTTTGAGTCCAGTCATTTAGCATGCTTACTAATTAATTCTCTGAGTCAAAAATCCTACTTAAAAAGGGGGTGATTGTGAACAGCAGCTGAGATCCAGAAGAAAATATGTGGAAAGAAGGGAACTGATGGTATGTTTAGACCAGCAAGTGTAACCAGTTGTGGGAAATCTTACAAAGCACTAATCAAAACCTACCTCAAATACCCAATTTAAAAATGTGGTGTAATAAGAAAACTATTTTCCTTGTGGATTTTATCACCAGGTAAATTTGTCTTCAAATATAATTCAACAAACAAACATTCCTGAACACACAAAAACTCAAGGGATGTTACAACCCTGCCTACTTCCATGAGAGGACTGGAGATGAAAGTTGAATTAGGTGTGAACTAGGCTAGTATAAATGTTGGGTTGAAAGTACAGCGCATCAGTGTCACATGCTCTGAAAGTTGTAGAAATGATAAAACAACCCAAAAAACAAGAGTAGGAGGGGAAAAAAGTAGGCAAGGTTGTTAAGTTCTTTGATTACCCAATCTTCAATAGCTGGAGGCTAAATTCATTATTTTAAGCTGATAAATCAAGAAATGTGATAGTAAGTCTATTTAACATAAAAGTAAACACAAGAAGAGATAAATTATATCAGGTGTTAAAAGAGAGGGAGGAGAAGAGAAATATTCCAAACTTTCCAAATATTCCAAATTTGGAAATATTCCAAACTTTATCACTGCATTTAGAATGGAATAGAAGGGGCGCCTGGGTGGCGCAGTCGGTTGGGCGTCCGACTTCAGCCAGGTCACGATCTCGCGGTCCGTGAGTTCGAGCCCCGCGTCAGGCTCTGGGCTGATGGCTCAGAGCCTGGAGCCTGTTTCCGATTCTGTGTCTCCCTCTCTCTCTCTGCCCCTCGCCCGTTCATGCTCTGTCTCTCTCTGTCCCAAAAATAAATAAAAAACGTTGAAAAAAAAATTTAAAAAAAAAGAAAAAAAAATAGAATGGAATAGAAACTTTTGGGATAAGTAGAAGACTAAGGGGCTTATGTAAAGTTATAGTGACAAAAACAAAACAAGAGAAAATTATCACTTCCTAAATGTCAGGAGGACTATGAATGAAAATATTAAAAAGCAGACATAACATGAGACCTTAAAAGGCATAATTTATATGACAGAAGAGCAAACAACTTTCATATCTTAAAATATAATGAACTATATTCAATTTTTATGAAGGAAATTTATGGAGAATTTCAGATCAGATCAGAAAGCAAACCCAAACACTACTTTCTATACAATTGATACATCTAAAGAACATAATTAAGACTAGATGAAAACAAAATAATGGACAATATCTTCAAGTCAAATACAACCAAAAACGAAAGAGTAAGGATGACATTAATATCAGAAAATTGGAATGAAGGGCAGAAAAGTGTTAACTGATACAAATAACAACACTTTATAATGCTGAAATTTGTCATCCACGATGATGTTATGAATATCTATTCTTGAGCATAGAATCTGTATTCCATAAAGCAGATAGTATAGAAGGTACAGAAAATTAGATAAAAAACCAATAATAATACAAAAATTCCTACAGACCATGATACTGAGTATATCTTGAAAACTTTTATTAAGATACTAAGTTTAGAAAATATTTTTAATTTTTAAGAAAAAAAATACCCAACCACTTTCTCCTGAAGAGGCTCTCGATCTAGAATGCCCTACCTAATTCTATCCTAACTCTCCCATATTTTTCAAAACTCATCCTCATTCTCACTTTTTTATTAGTAATGGTATTTATTATGCCTTGATTATGCTCCAAATATATGTAACCATTTACTGTGCTGTCTCACTGAATCATCACGAAGCCTTAGAAGGTAGGAGGTATATACTTGGAATACAGTGGAATATTGCAAGCCTTAAAAAGGAAGTAAATCCTGCCATTTGTGATAACTTGGAGAAGATTGTGCTAAGTGAAATAAGCCAGACACAGAAGGACAAATACTACATGATATGGCTTATGTGAGGAATATAAAATAGTCAAACATCTAGAAGCAAAGAGTAGAATGGTGGATACCAGAGCATGAAGAGAGAAGGAAAGGAACCCGTGTTAGTCAGCAGGTACAAATTAATCAGTTATACAAGCTAAATAAGTCCTAGATATCTACTCTAGAACATAGTACCTATAGTTAGTAATATACTATATAGTATACTTAGAAATGTATCAAGAGGACTGATCATATGTAAAATGTTTCTATCACACGCACAAAAATAGTAACAGTAAATAAAGACGGTGGGAGGAAAGCTCTGAAGGTAATGGAAATGTTTAAGGTATAGATTTTGATGATGCTTTCATGAATATCCACTTATCCCCAAAATCATCAAGTAGTATATATTAAATATGTACAGCTTTTCGTATGTCAATCATACCTGAATAAAGTGGTTTAAAAAAAAAATACAGAGAGGCTCCTGGGTGGCTCAGTCAGTGAAGTGTCTGACTTCAGCTCAGGTCGTGATCTCATGGTTCATGGATTTGAACCCAGCGTCAGACTCTGTGCTGACAGCTCAGAGCCTGGAGCCTGCTTCACATTCTGTGTCTCCCTCTCTCTGCCCCTCCCCCTTTCATAGTGTCTCTCTCTGTCTCTCAAAAAATAAACAAACATTAAAATTTTTTTTTAATTACAGAAAAGTCAAGGAAACAAAAGAGGCTCATAAATACTTAGTATTTGCTCAAAGGCACCTTTCTTGTAAGTGGTAGAGCCAGGATTTAAAAGCAGCCATAATAACCCCAGTTTACCTCCTGACCTATTCTGAGGTAAGTGGCTCTGTCCTTTTTCTGAAATCTCATGATTTCATAGACAAAATTTAAAATAGTAAGTATATATATATTAAAAAAATATTAATGTTTCATTTATTTTTGAGACAGCGAGAGAGACAGTGAATGGGGTAGGGGCAGAGAGAGAGGGAGACACAGAATATGAATCAGGCTCCAGGCTCCAAGCTGTCAGCACAAAGCCTGACTCAGGACTCGAACTCATGAACCGTGAGATCATGACATGAGCCCATGTCAGATGCTTAACCAAATGAGCCACCCAAGCACCCCTAGAATATTCAGTATATATTTTTATCTATTCTGTCACCAAGTTTGAATGTTTAACTTTTCTCTATTCTCCATCCTGGCAATTCCTCCTTTGGAGAAAGAACTATCACACATTTTCTTTGTACTCATCACTGTAGGTTAAATAGTACACTTTACTGACTCAGAGATTGAAAAAGTAAATACTGTTTAAATGATTTGGGGAAACATTCAGTTTATGTAACAATTCTTGCCTTCCATGTTAAAATTGTGGAGAGATTCACAACATAGACATGAAATCAAAAGACAAAACCTACAAATTAAGCATCAAAGCTTGCTTTCCACTTATCTCCAAGTTGGAAGGCTTCCTTCCTTCCTTCCTTCCTTCCTTCCTTCCTTCCTTCCTTCCTTCCTCACTCCCTCCGTCCCTCCCTCCTTCCCTTTCTTCTTCTCGGTCTCCATCACCCAAGTTCATCACCCTTCCTTCACAATGTGTTGAATAAGCATCCTTTTTATTTTGTGTAAATGGCAAATTATGCATCTTCTGCTTCTTGTTTATTTTATTCAGCATTATATTTCTAGGATATATCAGTGTGACTGTGTAGACATCTTTTTGTGTTTTGTTTTTTCCTAGTGCTATCTAGGTCTCTACATGGCCTCACACTTTCTTATCCATTCTTATAAAACGGATATCCAGCTTTTCTCCAACTTCTTATAACCACAAACATCACTGTGAATAATAACTTCATTCATTTTTGCTTACAGACACATGGGAGAACTTCTTTGGAACACAGGAGTGGGGTTTATGACTCATATGGCATATATAAGATTACATAATTTAACAAAATCAGTGCCATATTGCTCCTCAGAATAGTGTCATAATATTATACTCCTGGCAGTACAGGAGGATTATTTTAACCCCATGTCCAACTTTCTAATTTTTGATAACAAAAAAAGAATATAATGTAGCATCACATTGTTCTTTCCCTCCTTCTGAAAGATACTCTTTTTCCTTGGAAAGCATGATCTTTGACATTATTTTTTATAGGAAATACAGGGAAGACTTTACATAATTTAGAAATCCAGAGAAAAAGCATTCTGTTGTGTACTGATTATTTTATCAGAAGTAGGCTGTTTTACAGCTAATGAGGGGGTCAAACATGGATATGTGACTATACTAACACTTCACTCCTTGTACTGCTACCTTTTATTTTTATTTTTTTAATTTTTTTTTAATTTTTTTTTCATCGTTTATTTATTTTCGGGACAGAGAGAGACAGAGCATGAACGGGGGAGGGGCAGAGAGAGAGGGAGACACAGAATCGGAAACAGGCTCCAGGCTCTGAGCCATCAGCCCAGAGCCTGACGCGGGGCTCGAACTCACAGACCGCGAGATCGTGACCTGGTTGAAGTCGGACGCTTAACCGACTGCGCCACCCAGGCGCCCCTGTACTGCTACCTTTTAAAAGAACAGAGAATATTCAGGTTACTCCTAATTACATAGGACAATGAATCACAGTTCCTCAAATATAAAAAGGACAGTTTATCAAAGAAAGAAGCCACTCCCTGCCAGACTTATATAAAATAAGACAGCAAATTTGGCCTGGTTTAGGATTTATGAGAAAGTTATCCATAAATTCTATTAATTAAAATATACATTAACTACTGTAAAATTAACTTGAAATGGGGCAAGCGTATATCAGTAAGTTTGAAGGGTTTTTACCTTTAAAATTTGCGTAAATATTATTCATTAGTAACAGTTCCGAAAAATATATTTTTGAAAAATAACAAGTTATTATGAACCAGGAATCCATTTTTCCCATAATTTCTTCCTCCAATATTTAGTTGATATAGTTCTAAATGATCTGTATAATTCATAGATAAATATATCAAGTTATTTCATCACTAGTATACTTATATGCCTGATTTTTAAATGGATAGAATTGATTATCAACCAGAAAAAATACTACCTTTGAATATCAATATTTTATAATAATAACTTATCTTTTCTTCATGGATGATAATACAGCTATATATTATATATAAACAGAAATCCCACAATCTCATTCACTTCTGAATCTCCAGTGCTTATAATACTGCTTGGTATAAAGTCAATGCTTAATAAATACTTATTAAAATAATATATTTTAATATGTATTTCTGGTATCAACAGTGTACTGGGTTTAGAGTTAGAATTTATGAGTTTTAGTTTGGAATCACTCACTTATGATGACCCTAAAGTAAACATATACTCAAATTCTGTATGATTCACATAGCTTCTGCTAGACATTGAGCATATTTCATAGGTATTCTGTTTTCATAACAGAAATGATGTGAGTACTTATTAAGGCACATTTTAAAAGAAAGAGTTACTTAACAATAAGATGGCTCCATGAAAGATCTTGAAGCATGGACATCACATGATTCCTTTTGAAAAGCATAATCCTAAGAAATAAGGTAGAGGTAGGGCATATGAAAGCTTCAGACAGTAGGTAATAGAATGCCTTGGGAACGAATGAAATGGATTTGAACTGGGCTCAGAAATTAAAGAAGGTCATTCCATTTACCTAGATAGAAATTTAGTTTAGGAGAGTTAAATTGAAGCACTATATTTAAGATCTGAAGATGAGATCTGAAATCACTGATACAGTTAAAATTACAGCCCTCCCTCTTCCTGTCTATATGATCTTGGCCAACTTATAAACAGTATCTTGATCTTTAACCTGGAAATAATAATAATATTATCAACTAATGTGGATTAATACACATAAATTTCATGAGTTGCTAAGACCCTCAATAAACATTAACTGTTATAACTGCAACACTGCAGCTACCTTGTAAGATATCAACATTAACACATCATATATAACATATATATGTATATAGTTGCTTGTATATAGTAAATATCAATATAAGGTACATACAAATATATATGTGTACATATTATATATGTATATTTATATATATACACATATAAATGTATGTATGTGTAAGCTAACATATTATGACTTTATTTTAACTACAATTCTCAAACAACATGATGCAATGGAAATTGCATTTTAAAGAGGCTGCATAGAGGGCGCTTGGGTGGTTCAGTGGGTTAAGCATCCTACTTCGGCTCAGGTCATGATCTCACGGTTTGTGAATTTGAGCCCCGCGTTGGGCTTTGTGCTGACAGCTCAGAGCCTGGAGCCTGCTTCACATTCTGTATCTCCCTCTCTCTCTGCCCCTCCCCTGCTCATGCTCTCTCTCTGTCTCAAAAATAAACATTAAAAAAATTAAAAAGAAATAAAGAAGCTGTATAGGAATTATGTGCTTATAGTTGTCAGTCTTCCATTCCTGAAAAAAGCATAATATAGGGATAAGTCATCTTAAAAATTCCCTTGGTAGCCACTGTTCCAAGGTCAGAGACCACCTTATAATATTTGTACCACTTGATCATAATGCATAAACAAAGATCATGTGCTCTGGGTCATTCTGTCTTTTGGAACCTAATTTTACAGCAAGTTCAAAGCAATACTTTATGGGAAACCACTGAGATCTTGATGAGGGATATATATATGTATATGCATATATATATGTGTATATATGTATGCAATTCATATGTGTATAATACATGTATACAATTCATATATGTATAATAATTAATAATATACTTGAATTATTTCCTTCTCATTATCTCTCTCCATAAATTATTTTCAAGCTGTCCATACATAAAATTTCCAGGAGGGAATTATTTACCTGATTCTAAAGTCTATTTATGCATTTTTCAGGAACTAGCAACTATCACATTATATTTTCTCTTTTCTTTGCCAAATGTTTTCTGACACATTTCCTCTATTTAAAAATCAAAGGCTCACCCAAGAAACAGCATCATTCCCTTGGGCATGAATATCTGTAACAAATATACCAGTACTTTGGTTGCAAAGAGAATTAAGAATGCATTAGCTATTTAGCATTCCATGAATGACGAGCATACTCATGCCTCAAATGTAGAACAGAATAGAAACTGTAGCATATAGACTTTCGGATCAACTGCTTTGGTAATTTGACATTGATAGTGATGATGGAAGTGTACTGCAGTGTTCTTGAAAAATAGGCTCCCTCCTCTGATATTATATTTATTTGAGTTATAAGATAAAACCCTAAAAACAATGCTATACATATTATAAGCTTTCTGGAGCATTATTTAGCAACAAGTACCAAAAGGCAAGCATCTGGATGATTTGTTATCTGGATGACCATTTCTAGAATTTACTCTAAAGAATAAGGTATAGGCAAACGAAGGTGTTCCTTAGAATACAATCAATCTTAACAAAAACAGAAAGGTAGAAACTATAATTTTTCAACAAATAAGAAGTGATTAACTATAGTAACCCATGCTATATAAACAATAACAAATTTTTATGAAAATGTATGTAAATATATTGATAATATATACAGACACATAGAAGTGCATATAGAAATACATTTATGTGTGTATAGATGCTGATTTGCAGAGATTTTGCAACATATCTGTAATGCAAATCACCCAAACCTTTTCACCTTTCTGTAGTATTGTTTTCTTCTAAAAATGAATCACAAAGTCCCCAGTATCCATGTGATATACTGTGGAAAATCCCAAACTCCGCTACATGTCTTTCCAAAGGCTATCGTTCCCTACACAAATATTATGAAAAGCAGGAAGTTGGTCTCAACTTTGTTTCTGAATCTGTCTACATTGCAGCTTTTTAAAATTTATTACTTTGCTTTTTGAATTGTTAGTATGTTCATGTGCTTAAAATGTCAAAAACTATATGAACATATGTAGAAAACCGTTTTTTCATCATTTTACACTCAACTTACCTTTGTCACTGTATCTGAAGTGAATTTCTTGTATATAGCATATTGTTAGATCATATTTTCTATACATTTCTAGCAATTTCTATCTTTTAACTGGCATATTTAGACAATTCACATTTAAGACATTTATTGGTAATGTTATGGTTCAAGTCTGCCTTCATATTATTTGTTTTTGCTTATTTCCTCTGTTTCTCTTATGTCACTGTACTGTGGGTTATTTCTTTATTATTTAGGACTCATCTTGATTTATCAGTAGTGTTTTTGAGTATATCATTTTATAGAATTTTCTTAGAGAGTACTCTAGGTATTACAATATACATACATAACTCATCATGATCTATCAGTATTGACATTTTACAACTTTGAGTGAGGTATAAAAACCTCGTTACATTTATGTTCTTTAATCTGCTCAACTTTTAATTGTCATTTTTTGAAGTATTACCTCTACGTACACTGAGCACCACATCAGATGATGTCATAATTTTTTCTTCAACAATCCAATTTGTTTTGATGAACTCATAAGAAGCAGGTTAATTTCTTATACATACTTTTTCCCCCCCTCAGGCCAGTGCTCTTCTTTTCCTTCTGAAGTTCCAAGACTTCTTTTGTTCTCATTTCCTCCTGCTTACAAGAACTTATTCAACCATTTTAAGGGTAGATTTGCTAGCTACAAATTACCTTAGTTTTCCTCCATTGGGGAATGTCTTCAGTTCCCCTTCATTCCTGAAGGATATTTTTCACAGGATATAAAATTTGTGCTTGACAGTTATTTTCCTTCAACATTTGAAAACGTTGTGTTTCTCACTGGACATTCTCCCACTATTTCTAGTCTTCAGGCCCTTCTGTTCACAAGAATTGTCTCCCATTGATCACAAGTTATCATATCTTTGTGCAAAGCAATGTGCCTTATGTCTAATGCTTTCTTTTGGTGTCATGCCTTCTCTTTGTCAACAAAAATGCTCATTGGCACTTTTTCCTAATCAAGGTTTCCACCAGTATATAATCTTTAAGAAAGGAGAAGGTTAGCAACCCGTTTTACAGCTCTTATTTCCCGTTTTATGTGTAATGAATTTTTATAAATTTAAAACTGTTACAATAAAATTGAATTTCAGTTAATTTTAAAGTACTTATGTATATACCCATCTGTGCCTATAAAAAAATGTCAAACATGGCTTTCAATTCTAGTGATGCATTAGAATAATCTGGAATTCTTTTAAAAAATGATGATACTCTAAACGCGTAGACTTTGATTCATTTTGCTTGAGTGGGTCCCAAGTTTTGTATTCTCTCATTCACAGTGCTCAAAATGTCAAGTCGTCTTGGATTTTTTTTTGCACTTTAATTTTCTACATAACTGTATGTAACTATGTAAACTTTTTTCTTCAACCATCAATCAGAAACTTTCAGTTTCTACATAACTATATATAATCCCTGTATATACTTTTGTGACATTCTTTTCAATACACACCCTTCCATTCTGTATTGCCTACCACTGTGCTAATCTAGACTCTCATTAATGTTTACTAGAATTATCATAATAATGGGCTCTTTTTAAAAAAAAATTGAATTTTATTTATTTTTGAGAGAGAGACAGAGACAGAGTGCAAACCGGGGAGGGGCAGACAGAAATGGAGACACAGAATCCGAAGCAGGCTCCAGGTTCCGAACTGTCAGCACAGAGCCCGATGTGGGGCTTGAACTCATGAACCATGAGGTCATAACCTGAGCAGACGTCACGCTTAATTCACGGAGCCACCAAGGCACCCGCATATTAATGGCCTCTTAAATAGTCTTTCTAATTTTTTTTTTTTTTTTTTTGGTACTAGGTCTCTAAATAAAATGAATAATAGTTACTATTTACTGAAGATTTCTAATATGATAGACACAGTGCTGGATATGTTACTTAGATTAAACAGTGCTCTGAGATATATATTTCATTTTATTTCCCATATTACAGAGGTGGAAACCGAAGCGCTAAAGGATTAAGAACCATATCTTAATGTGGCAGAACTGTGAGTAAAACCCAAACCCATTTGATTTTCAAATGTCTTCCTTCTTTCTTTCTCTTTCTCATTTGGTGTAGGATGCTCCTTTGGGGTAAAATTACATGTTTCCTTAAGCTTCTCTAGTCTTCTGCACCCTCCCCAAGGACAGGTACTTAATATTTTTTACATAAAAATTGTCCCATAAATTTTGCTGACTCTAACTAAATTATTTATTGAAATTTATATAAAGAAGAATTTATAAGATAAAGTTTTAAATATGCAGCCTTAATTTTCTATCTTTTCCAAAATGATATTTTCTTTTTAAGTCAAATATGATCCTTCATATTCATACTATTAATTTGCTTGGAATACCCATTGTTTAAATATAGCATAAAGATAAATGTCAGCTCCTGTATGATAAAATCTCCAAGATTCCAAATTAGTGAATGAGAACATTCTGAATGAGATTATTTAACTGCTAAAATTGACCCTTCAAAATTAAAATTATCTTATGTGGAGATTAGATGCTATTCATATAGCCAAAGGCATACATTATTTTTGCAAGCATAGAAAATCAATTTAAAAATTAGAAATACAATTTTGTACCTATTTTGTTATCTTATATACATAAAATATGCACAGCAAAATAATTGAACTGGTAGGATATGGCACTGAAGTGTTAAGCATTTGCTGGAAGATGGGTGATTTCTTTTTCTGACTTTCTGTGTTTTTAAATGTTTTTAATGATAAATGTATTTTATACTTCAACAAAAAATAGAAAGTTTATTATTGTTTTAATATTTATTTTGAGAGAGACAGGGAGGGGCAGAGAGAAAGGAAGAGAGAGAATCGAAAGCAGGCCCCATGTTGTCAGCATAGTCTGACATAGCACTGGATCTATGAACTGCATGACCATGACCTGAGCCAAAAGCAAGAGTCAAAGCCTTAACCAACTGAGCCACCCAGATGCCCTGAAAGTTTATTTGTATTTATTTATTTATTTATTTATTTATTTATTTATTAAAAACATTTTTAATGTTTATTTATTTTTGAGAGAGACAGAGACAGAATTCGAGTGGGTTAGGGGCAAAGAGAGAGGGAGACACAGAATCCGATGCAGGCTCCAGGCTCTGAGCTGTCAGCAAAGAGCCTGACTCGGGTCTTGAACCCAAGAGCTGTGAGATCATGACCTGAGCCAAAGTTGGATGCTCAACCGACTGAGCCACCCAGGAGCCCCTATTTTTATTTTTATTTTAAAGTTTATTTATATATTAGTTTTGGAGAAAGATAGAGAGCACAAGTGGGAGAGGGGCAGAGACAGAGGGCACAGAGGATCCAAAGCGGGCTCTGAACTGACAGCAGAGAGCCTAGTGCAGGTCTCGAACTCACGAACCATGACAGCATGACCTGAACTGAAGTCAAAGGTTTATATGACTGAGCCTCCCAGGCGCCTCCCAAAAGCTTATGTTTAAACAGTAGCATGTTAAAAATAATTACATATCCCAATAAAATCAGTGATAACTATCCTAGGAAAACAAAAATTTTTTTTTCAAAAGTTTATAATTTTACTTTTTAAGTGTCAGAACCAAACAATAAAACAATGATGGGGGTAAGAGGCAACTAAGTTTTATCATTGACTGAAAATGTTAGGATTTTGGTCAACATGTGGAAAGTTTCAAAATATAAAAATTGAAACAAGGGAATGACAAAAAAAAATGACAGAAATAGGAGACAAGAAATGTCTCTTACCATATTGTTTGAAGAGAAAGTTACTAAAACAATCATAACCCAAGGGCCTACTGAGCTAATATTTTTTGGAAGAAGCTACAACAACACAAAAACCCATTGGAAAATGTCACTAAGTACACTGTGTAAACCAGACAATGAATATCTAAATCATACTAAAACTATTTTGCTATATGGCAAATAAGCTTATATACTATTTACTAATAAGTTGAATCATTTTTATAGAAATAATCTAGTTTCATTATTATAAGGCAAATATTATTAGTATAGAATAGATAAAAATGCTGAAAAGAGATTGTAATAAATATACTGAAAAGAGATTTTAAAGACCAGCTCATTAATGATTCCCAGATAATCTAGCAATAAAAAAATAGAATATGAGCATACCAGTTATAAAATGTTCATGAAGTAATTTTACAAATATTTACTGAGTCCCTAGTATGGATAGGGAAGGTTCATGTTCCTGGCAGAGGACAGAATATCTGCAGACAACCTAGAGCATCTTCATACATAGGAAAAGCTGAAAGAAAGGCCAGAATAATGGAACACAGAGTTCAGAGGGGTAGAATTATGTTAACCAAGTTCAGCAGAAGAAAGTTGCAGGGCACAGTTCACATTCTAAATGATGTATTGTGAAAAACAGATGTAATTGAACTGGTGGTAGATGGTGGAATATATATTAGTCAGACAGTGTGTAGTGGGAAATAGATGATACACTCAAAGAGAGATAATTGAAGAGTGATTAATGCAGTGCTTTGCAAAGGTGTGGTCAGGGTTAAAGGAAACCAACAAGGGTTGTTGAAACATCCTGGGCTAGCAAACCTAAAGGGGACAAGGAGGGAGGTTATAGGAACCTAAGAAAAATTATAGCTACAGAAGAATGCTCCTGGTAATACTAGCCGTGACTCTCAGAAAGAAAACTCATTATTGTCAGACTATGAGCCATTAAGGAGGGAATGGGTGACTCTATAGTCACATCTCCTGCAGGTGACTTCCCATGGCCAAATCTAGTGAAAGCCGGAGGCTGTGAATGCTATCCAAGGAGATTAACCTCGAGAGGCCCATAGCAAATGAAGAGGGTAGAGAATAGATATAGAGGTGCAAATGGCAAATATCTAGTATAATGTGCCAGGGAAGCATAAGGAGAATAGTTAGGAGTCTGAGGCATTTTTTCAGGTCAGAAATGATGGTGCTTTGACAAGAGAGATGGTGCTTTGACTAGGGAATGTGGAGATGGGTGAGAAAAGCAGATACCAGAGAGATCTTGGAGGTGGAATTGTCAGGACAGATATCTATTTCTAAAGCACTTCCTTTGCTAGGTCTTACCTAACAAAATTGCATTTAAATTTGTAACATTGACTCAACAAATGTGAATTTTTATACATGATTATGAATGTAATTAACAAATATAACAATTTTGTCATTTTCCATAGATGTCTAATTTCATTGAGTTCTATTTGCCAAGTACTAAGTAACCTCATATTTAATCCTCTTAAAACCTCTATGAGGTCAATATAATTATATCTATTTTCAGGTGAGAAAAGATATGAAATGAAAGATAAATTAATTTGTTCAAGTCAGAGAGGGTGCCACAAATTTGAACTCAGCTTTTTTTTTTTACCACAAGCCACCCTATTATCTTGCCTTACCTTCTACAAAACTATTTTTCTATCTCCCATAGAGGGAGTACTGTGTTGGTGCTGTGGACTTGGAGAGTGTATATGAATCTCAAAATAATCTTTGACTTTGTAATCTAAATAAGGGAAGGGACATATGTCTAAAGTGATACATGATATTGCTGAAAAATAATAATCACTGTGTAAGTGGTATGGTCCACTTCAGAAGATGTCTTCATCGAGGGAGGGGGTAGTCTAGATCTATAAAAACTAATCTGTTTTATTGTTTTAAGAGGAGATTTTATTGTAATTATATGAGTTCATATACACACTAAGTACATATATATACCCACAGAAAAATCCAATATGGTCTATTCTGTCATGAAAGTACATAAACACAGTCCCACTCCTCATATATTTTAAGCAATAATTCAAAATTTTATCTGACCTATTTATAGGTACCTAGTTCATGCATTCTATTACCAATCGTCTGGAAGCTTCAGATTATATTTATTTCAAAAGCTGTCATTTTTATTACACATACCAAGAAGAAGGAAGGAGAAACTAGAGAATTATTTGTCTACTCTTACCTTTTATTTTCTGGATGCTTCACGCTATCGGTAGAAGAGTCTGGCCCATCACAATCTAACATACTTTTCAATAATATGATGATACCTTTTCTGGCCTCACCAGAGTCATGTCCCATGTTTTAGAAGCAAGATTATAGATCTCTTGCTTCATCGTCACAAACTCAGCCATGTCTTCAAAGTACTGAACGTTTGAATGGTTTCTGGGTGTTTAGTGTCTGGAACTTACCCCAACCAGGAATTCTATCACTCTTCTCTTACTGGAAGTTCTTAGCAAGAACTCTGCCTTCCCCTCTGAAAGCTTCTTTTTGGGTATTCTCTATTACAAATAATAATAATAATAATAATAATAATAATAATAATAAATCTGCCTTCCCTCAAAAACCCAGCTCTGTATGTCAAGGGCAAGAGGTAACACTTTTTAATACACAAATAAAGCCCTATAGCTCTAAATGTATGTATCTAAGAGGGTAATATTAATTAATGACTCTTAATAAGATTTTGAAAGCATAATAATTTAAAATTTTAATTTAAATTGTTAATAATTTAAAACATTTTTCATAATAAAGATTAAACACTTGCCTTTATATTACACACACATACTATATACATGACAAATTCATATATTAAAATTATATAGAAAAGTAGTGATAGCACATAAATATTAATACAAAAAATGTAAAAGAATTCCTTGGGTTAAATGGACCATAGTTGTACTAAATTATTTTTAACTTCACACTGTATTTTAAACACATAGAAAACCCAAATAAAAGGATCAGCCAAAAGGGATTAATCAGGCAATTAATTAGTGTAATAAAGAAAATATATTGGAAAATTTTAGTTCTCATGGTGGAATTATGTATTTTTTTATTTTTTTAGGTTTTTATTTTAATTCCAATTAGTTACATAAAGTGTTATGTTTATTTCAGATGTACAATGTAGTGATTCAACAATTCCATACATCACCCAATGTTTATCACAAGTGTACTCCTTAATCCCTGTCACCTATTTAACCCATCTCCTCACCTTCCCTCCCCTCTGGTAACCATCAGTTTATTCTCTGCAATTAAGAGCCTGTTGCTTGATTTTTTTTCTGTCTGTCTCTTTTTCCCTCTGCTAGTTTGTTTTGTTTCTTAAATTCCACATATGAGTGAAATCATATGGTATTTGTCTCTCTCTGATATACTTATTTCACTTATCATTATACTCCTTAGCTCCATCCATATCGTTGCAAATGACAAGATTTCATTCTTTTTTATGGCTGAATAATATTCCAGTGTGTGTGTGTGTGTGTGTGTGTGTGTGTGTGTGTCTGTGTGTGTGTGTGTATAACATCTTCTTTATCCATTCACCAATCAGTGGACACTTGGGTTGCTTCTATCTTGACTATTATAAATAATGCTGCAGTAAACATAAGGATGCATGTAACCCTTTGAATTAGAATTTTTGTATTCTTTGGGTAAATACCCAGTATTTGTGATTTGTGATGTGATTACTGAATCATAGACTAGTTCTATTTGTAACTTTTTGAGGAACCTCTATACTGTTTTCCAGTGGCTATACCAGCTTGTATTTCTACCAATAGTGCAGGAGAATTCCTTTTTCTCCACCTTCTTACCAACACTGTTGCTTCTTGTGTTTTTGATCTTAGCCATTCTTTTTTTTTTTTTATTTATATATGAAATTTATTGTCAAATTGGTTTCCATACAACACCCAGTGCTCATCCCAAAAGGTGCCCTCCTCAATACCCATCACCCACCCTCTCCTCCCTCCCACCCCCATCAACCCTCAGTTTGCTCTCAGTTCTCAACAGTCTCTTATTCTTTGGCTCTCTCCCACTCTAACCTCTTTTTTTTTTTTTTTTCCTTCCCCTCCCCCATGGGTTCCTGTTAAGTTTCTCAGGATCCACATAAGAGTGAAACCATATGGTATCTGTCTTTCTCTGTATGGCTTATTTCACTTAGCCTCACACTCTCCAGTTCCATCCACGTTGCTACAAAAGGCCATATTTCATTTTTTCTCATTGCCACGTAGTATTCCATAGTGTATATAAACCACAATTTCTTTATCCATTCATCAGTTGATGGACATTTAGGCTCTTTCCATAATTTGGCTATTGTTGAGAGTGCTGCTATGAACATTGGGGTACAAGTGCCCCTATGCATCAGTACTCCTGTGTCCCTTGGATAAATTCCTAGCAGTGCTATTGCTGGGTCATAGGGTAGGTCTATTTTTAATTTTCTGAGGAACCTCCACACTGCTTTCCAGAGCGGCTGCACCAATTTGCATTCCCACCAACAGTGCAAGAGGGTTCCCGTTTCTCCACATCCTCTCCAGCATCTAGTCTCCTGATTTGTTCATTTTGGCCACTCTGACTGGCGTGAGGTGATACCTGAGTGTGGTTTTGATTTGTATTTCCCTGATGAGGAGCGACGCTGAACATCTTTTCATGTGCCTGTTGGCCATCCGGATGTCTTCTTTAGAGAAGTGTCTATTCATGTTTTCTGCCCATTTCTTCACTGGGTTATTTGCTTTTCGGGTGTGGAGTTTGGTGAGCTCTTTATAGATTTTGGATACTAGCCCTTTGTCCGATATGTCATTTGCAAATATCTTTTCCCATTCCGTTGGTTGCCTTTTAGTTTTGTTGGTTGTTTCCTTTGCTGTGCAGAAGCTTTTTATCTTCATAAGGTCCCAGTAATTCACTTTTGCTTTTAATTCCCTTGCCTTTGGGGATGTGTCGAGTAAGAGATTGCTACGGCTGAGGTCAGAGAGGTCTTTTCCTGCTTTCTCCTCTAAGGTTTGGATGATTTCCTGTCTCACATTCAGGTCCTTGATCCATTTTGAGTTTATTTTTGTGAATGGTGTGAGAAAGTGGTCTAGTTTCAACCTTCTGCATGTTGCTGTCCAGTTCTCCCAGCACCATTTGTTAAAGAGACTGTCTTTTTTCCATTGGATGTTCTTTCCTGCTTTGTCAAAGATGAGTTGGCCATA
>NW_024412377.1:55071808-55122052 GCF_014898765.1 Herpailurus yagouaroundi
ATCTGTCAAGTCCATCTGATCCAATGTCTCATTCAGGGCCCTTGTTTCTTTATTGACCGTGTGTCTAGATGATCTATCCATTTCTGTAAGTGGGGTGTGAAAGTCCCCTGCAATTACCACATTCTTATCAATAAAGTTGCTTATGTTTATGAGTAATTGTTTTATATATTTGGGCGCTCCGGTATTCGGCGCATAGACATTTATAATTGTTAGCTCTTCCTGATGGATAGACCCTGTCACTATTATATAATGTCCTTCTTCATCTCTTGTTACAGCCTTTAATTTAAAGTCTAGTTTGTCTGATATAAGTATGGCTACTCCAGCTTTCTTTTGGCTTCCAGTAGCATGATAAATAGTTCTCCATCCCCTCACTCTCAATCTAAAGGTGTACTCAGGTCTAAAATGAGTCTCTTGTAGACAGCAAATAGATGGGTCCTGTTTTTTCATCCATTCTGATACCCTATGTCTTTTGGTTGGCACATTTAATCCATTTACATTCAGTGTTGATCTTAGCCATTCTGACAGATGTGAGGTGATATCTCATTATAGTTTTGATTTTCCTTTTCCTGATAATCAGTGATGTTGAGAATCTTTTCATGGGTCTGTTGGCCATTTGGATATCTTCCTTGAAGAAAAATCTGTTCACGTCTTCTACCCATTTTGTAATTGGATGATTTGTTTTTGGGGTGTTGAATTTTATAAGTTCTTTATATATTTTGGATACTAACCCTTTATCTGATATTTCATTTTCAAATAACTTCTTCCATTTCATACGTTGCATTTTAGTTTGTTGACTGTTTTCTTCACTGTGTAGAAGCTTTTTATTTTGATAGTCCCAATAGTTTATTTTTTAATTTTGTTTCCCTTGCCTCGGGACACATATCTGCGAATAAGTTATTATGGCCAATGTCAAAAGTTTACTGCCTGTGTTTTCTAGGATTTTGATGGTTTCAGGCCTCATATCTAGGTCTTTGATCCTTTTTTAATTTAAATTTAAATTTGTGTATGGTGTAAGAAAGTGGTCCATTTTCTTCCCTTGGCATTTTGCTGGCCAGTTTTCCCATCATTTGTTGAAGAGACCATCTTTTTCTCATTGGATATTCTTTCCAGCTTTGTAAAAGATTAATTGACCATATACTTGTGGGTTTATTTCTGGGTTTGCTGTTTAGTTCCATTGACCTCTGTGTCTATTTTTGTGCCCTTACCATACTGTTTTGGTTACTACAGCTTTGTAATATAACTTGAAGTCTGGAATTAGGATGTCTTTTACTTTTCTTTTTCAAGATTGCTTTGACTATTCAGGGTCTTTTGTCGTTCCATACAAATTGTAGGACTGTTTGTTCTAGCTTTTTGAAAAATGCTGTTGGTATGTTGATAGGAATTGCATTAAGTGTATAGATTGCTTTTGGGAAATGTAAGCATTTTAACAATATTTGTTCTTCCAATCAATTAACATGGAATTTCTTACCATTATTTTGTGTACTTTCAATTACTTCAGTTTCTTTCATCAATGTTTTATAGTTTTCAAAATATAGGTTTTTAACCTCTTCGGTTGGGTTTATTCCTAGGTATCTTATTATTTTCAGTGCAACTGTAAATGGGATTGTTTTCTTTATTCTCCTTCTGCTGCTTCATTAATGGTGTATAGAAATGCAACAGATTTCTGTATATTGATTTGTATCCTGTGACTTTACTGAATTAGGTTATCAGTTCTAGCAGTTTTTTGGTGGAGTCTTTTTTTTTCTATGTAGAATATCATGTTATCTGCAAGTAGTGAAAGTTTTACTTCTTCCTTATCAATTTAGATTTCTTTTATTTCTTTTTGTTGTGAGATTGCTATGGCTAAGGATTCCAGTAGTATGTTGAATAGATGTGGTGAGAGTGGTCACGTTGGTCTCTTTCCTGACCTTAAGGGGGAAGAGCTCAGTTTTCCTCCATTGAGGATGATGTTAGCTATGGGTTTTTATATATGGCCTGTATTATGTTGAGGTACGTTCAACTCTAAACCTACTTTGTTGAGGGTTTTTATTAGGAATGGATGTTGTACTTTGTCAAATGTTTTTTTTCTGCATCTATTGAAAAGATCTTGTAGTTCTTATCCTTTCTCTTGTGGATGTGATGTATCATGTTGATTTATTTGTGAATATTGAACCACTTTTGCAACCCAGAAATAAATCCTATTTGATCATAGTAAATAATTTCTTTAATGTATTGTTGAATTCAGTTTGCTAGTATTTTACTAAGGATTTTTACATCATATTCATTAGGGATATTAGCCTATACTTCTCTTTCTGAGTGGTGTCTTTATCCAGGTTTGACATGAGGATAATGCTGGCCTCAGAATGAATTTGAGAGCTTTCCTTCCATTTCTATGCTTTGGAGTAGCTTGAGAAGAATAGTTATTAACTCTTCTTTAAAAATTTAGTAGAACTCACTTGTGAAGCCATCTGGTCCTGAACTTTTGTTTGTTGGACATTTTTGATTACTGATTCAATTTCTTTGCTGATTATTGGTCTGTGTCACAGACTATTAGTTGTCTCTTGTCCAGCAAGAGAGCAGATGCAGAACTGAATACAAGAGAGGCTAATGTCCAGGAGACAAGAGCCCAAGCAGGGATTTCATCTCAGTATTTATTGAGTGCTCAAGATCTTACACACATGTAAGTGTGAAAAAGAAAATCAGATAGTAATCATTAACTTGTACAAGAAGCAAAGGGCCTGGGGGGCAAGTGGTGTTTCTGATCAAAGTATATTGGGGCCAGATGGAAAGTAATATCCTGCAGATGATGTAACAAGTTACTCGGCATCTCATAATATCTCACTAGCTAACCTTTGGTGCTTTTGCCCTGTAGCAGTGGCTTTCCGCCCTAAGCTCTCTTAACCCATTTATGTAAGTATATGGATTTCTTGAAACTATGTTCCCACAGGTCTATTCCAATTTTTTGTGTCTTCCTGTTTTAGTTTTAGTAGTTTATATGTTTGTAGGAATTTATCCATTTCTTCTAGGTGTCCAGTATGTTGTCATACAGGTTTCATAATATTCTGTTATAATTGTTTGTATTACTGTGGTGTTAATTGTTATTCTCCACTCTCATTTGTGATTTTATTTGAGTTCTCTCTCTCTTTCTTGTGAAGTCTGGCTAGAGGTTTATCAGTTTTCTTGTTTTTTTTCAAAGAACCGGCTCCTGATTTCATTGATATGTTCCATTGTTTTTTTTAAGTTTCTGTATCATTTATGTCTGCTCTAATCTTTATTATTTCCTTCCTCCTGTTGGTTTTAGGTTTTCTTTGTTGTTATTTTTCTAACTTCTTTATTTGAAAATTTTCTTGCTTCTTGAGGTAGGCCTGTAATGCTATAAACTTCCCTCTTAGAATCACTTTTGCTGCATCTCAGAGGTTTTAGACTGTAGTGGTTTCATTTTCATTTGTTTCCATGTAGTTTTTTAGTTGTTTTATTTCCTGGCTGACCCATTCATTGTTTAGTAGCATGTTATTTAACCTCCATGTGTTTGTGATATTTCCAAATATTTCTTGTGGTTGCCTTCCAGCTTTATTGCATTATGGTCAGAGGGATGCATGGTATGATTTCAGTCTTCTTGAATTTGCTGAGGCTGGTTTTGTGGGCAATATGTGATCTATTCTGGAGAATGTTCCGTGTTCACTTAAAAGGAATGTGTATTCTGCTATTTTGTGATGGAATATTATGAATGTATCTGTTAATTCCATCTGTTCTTGTTTGCCATTCAGTGCCATTGTTTCTTTATTGATTTTCTGTTTAGATGATATGTCCATTGATATAAGTGGGGTGTTTAAGTCCCCTACTATTATTGTATTACTATCAATTAGTTATTTTATGTTTGTTATTAACTGTTTTATGTATTTGGGTGTTCCATGTAGGATGCAAAATATTTACAATTGTTACATCTTATTGTTGGATTATCCCATTTATTATATAGTGTCCTTCTTTGTCTTGTGTTACAGTTTTTGTTTTAAAGTCTATTTTTGTCTGATATAGGTATTGCTAATCCAGTTTTCTTTTTTTTAAGTTTATTTATTTATTTAATTTTGAGAGAGGGATAGTGTGTGCACATGTGCACAAGTGTGGAAAGGACAGAGAGAGAGGAAGAGAACCCTAGGCAGTCTCTGCACTGTCATTGCAGGGCCCAACATGGGGCTTGATCTCAGAAACCATGAGATCATGACCTGAGTGAAATCAAGAGTTGGAAGCTTAACAGACTGAATCACCCAGGTGCACTAACTGGCTTGTTTTGTTTTATTTTGGTTTTTATATCCATTTACATGATAGATGTTTCTCCATCCATTCCCTTTCAATCTGCAGGTGTCTTTAGGTCTTAAATGAGTCTCTTGTAAATATCATATAGATGCATCTTTTTTTTTTTTTTTTAATCCATTCGGTCCACCTTTTGTCTTTGGACAAAGATTGGAGCTTTAAGTTCATGGTGGAATTATTTAAACAACCTGTTTTGGTAAAGATAAAGTGTACGAGGTACTACAGCTGTTTGTAAATGTGAGGTCAATATTAGGTTTTGAAGGTATGGATAGGTACTATGTTTAATCAAAATGGTAGCAAGACTAATGAATCTGGAACTGTATCATAAAGTACTGAACAAAAGGAAATTAAAATCAGTAAAAGGGGTAAAATTATTAGTGGATTAAAAGAAAAAAAACCAGAAATCGTATGTTTTAGGGCTGCCTGGGTGGTTGGGTCTATTAAGTGTCTGACTTGAGCTCAGGTCATGATCTTGTGGTTCAAGAGTTTGAGCCCTGCATTGGGCTCTGTGCAGACAGCTTGGAGCCTGGAGCCTGCTTTAGATTCTGTGTCTCCCTCTCTCTCTCTGCCCCCCCCCCATTTTATCAGTATTGAACACCAAATGGTTTGCACATTTTAGCAATTGCTAAGTATAATTTAGGGGAGGTTATTATTGATACATATTGCAGACAACCTTTAATAAGTTTGAAAATCAGGACTACATCTGAAGCTCCAATTATTTTCACATTGTAAATGAAACAAGCAAACAAAAATTTGCCTTCAGTGTTACAAATCCAAGCTTCATATATTTGTACTTTTTTGGAATGGAAAGCAAACACCTAAGTGGATAAAAGTATGATGTCTCTATTCACTTATAATGTTTTTCAACTATTTTATAAAGATTCTCAGAGGTTTTTTTTTTTTGCTCTTATTTTTTTCTCTTCCTTAGACTATTTAAAACATTTTCCTAAGATAGTAACTTTCATTCAACTTAAAACCATAATAAAAATTGGTACATAGAAAAATATAAGTGATATTTATTAGATTGATACAAAAATCATATGGTAGAGGAATAGTTAATATCACCTGGCTTGTGATAAATGTTATGTGATACAAGTCTTGAAATTTCCATGTTATCCTTAGTGTTATTGTTCAACATCTATGCAAATGTAAATATTCAAATTACAGGTAATAGAATTTAGAAACTAAATTGAACATCTGTGTCTTTCTTTCCTTGAGTGAAACTTGATGATGAGAAATAGACAAAACTTTAGTTTCATAAAAGTCTTTGGCTATTTTCACAAAGGTATAATCTCCAAAGAAAATAAAACAAGCATAGGTATTATGTTATTAACATTATATAGAAATAATATGACCTACTGGATGGGTATATTAACACTCCTTTCACCTCATACACACACTGCCTTTGGAATAATATGTCCTCCTTGTTTGTATTTTGGACAAAATTTCGTTCTTTATTTTTTGTCACTGTATTCTGCCTCATGCAACTATTATGGCTATTGCTGCGTTAGTGTCAACAAAAGTAAGTTGTAACTAAGCAATATTTCTTTAAAATATATGTTTTAGGGGCGCCTGGGTGGCGCAGTCGGTTGAGTGTCCGACTTCAGCCAGGTCACGATCTTGCGGTCCGTGAGTTCGGGCCCCGCGTCAGGCTCTGGGCTGATGGCTCAGAGCCTGGAGCCTGTTTCCGGTTCTGTGTCTCCCTCTCTCTCTGCCCCTCCCCCGTTCATGCTCTGTCTCTCTCTGTCCCAAAAATAAATAAACGTTGAAAAAAAAATTAAAAAAAAAATAAATAAAATATATGTTTTAAATTAGTTGTAAACTGTCATCTGTTTTCAGATGATTCAGATCATAGATTTTATTTAGGAGAAGGGAAATAAAGATGAGGAAGAAAAACAGTCATATTTTTAAAAGAGAGGATATATAGTACAACACAGAGAGCCTTAACTAGGGCAGAAACATCAGATTAGAAAGCACTTCCATTAGAAAGAAAACTTGAAAGTAAAATATAAAAATTGCCTAACATGAGAAAAACCAAGATGAGCTGGAAGAGAAGACATTGAATGATATGTAAAATCAGTCCTCTTTCTCATTTATCATTAGCTTATTCTGTTAAATTGCATATAGAGAGAGTCTACTTACATTTCCATTCAACACTATTAAAGACCTAAAAAGTTTGAAGCAAGGGGGTAGTGGGGATAGGAAATGAAAAGGAATCATTGCCTTTAAGAAGTAGACAGTATTATTAGAAAAATAAGACACTAAACACACTTAACTCATTATGTATTGAAACCGTGTAGAAGATAGGTTGTTATGTGCCAAAACAAACTCTAGGAAGCTGGCACTAAAGATTAGAGGAGGGAAAAATAAAAGAAGATTAATAGAGAAAACTTAACAGAATTGGAACAAGGTCATGTAAAATGTAGTTAAGAATTTGGTTTATGATGAGTGGAGGTTTTGTAGGTAGGATTCCAGTATAAACAATGGCATGGAGGCAAGGAATGGTGTTGAGGAAACAAAATATATGTGTCTAATATTAAAGGATGAGGTATTAGGAAGTGTGAGAGAGAATAATAGGAGGAAAAGACGTACCTGGAATTCATTGAGTATTAATATATACCACATAGCTTACAAATTCTCACAATAACATCATGAGGTAAGTACTATTATCTAAATTTTACAGAAAGAAAAAAAAACAAGATATATATGGAATTGATTAAAGAGACTTTCATAAAAGGAAATGCTATATGCTATGTGCTAAGTGAAAGAGACAATTTACAGAAGGAAATGCAGATAGCTACGGAAAAAGGAGAATATAAATTGGGAGTAGGGACAATACACATTTTGTGAATTAAATTTCATTTTTCATAGACCACTGAGTTTTTAAAAACTAATCTGTAAAGTGAATTAAAGAATGCCAGTCTAGGGAAATTCTTAGCTTCAGTGAATAAATTCACAATATTAGCACTGAACGGTGAGGAAGTAAAATTGCTTCTCTTTGAGGTAATGGCAGATCTCATTTGATATAATTTCAAAAAAACCATCCATCATGAAGATGCAAAAATATGCCATACAGATTCTACTGTCTGTCAGTAGCTAAGGAGGTATTATACCCATGAAAAGTCACTTAATTTTCCTCAGAAATAAAAATGGGAGGAGTACAGAGGACAGAGAATGGCTCAGCATACTTTATAGAAGATAATAGATTTGGTCCTTCTTTGAGTTTGTAGAGCTCTTTCTTTCTTTCTTTCTTTCTTTCTTTCTTTCTTTCTTTTCTTCCTTCCTTCCTTCCTTCCTTCCTTCCTTCCTTCCTTCCTTCCTTATTTCCTTCTGTCTTTCTTTCCCATTTCCTTTATTTATTATTCTTTTTTGTGACTTAGATGCTGATATATCATACCATAGGAAGTTCAAAAAACAGAAAAATGATTACGCAGTTATGAAAATAAGAGTATAAAATCTGGTAAGGATCTGAAGCAGATAAAGGTGAAGCTTCATCTAAAGAACATGCAATTTGTATGCACAATTTTAATTTTTCAAATTATGAGTGAACAAATACAAATGTTAGGACTAGGGTAGTTTACTTTAGCTAAGTTCTCATATTTGGTAACTGTGGCAAAGAAAACAGAAAAGACTTTTCTAAAATTTAAATAAGTGGGATAGTATCCATGGTTTTAGGGCACTGCTTTTGAAATTTGGCAAGTTTCGTTTATAATTACAGGTATACTAAAGAGATTCATGATTTTACATAAGGCGGAAGTTGGCAATCTTCACTCAGTATGTGAATGTTAGAAAAATAGTAGCAGGTTATCAAGTTCTTTACGCAAGTTCTGTCATCTGGTAGCTATTTGTAGCATCTTTTGGTAACAATACTTTTAATCTAAAGGTAAAAAGTATTCTAGGTTATACTATTTCTGATTCCTAAATTTTAACATAAAATATATGTCACCAGTTTTCAAAATGGGCTCCAATAAATCAAGGAATATGGTTGAGGGGAGAGAGTCAATATTTAGAATATAGAATATAAATCTCTACTTTCTTAGAATATCTCCAGAATCATATTGGTAATATGAGATTAACTGAGCAATTTTTATTTTAAATATAAGTTATATATTAGGTTGAGAAATATTAAACTACCAATTGGGCAGGTTTAAAATGTTAGAATAAGGTATTTCCACTTTTGGTCTAGATGAAATAGGGACTAAATTATATCTTTCATCTAAATCAATAAAAAAGGGAGAAAATAATGTGCTTTGAAATTGACATAAGAAAGGGGAAATATTTTAAAAATTTAAAGTAGCAGTTTTCAAGACTGAGCATCAGCCGTCCAAAAACTGATCTGTGAGCCTTGGTAAACAATTAGATCAGTCCTGTGTTTGCCCAGCCTTGAGAGAGTATCCAGGTTATGGTGCAAGGAGAGCAAACCTAAGGGGAACTTTGTGGACTCCCTGAGTTGGGGAGATGGAGAAGTGAATCCAGAGAGATCAAGAGACCTAAAGTTCATAGGACAGAGGACCAAAATGGAGAGGGTTGCACAGAGTGAACTCTGTGGAGATCTGTAGAGGATTTCTACCAAATATTCGGCTAAGTACATGGGAGGAAATTACCCAAGGCTGAGAAAGAGCCATTAGAAAGGATTTATGAATAGAAAGCTGATTCTGATCCAGGACTGGGAATATTAGGTGGCTGTTTCCACCAGTCAGATTGGAGAACAATGTAATTTAGGGGGCACTGGATAAAGTACACAGAAGGAGCTAGACTCACTGCTGGGAAATAATTAGACTAAACATTGCTCTAGTACAGCTTAATGTATCTTAGAAGCAAGAATGAAAGGATCAAACTATTTCTAAGTAATTTAATTGCACTGAAAACAAAGGACAAAAATATACATAGGAACAAAGTAAAGTTCACAATTTCTTGTGATTTTCTTTGTGAGTCAAGATTAACAGCCATAAAACAAATCTCAATAATTTTGAAAGGATTTAAGTCGTACAAATTATTTTCTCTGACCACTATGGAATCAATTAGACATTAATAATAATAATAATAATAATAATAATAATAATAATAAAACATCTCTGGAAAAATCCCCAAACATTTAACATTTGGAAGTTAAATAACATATGTGTATATAAACCATGAATCAAAAAAGAAACCAAAAGGGAAATTATAACACAATCTGAGTTGAATGAATATAAAAGCACAACCTATTAATATTTGTGGAATATCACAAAAGCAGTTCTTAGAAGGCACTTTATAAAACTATATCAGAATCTATATCAGTACCTATATCAGAAAAGGAGAAAAGTCTCAAATAAATGATCTTGTTTTCCATATTAAGAAACTAGAAAAAGAAGAACAAATAAAACCCAATGAGGAAACAAAATAATAAAAATAAGACAAAAAAAAAAAACCCAGAAAAACATTATAGGAAAATCAATGGAACCAAAAGCTGCTTATATGAGATTAAAAAAAATTGAAGAGGTTTCTCAAAAATGAGAATCTTCTACCCAGACTGATCAGGATAAAGGAGACTAATCAGGATTTAAAAAAAATTACAATTTTAGGAAAGAGAGAGGTGACATCATGACATATTCTATAAATTTTAAGAGGACAATAAGGAAATATTATGAATAATTTTATGCCTAAAAATTGATGACTTAGATAAAATTGACTTATTCCTTGAAAGATGCAAACTATAAAACTTTCTTAAGAAGAAACCTGAATAAACTTATGTATATTAAAAGAATTGAATTTTCCTTTAAAAATCTTCCAACAAGGAAAATTCCAGGCCCATCGGTTTCACTGGTAAAATCCTCCAAATATTTAAGAAAGAAGTAATATTCTTTTTACATAAATTTTTACAGATAATTGAAGTGGAGGAAGTTGGTCTTAAGTTTCTTCCAAGCTCTGAATTGTCTTACAAAAAGAAAACTATAGGCTAATATACTTCATGTACACAGATGAAAGATTTTTAAACAGAATTTTCAGCACTATTAGTGTGTTCTAATACACACTATGTGTACAAAAATATCATGATCAAGTAGGGGTTATAACAGGAATATAAGATTAGTTTAACATTTGAAAATTAGTCTATGATAATTCACCACGTTATCAAATTAAAAAAGGGAAAACCTTATGATCAGCTCAATTCATGTAAAAAAAAGAGAGAAAATTTACTATACCTAACCTCATAAAAATCTACAGTGACCTAGGAATATAAAGGAATGTCCTCAATATGTTACAAAGTATCTATATAAAACCAACAGCTAACATCATACTTCCTATCAGGTAAAAGAATGTATCTACTCTCTAAGATCAGGAAAAAGACAAAGATTTGTGGAATGCTAGAGGTTCTAAGCCAGAGCAATAAAACAAGAAAAATACATAAAAGAACTTCAGCTCAGAAGGGAAGTTATAATACTGTCTTTATTTATAAATGACATTATATTCTGTGAACAATACTCTAAAAAATCTATAAAAAAACTACTAGAAGTAATAAATGAGTTTGGCAAATTGCAAGCTACAAACAATACATAAAATGCAACTGTATTTCTATATAATAACAATTGAAAATTAATGTGTAAAAACCAATACTAAGTCAGCATCAAAATTATGAAATATTCAAGGTTAAATATGACAAAAGGTGTAAAATATCTATCCAATGAAAAATATAAAACATCAGAAAGAAGATAAAGAAAGATATACATCCTGTTCATGATTTGAAAGACTCAATATAATATGTTATTTCTCCCCAGATGTATCTATAGACTGAATGAAATCCCAGTCAAAATAGCAGCAAATTTTTTGGTAAAAATTGACAAGCTTGTTCTAAAATTTATATGGATATGCAAAGACTATAGAGTAGCCTAACAATGTTGAAAAAGAAGAATCAAGTTGGAGAATTCAACCAACACTACTTGATTTCAAGACTTATTATGAAGCTATAATGATTCATTGTAGCCTTGGCATAAAAAGAGGCATATAAATCAATGGAACAGAAAAGAAAGTCTAGAAATGAACCCAAACATATGAACAACAGACTTCTTTATAAAAGACAAAGACAATTCAGTGGAGAAAGGACAGTATTTTCACCAAAATGGTGCTAGAAAAATTGGACATTCATGCACATGCAAAAAAAGTGACTTTTTTTCTTACTTCACACCATGTATAACAATTAATTCAGAATGAAGCTAGATTTAAATATGTCCTAAAACTGCAAAACTTCTAAAATAAAATACAGATAAAAATCCCCGTGACATAGGCAAAGATATTTTAGATATGACACCAAAAGTACTATCCCCCCAAAAATTAAAAGATTATTTAAGATTTCTTGGTATTCAAAAGACATTCGTAGGAATAGAAAAGAAACCTCAGACTTGTAGAAAATATTTGCAAAGTGTGTGTCTGATAAAAGACTTGCACCAAGAATATATTATATATTCTCAAAGCTCAGTAATAAGAAAATACAAATGCCAAAAAATGGCAAATGATTTAAGCAGACCCAAACCCAAAAATGATATATGAATGATAAATAAGCATATGAAAAAAAATTTCAACCTCATTTGTCCGAAGAATGCAAATTAAAACTACAATACCTTTTTTTTTTTTAATATTTTTTTAGCGTTTATTTATTTTTGAGACAGAGAGAGACAAAGCATGAACGGGGGAGGGTCAGAGAGAGGGAGACACAGAATCTGAAACAGGCTCCAGGCTCTGAGCTGTCAGCACAGAGCCTGACGCGGGGCTCGAACTCACGGACCGCGAGATCATGACCTGAGCCAAAGTCGGCCGCTTAACCGACTGAGCCACCCAGGCGCCCCTACAATACCTTTAGAACAGCTAAAATTAACAAAAAACAAACATAGTACATATTGGCACTATGCAGAAGATGTGGAACTTTCATAAGCTTTTGTTGCGAATGTAAAATGTACAACTACTTTGGAAACAATTTCAGTTTCTTTTTTTTTTTTTAACTTTTTTGTAAACGTTTTTATTTATTTTTGAGAGACAGAGAGAGACACAACACGAGTGGGGGAGGGGCAGAGAGAGAGAGAGAGAGAATCTGAAGCAGTCTCCAGGCTCCAAGCTGTCAGCACCAGCCCGATGCAGGGCTTGAAATCATGAACCGTGCGGGGCGCCTGGGTGGCGCAGTCGGTTAAGCGTCCGACTTCAGCCAGGTCACGATCTCGAGGTCCGGGAGTTCGAGCCCTGCGTCGGGCTCTGGGCTGATGGCTCAGAGCCTGGAGCCTGTTTCCGATTCTGTGTCTCCCTCTCTCTCTGCCCCTCCCCCTTTCATGCTCTGTCTCTCTCTGTCCCAAAAATAAATAAACGTTTGAAAAAAAATTAAAAAAAAAAAGAAATCATGAACCGTGAGATCATGACCTTAGCCAAAGTTAGAGGCTTAATAGACTGAGGCACCCAGGGGCCCCAAACAATTTAAGTTTCTTAAAAAGTTGAACATAAACCAATTCTATGATCCAGCCATTTTATTACCAGAGATATATCACAAGAAAAGAAAGCATAGTTCGTATCAAGACTTGGACAGGGGTACTCGTAGGAGCTTTTTTTGTAATAGTCAAAACCTAGGGGGATAAAAAAAATCCCACATGTCCATCAATAGGTAAATGGATAAATATATTGTGATATATCTATATGATGGACTATTACTCAAGAATACAAAGAAATAAACTAATAGTTCACTCACCATCATCGTCTTAGTTAGTATCAAAATAATTACGATGAATGGTAGAAGCCAGACCTCACTCTTTTTAAAAAAAAAAAAACCTGTTGGGGCGCCTGGGTGGCGCAGTCGGTTAAGCGTCCGACTTCAGCCAGGTCACGATCTCGCGGTCCGTGAGTTTGAGCCCCGCGTCAGGCTCTGGGCTGATGGCTCAGAGCCTGGAGCCTGTTTCAGATTCTGTGTCTCCCTCTCTCTCTGCCCCTCCCCCGTTCATGCTCTGTCTCTCTCTGTCCCAAAAATAATTAAAAAAAAAAAAAAGTTGAAAAAAAAATTAAAAAAAAAAAAAAACCTGCTAAGTATTATGTGATTTTTATTCTTAAAAAACTCTTTAAAAAGTATACTCCTCTATAGTGACAGAAAGCAGACCAGCAGTTACCTGGGGATGTAAGAGAAGTTGGGGCCAGAGGAAGATATTACAAAACAGCAGAGGAAACTTTTGGGGGAAATACATAGGCTTATTACCTAGATTGTGATCATGGTTTCATAAGTCAAACTTATCAAATTGTTTTCTTTAAATAGGTGTGGTTTATTATATGTCAATTATACCTCAATAAAGCTATGTAAGAAGTAATATTGGCAATTACATGTATTCGAACTGTACAAACCCTTCATTCTATTTTATTCAGAGATATATTCTGAAGGAACAGGGCAGGATCTATATTTAGAATATTGCTTTACAATTACTTTATTATTAAATTCCTATTAATTCATTTAATTGTATCACACATAGTACTGAGTGTCTACTATGTGTCAGGAATTTGGCTGTGAAAGCTTTTTGCATTGTTTTTTTTTTAGCCTTTTTCTTCATGTAGGAATTCCTTTTGAAAGCTTAGTACAGAAAAATCATTCTAATTAATTGAGCATTCTAGTTAATTGTAAAATGGCCAGTCTACCAAATTTAGAATAAATAGAACAATTAAAATAGTGGTCTTGTAAAGATCGGTTTTACTATACTACCCTGTCAGTATTCCCAATGCTGCCCTCCTTGACAAACTACTACACAAATTTTGAAGAAAAAAAAAAAAAAACATAGTTGTATGACAGTGTGGCCAGTTAATATTCATGAGATGCCATCACCAGCTAAACATGAAGGAATCAAGGGATGCCTGGGAGGCTCAGTCGGTTAACTATCCAACTCTTGATTTGGGCTCAGATCATGATCTCACGGTTTGTGAGATCAAGCCCTGTGTCCTCGGGTTCCATGGTGCTGACAGCACAAAGTCTGCTTGGGACTCTCTCTCTCTCCCTCTCCTCTGCCCCTCTCCTGCTCACACTCTGTCTCTCTCTAAATAAATAAACTTAAAAAAAAAAAAAAGAGGAAGGAATCAAACCAAATCATTTTGTCCTCTGGCTTAACAAAAACACTTAACACAGCTAGGTGACTTGAGGATTAGTATCATTAAGCATATCACTAATATTTTAAAGTATTAGAAGAGCACAACATATTTGAAAACTTATTGTCCAAACTAATCACTTTCAATAATGAAATGGCACAAGAAAAACAAAAAAACAGGGAATTGTCTGGATTAATCTCTGTGGTTGCAGAAAATTTTTATCAACTTCATTGTTGATCTTAATCTTCACAGGTCCTCTAGAAAGCCATTCAGAAGCCTTGACATGCTGATAATATCACTAAAGAAACACATTCAAGTTAGCCTAATGTTGAAAGTAAGGTGGCTTCTATCAATTACAGCTGATAAACTTGACATCAGTCACTTTAATAAGTTTAGAATGAAAAATTAATAACAACATTTATAAAGATTCGGAAAAGAAAGTGATGTTTATTTGACAACAGAATGGTTCCACCAAAGTTAGTTAATACAGACTAATTTGATTTCCATTCCTAAATTGTCTACCCAAAAGTGAGTAAGAGAAAGCATAGGGAACATCTGGATATTAGTAAGCTTCTTGTCAATGTTTTCCACCCCATCCATGTGTATAAAAAGGAGGAATGAGGCTTCAGTGAAAGAAGATACTAATGCACTGAAGAAACAGTGATATAATCAGGAGCATCTTTATTTTTATCTCTAACTGGTCATTTAATTCAGAGAGGGACTCCTTCCAGTTCCCTACATGAAAACTGGGGCAGCTCCTTGACTTCTCTGAAACTTTTTAGAGAAAAGAGATATTTGGCAGCCACTTTAAACTGCAAATAGAGACTCAATTAATAAATTAAATATAAATTTACAAATAATAAAACTGTATTTGATCCAAAATAGTTAAAATAATCTTTTCTCACCCTAATAGGACTTTGTAGGCGGGAAGCTGAAGAAAGGGACATGATCCTTCTCTCCTTCACCTCATCTTGCCTACTGCAGGTTTTTTTTGCTTTGTTTTGTTTTGTTTTTTGGCGAGGGGTTGGGCATTGATTCCTATATGCCCTATTTTATGTCTTACTATAGTATTTAATTTCCTTAAATTTTTTTTTAATGTTTATTCATTTTCGGGAGACAGAGCATGAGCAGGGGAGGGGCACAGAGAGAGGGAGACACAGAATCCGAAGCAGGCTCCAGGCTCGGAGCTGTCAGCACAGAACCTGATATGGGGCTCGAACTCTTGAACCATGAGATCATGACCTCAGCTGAAGTTGGATGCTTAACCAACTGATACACCTAATTTCACTTTGTTAAAGTCAAAGAAGGGAGAGTAATGTTATATTCAGAGGACAGGAAAATTCTCATTTGTGTAGTGTGACTTAAGATACTTTGACATTCTTCAGGTCTGGCAAGTGTTGAAAGTATGTTCTTCATAGAACTTTAATGGAAACTGAATGTAAACTTTAATCTGCATTTCCTAGAAAATGCATGTTACTCTGGTGGGGCCAGTCCCCATTCAGTCTCTGACTTCCTGGTTTGTTTTAGGTAGTGCACTTATATTTAATCTCTCTAGGTAGCCAGACTCTCATTATTGGAGAATCATCGTCCCCTCAGGTCCTCTTCTTGGAAATGTTTTTAAATGGCTCCAGGCCTTCTGTCTGTCTCTGCCCCTGCCTCCATCCCCATCTCACTCTCTTCCTCTCTCCCTCCCTTCCTCTCTCCTTTCTTCCTTTTCTCCTTCTCCTTCCCTGCAGTTGCACATCTGGCCATGAAAAACACATGCACACTCTATGCTATGACAAACCATGGTGATGCAGGCAAATTGGCAAATTCCAGAGCAATAGAAATTCCTCCTTTGTTTTGCCACCAGTTGGACAGCCCATTATCAATCCTCCAGATTTCTCATGCAGAAGGCTCCTTAGCTGCAGTGGCTTCTCTCAATATATATCAAGCTTCTATCTGTATAACTACAGTGACTTCCATCAGTATTTGTCAGGCTTTGATCTATAAATCTAAATAGATTCTGGCATCAGTTCCAGTATGGGAGTGGGATCTTCATATCAACAAGCAATTTTCAAAACACGAGCTGGGTCCTACGATTCATTTCTGACATCATTTACCCAGAAATAACATCATATTGCTTATGTTAAGGATTCAGTCCTACCAGACTGTCTGTGCTTGCACCCTCCACCCCTAACTTTAGAACCAATCTCAAGCCCAAGTGTTACCTGTACTTCTGACTACTGGAAATAAAATCAGAGGTTCCCAAGGCCCTGTCCTTGGATTCTATTAATTTACTAAAGCAGCACAGAACTCAGAGAAACATTTTTTATTAGGTATCCAGCCTATTATAAAAGGATATAACCCAGGAACAGTCAGATGGAAGAGACACATAGGACAATGCATGGAGAAAGAACGCCACCCTTCCTTGCCTTATCTGGAAGTACCACTCTCCCAGCACCAACCCATGTTCACCAACCTAGAAGCTCTCCAAATCCAGTCCTTTTTTTTTTTTTTTTTTTTTTTTTAATGGAGACTGTATTACATAGTTATGATTGATTAAGTCATTGGCCATTGGCAACCGTTTCATTCCTTAGAGGTCAAAGGTGGGCCTGAAAGTTTCAACCCTCTTATCAACTTGGTTGGTTCTCCTGACAATCAGCCCCCATCCTTAAGAGAGGTCCAAAAGTCACCCATTAGCGTAATAAAAGAACTTTCTTTCTCTTGGGAAATTCCAAGAGTTTTAGGATTTCTGAGCCAGAAATGGAGACAAAGACCAAATATATAGTTCTTATTTTAAATCACAATATCACTATACATTTCTTCTTCTTTTTTTTCTTTTTTTTTGTATCATATACCCCTCAATTCCTGTGGAATGGAATATACAGCACCATTTTCCCAAAGAAATCTTCCCCACAGAAATAGTCTCCTTTCTTCATTTTTTCCCCTTTTTATAACCTCGGTGTGACTGAAAGATTTTTAAGAGTTAAATCCTTTGGAAATGCAAGACTGTGTAATTTTATATCTGCTCTGTCTTTGTGCCTCAGTTGAAATCTCCAAGTAATATCTTGATGCACCATGTAGTTCTTTAACTGTACCATGCCACACAGAGCACTAAGTAATAGATCCATTTTTATCTGAAGCTGTTCTCTGATGGCCTGGTACAGGTACATATCCTGTTCAACATTTGAAATAACCACTATGCATGAAGATAGCAAAAGCTTATTTAGGATAGCTAATTTCTGAAATGAATGAGATAGAAATATAATAAAAGTTTACCCAAAGTCATGCATTTGGGTATAATACACTTTCTTTTCAGGGGTGAAATTAAAAGAGGGGAGATGTCTGGTGGGCAATAAGTCAAGATGGCTGAACCCCAGGAAGCTCCATCAAAACACAGTGTCTACAGTTGACAGGCTGCTTGAAGATCACCTTTTTTGTTAGACTTTTCAAGTTCAGTGAACTTGGCAGTGAACTTCTTCAGTGAACTATGGATAAAATTATAAAAGATACGTTTAAAATGTCATTTGAGAAATTAGTGAAAATTAGTCATGTTTTGTTTAAACAAAGGGAGAGTGGACCAAGGGAGTGAGACAGTAAATAGGAGTTGTTTCCAAACATTATATACACCAGTATACAGAGTGGTGACTAATCTGCCTTTAGAAGGCAAAACTTAGACTTAGGGTTGGAACTTACAGGGAATTTATTTTTATATTAACTAATTTTACAAAAATGAATGGTGATTTTCACCAGTTGGAAGTAAGATGTCTCATGGGCAATTTATTTCCTGTTATTAGTAGTACTCAATATGACACTTCAAGGATTTAGTTAAGAAAGTGTAAGGCCAAGCGGGTAGTAACAGACTGACATTTACTATTCAAAATGGCACAGCATGAGTACATTTGGACCACCCTGCCTGCACAACTTTGTCTTTCCTATCTGCATGGAAGAATAGTAATAATGCTACTTTCAAATACAGGAGTTATTTATTTTCTCACAAATGTTATTTTTGCCTTAATTTTTATATATTGTGCTTTTTTTTTTTAATTTTTATTTTAATGACCTGGTGCTCATGAAGACAAGTGCACTCCTTAATCTTCATTATCTATTTTATCCATCCCCCCACCCTCTGGTAACCATCAATGTGTTCTCTATAGCTAAGAGTCTATTTCTTTCTAGGTTTGTTTCTCTTCTATTTTTTCATTGTGCTAACTTTTAATATTTTCTGCCTTGTAAAGAGAAAATGACCAATTCAGAGGTACCTTTAGTAAACCTAAATTTTCATTCTTTATTTTACAATTTTATAGTTGTACCATTTTTCTTCATTTATTCGGAAAACAAAAATTCAAGAAAAATGAAATAATGAGTTTTTCTTATAATATTAGAAATTAATTTGCTAAGCAGAATTTTGAGTGGGATGAACTATGCTCACCCCATTCAGTAGGCATGACTAATGTTTACTCATTAGCCTCTTTGTTGTTCTAATTATCTATTCATGGGTCATCATTCACTAATTTGACTTGTGGAGGAGTTTTGAGAGTAGGAGGCTTGGGATGGGTCTGCAAATTTAAATTCAGTGTTCTTTGAGTCTAAAAAATTAAAAGCGATCTTGTTTATTTGCATGTCAAGGATCCTATTTCAATAGAAAAAAAAAAAACTACAGGTAGACCATTTTATATTTTTCTGTGACATCTAAGAAGAATAAATTATTTCTTTGTATATCTAGGTATGCACACACACACGTATTCATGAGAATTGCAAAAAAGATTAATTTAATCAAAATAGATAGGATGAGGCTAGGGGAAAGAAAGAATGTGAGGCCTTCACATGGACTACAACTATTAAGTCATCAGGATCTATGCTGTCCAAAAGGAATATAGTTCTTTACGTGTGTATGTGTAGAAATGTGTGTCTATATGTTTGCATACATAAATCTGTAAAAATATTGATATGCATACTCCTTTCACAAATATCACCACTTATTTCAGAGAAAATTGAAACTAATAATGGCAGTACCATTCTCATAATCCCATCTGGCAATCATGTTTGTCTGTTTGTTTGTTTTTTAGACCACATAAACCTCATCTCATATGCTACACCTAATGGATCTAAGATTGGGCACCACACCTAAGGAAAGCTAAACAATTGCTTGCCTGTGACCCATGATAAAGCTTTTGTGATTTAGTCCAAATTTATTGGGCCAATCAGATTTTCTTCTTGGGAATTTGAATTAGAGAGAGTGGAAAACATTAAGCAGAAAGAGATCTATAAAGGGGTACTTCATGAGGATTTATGGCAAAATGAAGTTATAAAACAGAAAGGATGACTGTTATGGATTGCGTGTTTGGGAACCCCCCTCCCCCCAAAATTCATATGCTGAAACCCTGACCCCCAGTGGAATGTTATTAGCAGGTAGAGTCTTTGGGAGGTAATTAAAATTAGATTAGATCATAAGGGTGGAGCCTTCATGATGGGATTAATGTCCTTATAAAAGTAGGAGGGAATCTCTCCCTCTGTTTTCTGCCAAGAGGGGATATAAGAACAAGATGGCTATCTGCCAATCAGAAAGCAGGCCTCTACCAGATACTGGGTATGTGGGCACCTTGATATTGGACTTGCCAGCTTCAAGAACTATGAGAAATAAATGTCTCATGTTCAAACCACCAGTTTATGGCATTCTGTTACAGCAGCCTGAGCTGACTAAGACAAATCAGCAGAAATTCAAAATAAGTTTATAGATAAGAGGGTAAGAATCAATTATGTGTAGTAAGAACTGAAATATTTAGAAAGACACCATGGGAGAAATATGGATTGGGAAGATCATGTCCTTGCAATTATCTTAAATTTGAAAGACCTTCTGGTAACCACCATTCTCTCCTTTCCTCTTTCTTTGTCCTATAATTTACCTTAAATTCCTCATTCTTGCAAGTAATATCTAAACTTGGCAAGAGTTAGCATAAATAAGTAGGTAAGAGGAAAAAAAACCCCTTAAGGTTCAAACTGTAGTTCTGCTATTGACTGTGATCTTGAGCAAGTTACTTAATGCAGAGTGGATCAGTTTCTCATTTCTTTTCAAAACAACTTTACTGAGCTGTAATTTACATAAAATAAAATGCATTCATTTTAATTTTGTAGTTAGATGAGTTTGGAGAAATGTATATATACAATATATACATATATTATGACCACCATGTGACCAACAGTCAAGGCATAGAATAGGTCCTTGTTCCAAAAATTGTCCTTATGCCATTTTGTAACATACATACATACATACACAGAGAAACCCTGACCTCAGGAAAACACTGATCTTTTTTTGTCAGTTACTTTAAATTTCATTTTCCTAGCATTGCACCTAATGCAATGTTGCAGAATCTTAACAAATTCATGCATGTTGTATGTATTAGTACTATGTTCCTTTTTATTGTTGAAAAGTATTTCATTATATAGATTTTGTTTATTTAGGCATATGTTGATGGAAATGTCTTTTCTTCCTATTTAGTTATTGGTTATTAATAAGAAGCTGCCATGGACATTTGTGTACAAGTCTTCTGTGGACATATTTCTTTCACTTCTCTTGGTTGTTATATTGAGAAATAGAATTCCTGAATCATGCATGTTTAACTTTATAAGAAGCTATCATACAATTTTCCAAAATAGTAATGTGTAAGAGTTCTAGTTTATCCATATCCTCACCAATACTTAATAGCATCAGTCCTTTTCATTTCAATCGTTCTAATCAGGGTGTACTCATTTCATTATGCTTTTGTTTTGCATTTCTCTAACAATCAAAGATATGAGCATTTTTCATGTGCATATTGGCATATCTTCTTTTTGAAATGTTTTACACTGCCAATTTTTAAATAAAACTATTATTCTTGTAATTGTAGAGTAGATATCTATCTGTATATATATAGACATATATCTATATATAATCTGGATATAAATCTTTGTTAGATGTAAGTATTACAAGTATCTTCTCAAACACTGGGACTTGCTTTTTTATTTTCTTAATGGTATCATTTGAATAGCAGAAGTTTTAAATTTTGCTAAAGTCTAATTTATAAAATTTTATTTTACAACTTTTGTTCTTTGATCTTGTATCACTATCTTGATTAATGTAGCTTTATTATAAGTTTTCAAAACAGAGTAAATAATCCTTTAACTCTGCTTTTTGTTTTTTATATTTTTTGTACTGTTATTTTGGTTACTATAGGTCCTTTGTATTTCCATATCCATTTTAAAATAAGTCTGTCGACTTCTCAAAAATCCAGCTGCAGTTCTAATAGGAATTATGTTTACTCTATAGGTCAATTTATGAAGAATTGGCATTTTAAAGATACCGAGTAATGAAGATGAATTTAGTCTTTGATTTTTCTCTGTGTTTTTTAGTTTTCAGTGTATAAACATTGCACCTGTTTTGCTAAATTTATTTTTGAATATTATAAATTTTTGATGCTATGGTATATAAATTATGTGTGTCTATATGTACATATACATGTATGCAAATGTATATACACTTTTGTTTTATAATTTTTCATTGGTAGTATCTAGAAATATAATTTATTTTTGTATAGTGACATGTATTCTTTGATATTATTAAATTCATTTATTAGTTCTGATACGTTTTTATTTTTGAAATTTGTTAGGCTATTCTTCTATATAAATAGCCATATTGACTGATAATAAAGATAACTTTATTTCTTTTTTCCCAATCTGGTTGCCTTTTATTTCTTTTCTTGCTGCATTGGCTGGACATCCAAAACAAAGGCGATGAAAAGGAAAGAATAGACAATGTTATTTATTATGAATCAAAGTTGAATTTTCAGTTTTTTATATTTATTAAAGTAATAATATAACTCTTCCCTTAATTATATTAACATGGTAATGCTATTTTTTTTATATTAACTCAAATTTGAATGCATGTATAAAACCCTCTTGGTCATAATATACTGTCCTTTACTTATATTGCTGGATTTTCTCTGCAGTGTTCTGATAAGGACATTTGTATCTTAGTTCATGAGAGACATTTGTTTGTCCTCTCCTTTTTTATGATGTCTTTTCCTGGCTTTGGTTTCAAGGTAATTCTGGCTCCATAAACTTAATTGGGCACTGTTTCTTCTTACTCTGTTTGCTGGAAGGGCTTGTGAAGTTTTTGTGTTAATTGATATCATTTCTTTCGTGAATCTTGAATTGACAGGTATAGACCAGAGTGTTTTGTTTTGTTTGTGGGAAGGTTTTTTATTATAAAATCAATTTCCTTAATTGACATTTGACTATTAAGATTTTTCCTTGTGCCAATTTTGGTTATGTATATGACTCCATTTCTTAATTTATAAAATGAGTAGAATAATATACCCCTCATTAAGCTGAAGATGTGAAGATTACATGAGTTCATGTAGTATAAATACTTAAAGCAGGATCTGACATAGGGTAAATACACCAATGAATAACTGTTAACTATTAAAATGCAATAATTATTATTACACACCAAAGTGAGATGAAAGACACACAGAATAGTCAAGTCCTGAGAAATAATAATTATAACAAAAAACAATAGTTATTTACATCTATTGCATTTGTGGCATGTCCCCAACTCATCAATAAATTGAATTTCTACTCCATTTGGAATGCCAAATTAAATTGTTAGAAAAATTAAGTTAAATTGTTAGAAATAACTAAATAGAGTGAAATTTTCAAACTTTGTTATAAGTAGAGGTTTAGTATGTCCTTTATATTTCCTATTTTTAATTAAAAAAAATGCTTGTCACTGAGCCATGCAATTTCACACATGATGGTAAGACTGAGGACAAGGAATTATATACCAAATTCTTCAGACTGGAGGTTGATACATGTAGAATTGAGAATATTTTTGGTTACTAACAGAGACGCATGTGAGAGTGGCCTAAAAAGGCAATATATTGGTGCACATAACTACAAGGCTAGAGTTAGTGTTGGCTTTAGAGTTGATCCAAAATTTCATTAATTTCTTCAGTTACCCATTTTCCCTTCTCTTTCTCCCAATTATCTTTTTCATCTTAAAACAGGATCCTAAATCCTTTTTCCCACAAAAAGGATTTTTTTTGTGGTTTTATTGGGTCAAGGTTAAAAAATATAACATCCTTGAATGAACAGCTGCCAATAATAAGGGAATGCAATGCCCTAGATGTCTCAGGCCTGGGTTCCTGAACAGCAAGCATGTTGATGTTGACATGACTGGTTTAAACAGGTCCCCTGCTGGAGATGGAATCAATTCCCTAAATTATATGGTAGTTATACATTGGGATATATGTGAAATAAACATTATGGTATCATTTATAATATCCATTACCCGTTATCTTACCATGACAGACACTGATATTTCCCCCCATATTCTATCATTTCTTTCTTCCTTAGTAATACTCAGATTTTTAGAAAGTTCAGATTTTTAGCCATGTACATGGGCATTTCATTCTTAACGTTTTTTGTTTTTTGTTTTTTTTTTTACTTTTGAGACAGGGAGAGATAGCGCATGAACGGGGAGGGTCAGAGAGAGAGGGAGACACAGAATCTGAAACAGGCTCCAGGCTTTGAGCTGTCAGCACAGAGCCCAACGCTGGGCTGGAACTCACAAACCGCGAGATCATGACCTGAGCTGAAGTAGGTCGCTCAACTGACTGAGCCACCCAGGCACCCCTACATGAGCATTTCAAATAGATACTCTACTTTTTAAGCTAACATGCAGCTAACTCTGTCCATATGGTTAATTTCTGGTCAAAGAAATATCATGTGCAACTTCCAGGATATATCCGTCAATAGGGAGCATATTCCTCAATTCTTCTCTCTTCCTGAAGTTTAGGTATCAGTTTAATGGCAACAGCTTGAAGATGGAACATGTTGAAGATGGCTAACAGGGAGCTTAGATCCCTGATGATCATGGAACTCAAATCCAGCCCTGGGTTTTTTAGCTACAGACTTCTTTTTCATGAGGGATAGAAATAAGTTCATATTTTATTTCAGCCATTATTTATTTTAGATGTTTTGGCCCTTTTAGATAAATCTAATCTTATCATATACTTAATTAATTTCCCCAAAAGTAATGTCTGGATTATATTATTATTGTACTTTAGAATATTATTATATTATGGTACTTTTATACTAATAGTATTAATTGGTTGGGACCAACATTTGGGGGTATGTAATTCATAGTTCATTAACTTGCTGTGACTTTTTTAATATGAAAAAAGAAAATCTGTAATCTTTCTTAGGCAAACACCTCCAGGTTATTATCTACTAAATCTTTTCTGAATGCAAGATATACGTTAGCCTATGTTTACTTGTATATTAATAGTTGCAAAACCCACAAAACATGAACAATATAAGTAGGATCTCTGTCTGTTATCAAACTGAATGCTAACTATAGGGAATCAGTGTATCTCATTTATTCACTGTGTTCATTCCTTTGCACTTCGGTTCTTCTAGACTCGTTCATCAATTTCATTTTAGTTTATCTCAGTTTCTATTTTTGGCCCCTGTGAGATACTGATGCTTTTTGTTTGTTTGCTCACCTCCCCCAACCTCTTCCCACTCAGTCCCCCCCGGGAATACTCAGACTAGAGAAATCCATCTTCCACTACCATGAAAACATTTATTTGGGGTCTAACAGAACTGATATTTATCTTCAAAAGTTGGAAAAGTCAGTTCCTTTGGCAACAAGTCAGGGATTTTCTAGGTTCTCCAAGTTTAACATAATAGAAAACTATCTAAAACACTTCTGTTCAAGATGTTCAGCCAGTTAGTAATAGAACTTCTATCGACAGAAAACAAGGTCCCCTGAAAGGGAAGCAAAGTCCTGAGCCAAACTTTATCATGCACGTTCCTATGAGGGAGGGCAAGGGGAATGCGGTCCATCTCCTAGCCTGGCTGCCTGGCCATCTGCGGAGTTGCAGTGCGGGAGTATCATTGCAGCGCTTTTTCAGGGAGTATTGTGCTGCACTGTTTCGGGGCTTTGTCTTTATTCACAACACATTCACGTGTCTCAGCAGGAGGGTGGGGGGTGGGGGGGGTTGGGACTGCACAGTTGCCTGCCAGCGTGTCCTCTTTGACTGTGTGCCGAATAAGCCGAATTGTAACTCTCCATTAGACAGTGATAGCTAGAGAGAAGGAGAGAGAAGAGAGAGAGAGGAGAGAGAGGAAGGAGGGAGGAGAGAGAGGGACGCGAGCACATTGAGATACAGAGGAAGAAAAACCACGCAAAAAGGAGGGGGAGAGGGGGGAGAAAAAGGATGCTCTTGGCACACTCATATGTTAGGTCTCTGTGCAAAGGCAGAAGGCTGAAGGAGCAGCATCAGCAGGCTTTTGGGCAGTAATTCTAACTATTGCCCACGAACACCGTTGTCAGGACGACTTTGAAGAGGCAATTTATTACTTATACATAGAACACTAGCTCTGCTAAAACTGGGAGTTGCAAACACCCCCTTGTTTTCTAATTTAGAGACTTGCATCTTTTTGACACTCTATCAAGACACTGCTACTACAGGTAAGACGCAGTTAAGATTTATCTATTTGTGACATCACTGTAGTTATACACTTTAGTCATGATTACTTTTAAATATAATGTCTGATTTACGTTGAACTGCTTTGCTTTATTTCTTAATTATTAGTACCCCTTGAAGTAAATAATTTTATAAAAGAACTGCAATTCAATGAAGAAACCACCAAATCTTTCCTAATAGGAATGTGCATAATCGTTTGCATTTCCATGAGCTCTGAGTGCATAGTTAGGAACTTGATTTCAAACTGTGATCTGGGATGCAATTCATAATGTATATTATTTCTAAATATATCTAATTATTTACTATCATTTGTATAAGCCATAACCCTTCCCTGGCTACAGCGTTGTGCTGTATTCATGCTACGTAGTATTTTTTTTTTAACTTGTATAGTTTAGGGTAACCAGTGATGAGGCATATAACTTGTAGAGTTTGATCAGATCATTACAATGTGAGGTAATCTACTCATTCAGGAACATGTGCTGTGATAGTCTTACTGACAAGTGTTGTCATGAGCAAATATGTCTATTAATTAAGGTATCAAACATATGAAACACTTGTAATATTAAGAGAAAATACAAGGATGTTGGTAATTCATATACTTATTGATAATATCATTGAGCCTCAGGTTTGTTTTTTTAATTAACATTTACCTTTGTCTTTTAACTCTGCTGTGTCTTTACTTGTCATTTTTAAAAAATAAGATTAGCTCTTAAGTGAGGTCACTCAATGTTGCTGCCATTACTGAGAAAATTGTAACCACAGAAATATATTAAGAATGTGTTATAGGTCTATAGAATACAGGCGTGATATGGTCAACAGGTTTGTAAAATTTTGCTCTGCTGAGTTTTGACAAGAGCATCTTGTAGGGTTAGTCACTTGTAACTTTGATCATATTCTGTCCCATTCAGGGTTCCAATATCTTGGAAGTCTAATTATATTGCTATGTAGGATCAGAGCTAAAAGCACTAGGCAACTTTAATTAGAAGGCCACTTTTTACTTGACATTTTAATTTAAATTAGCACCAATTAATATATATGTTTTCTATCATTGTATGTCTGTATTGTTCTTTCTATTAACTGTATCTTATATGAATTGCTCCTCATTGAATTCCCTAATATGAAGAACTTAACATCCTAGTAAAATGCAATCATTAGAGTTATACTTGGTAGTTAATGGCTTTAACTCTTACGTAGAATAAAATGTGTAGCATGAGATTAAAGCAAATCCTAGAGGAGCACATGTTTAGCAGTAAAGTATTGTGAAAATAGAAGCATTTGCATGCAGAACTACATAATTCATTGGCAGTCTTGTGATTCTTGTTCCTGTGCATGACTTATTTCATTTTCCAATTTCACTTACAAAAGGTTTAAATCCATGGGAAGTGTATGTAAAATATTCAACTGACTGAGGATGTGAAAATTAAAGGAGGAAAGAATTATTACTGCAGTGACTTTTTTAGGACTGCCTGGAAGTTGGTAACTGGCATGAATGTAAAGATTTTATTTTAGAGTTTTTCCTCAGGTCCACTAAAAACCCAAGAGAAGTTGATGTGAAATATATGTCAATATGTGAAATTTTTCAGAAGAAAAAAGTGAATGCTGAAAGAGCAAGCAAAGGTTTACAGTTTGTAAAGGGTAGAATATCTCCAGTAAATGTAAATGGTTTCTTTTATGACTGGCAGGAAAAAAGAGGTAGCAAGAATACCATTTCTCAGGCATGAATGAACTCCCATTGGCCAAATATCTGATGGAAACATAACTGCTCTTTTTACTTAGTTACCATATTTGAATATGCAGTTACCAAAATTATATCTTGTCTGAAAAATCTCTTGGAGTTATAAAGTGGAAAAAGTTACTTAAGAACTATTCATATTTTTAAAGTTTATTAAGGCTCATTTTTTTTGATTCACACAACTTCTATGAGTTTTCTTTCTGAGGAAAGCATATACTCAACAAAACAGTTCATGTGTTTTTGTCTTGAAACTACAATATTAATTTTTAAATTATTTACCTAGAGTTATCTAGTCCACTCATCCCTTTCCTTCGAGAAAAAGACATGTCCTAGATTTTCTTCTTTGAGATGCTAGGAAAGTTCCATGTTTGCATTTACGCATATCAGAGCAATACGCATACTTATGTGATTTATATACATTCAGTATTATGCTCATTTTGTCTTGATTTCCCCAAACTCTCTAGTTGTTTCAACTGTGTAAGAACTTTAAACGTGTATGATGAGAGTAAATTCATAATTAACATTTCCATGGCTTTGGAATGTCCAACTCTTTCATGGAGAAACTTTACTTTTAATTACAGACAACATTCATCCTATTAATAATGTTTTTAAGTAATTATACCAAAGTTGTCCAAAACATTGGCAGGAATAAATCCCTGCTCTCTTTCTTTGTAGCTTCAACTTTCTAATTGATAAAGTTTGAAAAAGTTTGCTTTTAGTATCATTTAACGTTGAGCTGCGTCACAAGTAGGAAGTTTACCTGCATCTTTAAAAAAAAAACACGATTCGATGATAGAGTCATTATTACACGCTCTGAGACATTTGTTGAATGTCAGTGTGGCACAGAGCATATTGGCTAAGATGGAGCTTGGTTAAGTTAGTTTTGAGGCTTTGAGTGATGTAACAATAGTCAAAAACAAGAATTTGTTTCCTTGTTGTCTGAGAGGAGTTTAAACTCTGTTATCTGCATGTACATTACATCAGCTCTTTATAATTTGTTGAAATAGATCGTGTCTTCATTGATGAGACATTGGTCTATTGAAATGTTCCTTCTTGATTTCTTCAGGAATTTTGTTCTGGGGTACCAAGTGAATCATTCACTGGGTCATATGAACAGTTTCCCTAAAATTACAAAAAGAAAGAAGGAAGGAAGGAAGGAAGGAAGGAAGGAAGGAAGGAAGGAAGGAAGGAAAAAAGAGGGAGGGAAGGAAGGGAAGGAAAAGAAAAAAATAGAAGGAAAAAAAAAATCCCATATATTCCAAGCTCTTCTCATGATGACTTTAATATTGAAGCATGAATAGAAATAGTTACAACTAAAAAATTCTCAAGTAACAAGCAAGAATAAGTAATGAGAGACCTCCAGCTAGTTTTCTGGTTCAGTTACTTCACTTAAAAATATTCTTAGACTGTGGTGTGGATCCTGGAAATCAAAGCTCCTTGCTGATCTCTTTGACATAATAGAACTGGCAAGTAGCAGCTTCCTCATGCTACCCACAGGCACAAGTTAACGCTGACCCTTAGGAAGAATTTTTTGGAATGAAATAATTGTTGTATTTTTAACTTATCTGAAGGAAAAAATATGAGTCTGTCCAAATAAGTTAAAAATAATTATAGTTGTAAATTGCTGATTGGCTATATTGAAGTCAACTGCAGTCTGCATTTTAAAGGTCATATTACAAAAGCCAGACATAGTCCTAAATATCCAATGTAAAAAACCTGATCTCAGTATTCTTTTTACCAAATTAATAATAATATTTCTATGCACACATCAGACAATCATCCTTAAGAATGTAGTAACAGGTGTGTCCTACTTCAAAGAGGGCTAGTACAGGAAAACCTTTTCATTCAATAAAGTGCTAAATTACAAAGTTTATTATTAGCTTTAGAAGTATTTTTTCCAAAAATCTACTTAAAATGGTTTTTAAAGAACACACTTATTTACATACATTCAAGGTCATGAATTTTCTTTAATAATTGTTGTATTCACACCTTTTTAGAAGCCTAACCATCAAGCAAAGTGAAGTAAATTTACAACCACAATTACATGAGTATATGCTTAAAGTCACAAATGGAAACAAATTCCTAACTTTAAAACAAAGTACCCAATCATTTACTTTCCTAAAACTGTGTACTTGCAAAATGGTCTCAGTTTATACCACCATTTGTGTGTTATATAATAGCACTATAATATAACAAGGAAAATGAACTTACACATATGTAGAAAGGTTAAACTGTTAGTTTTGTAGCATATGAAAGTCAGAGATTAAAGAGTTTTTCTTACATGAACTTTCTTTACCAGATTAAAGGTTTCTGACATTTCAGGAAAGTTCTGTTCAGATTAGCTCCCAGGGTTTTCTTTAATCTGCAAAGGCAAATATTACAGGCTTTAAGGTTACTCTTAGAAGGATACAGATTCCAATTAATTAGTTTCTGCTCATAGATACATACATTGTAAATATAAACCATAGGGTTCCAATAGAAATTAATTCAGTTCCTGCAAGAGAAGACTGAAATCAATATTCTCTTTTAAGTTTTATAAGAAAACATACTAACCATTAGGCAATTATTTAATGAAGGCAAACTTCTAGTGTGATTAAAAGAGATTATATTAGCACTTCAAAAGAGAGTATGTAATGCCTAATCTGTGTTTAATAAACACAAAATATGACTTGGGGATCTTGAAAATTGATATTCTTCCAGAGGTTCTTTTACTTTCTTGGAATGCAAATAGCCATTGAGTTTTTAATAGAAAATATTATAACAATAGAGTAATTGTCATGTAATTCAATTTGTTATTTTTTTTTGAAACAGTAATCAGAATATTTAATTGTGGGAAATAAGGAGAAAACATATGACAAGAATTTTAGTAAAACTACTTCAGTTGAAAATATCATTTTACACCCCATTTGCTAGAATAAATCCAAAATTGTATTTGTAGAATACATTTCTTATCATCTGGAACACCTATCGAATGTCATCACCATATCTTTCTTCTTTAAAAGCTAGATCTCGTAAATGATGTTTCATCTCCAACTGAAAACATGTGGTAAGTCCAGATGTTCAAACACAATCACTCCCCAAAGGCTTACAGTTACAGGTTGATTCAAGTATGGCTTTGTATAAATATACACATCAGATCCCTAATTTAAAATTAGACTACAGACTGTGAAGTGCATAACAATGGTGAGAGACCACAGTTGGCTTTGTAAATTCTTTGTTTAAATGAAAATGCACTTTATGACCCATCAATGTAGCACATTTGAGAGAGTCAATAAATTCTTACAAAAGTGTGAATATATATGTAACAGGATAGATAATAGATATGACATTATCTGAATGCGAAACATATTTTACCCAATAATGCTTTATCAAGTAAATTTTGAATGGCATGATTGGTCCAGTTGGGAAATTCCAGGGTTCAAAGTATTTAAAATGATTCATTTCTCTAGTAATTTACAGTGATTAAGACATAAAGAAAGAAGTTGATTATAGGAATAATAGCTTAATTGTTTGGTTTCCTTACAGTTTACTCAAACTTTAACAAGAAGAAAATCAGAAAGAGAATGTTTTTCCCTAAGGAAAGCTAGCACTTGCTTCCTAAGGATATTTACGATGCTTTGCTGGCTAATTTATCTAGACAGATAAAACAAAAGCAAGTGGTACATGATGGAACAATTGTGAAAACAGCAGACAGATTTATGAACCACAGGGCCACTCTCCAGGGACTCCCCTATAATTGAGTTCTTTATGCATTTCATGGCTCTAGATTTTCCCTTTCTTTCTATACTCTTTTTACAGTCACATTTCCAAGAGTCTGAATAAGGGTAAGAAAACCCATCTTCAGCATTTTCTTAGTTCAGAATTTATTATGCATGTTGTAATCAGATCTCCCAAACCACTCAATAGCTTTCCCTCTAGTCAAAGCACTGTCAGCAAGGCAAAACTTTCAGGTTGGTATGACCAAGAGAAACTCAACTATCAGTGATTGGTGCATAGTATTGGTTTCCACCTGTGAGGGGAAGGAGCTAGACTCTGTCTGCATGAAGGTCATGTTATCAGAAGCAGAATCTTACAATTTAATTCGTCCTCTGATTTAAATCCATCTTAGGTCAATCATTGGCCCACTCTAGTTAAATTCATGGAGGGCAAGCCTTACAAGGTTGGGGAAAAATAACTGAGTCTACTACAAAACTCCATAGAAGGATTAGAAGCATGTGGCTCATATAGTAGACACACAATAGTCTTTTTTATTTCTAATAGAATGGGGCCAGAGGAAAGAAGCCAAACAGATTTAATTAACTGCTTCTACTTTCTAAACATCAGAGTGAATAGGCCCTTGGTCAAGTTGTAATTAGAGAAATATTGCCTGATCAAAGGGAACTTCCATAATTAATAATTACTACTACTGCTTCTGATGTTGCTGCTACTAATATGGATTGAGTATTTTACCATATGCTAGTCTAGATACTTTATATGTATCATCCCTTTTCAAAAACTGTAGAAATTAGAATTAGTATCCCTGTTGAGAAATGACAAATGTGTTTAGGTTAAATATTTTGCTCAAGGACTTAGTCAGAATGGAAAGGCAGTTCTGTGTGTCTCCCAAAATGATAACTACTAGGATTTTTTATTTACTATTTTAATCTAGGAATCTGTGTACTATTTAGTAGGAGTTACCAAGAGACACAATAGCCAGTAGAAAAACAGAAAGGAAGCAATCATAAAAATATAAAGCTTAAAGGGTTTGAAAATTTACATCTAGTTAATGAACTTTGGTAATCAATCCTTTCTAGCAACTGTAGTCTTTTCCTCTTTTATTTTTTGTCTATTTATTTTATAAGTCTGCAATATATACTTGCTAAAAATGCTGAAACTGAGCTGTATTCAATTTCCTTTCTCATTCCCAGAATTTATGAAGTAGTTGTTTTCAACTAAATTGTCTAAATCATGGACATGTCAAAACATCAGCGTTATATCCTGTCATAAAAATGCGAATAGGTTCTCCTTATTGTGGCTTAGCGCCTCTAGCCAAAAGCAGTAGATTTGCTTGCTGCATTTAAGTCAGGCTGGTTCATTGGCCAAAGAGTTACTGTTCCCTCAAACATTTGGTAACATTTTGAAACTGGTACTATCTGTGCAATGTAAATTGCAATAATTCGTTTGTTGCATTTGTAGTCCATGCCGGTCTTCACTTCAGATATTACCACTTGAAACCCTTTGGAAATCAAGGACACGGATCACTACAGATTATTAGATGAATCACCTCAATTCATTTCATGAAGTTTTTTTTTTTTTTTTTTAATTGTAGATGGTATAGAATTCACTACAGATCCTACAAACATTTAAATTACAATGTACACCTGCTTGGTAATTATAAATTATAACAATCTGTATGATGTTTTTTCATGGGAGAGTCTCCAAACACTTGCCTAATTAGTCCCTTGATTTAAATCTGACAATCTATAGCTGCCCCCCCTACATAAAATAACAGACATTAAGCCCCGCAAGGCTTCATTCTGCAGAGCTTTTCCCAAGCCTATCAAGCTTTTAGTGTAGAAATGCTTGTGTGTGTAGTTTAAATGGGTAGATAAGTAAGCAGATAAGCAAACATCTGGACATAGAAACTCTAACATTTACTGATTTTCTTAGAATGAAATTTAGAAGCCTCTAAATTATATATATATATATATATATATATATATGCATTTGGCAAAATTCATAAGATTGATTTACATCCAGCAAAATTAAAAATATTAAGAGGAAGAATTATAAAAAGTCACAAAGATTTAAAAGTAATTCCTAACTTTCTTAAATGTGCTGAAACTACATTTAGAGCAAATCAATACCTTAGAACAGTAGAAGATACTCTTGCACTAAATTGGGTTTAATCCCATCATGCAATAGTAGCCTGTATGTTGCACAGATTGTCAAGATTTAATCTTTGATTGCATATTTGACTTTCTTTTCTCTTGTCTGGTGAGAAAGATTATTATAGTCCTGCCCTTCCTGATCATTGTTATCTGAATTCTTTGATTCTAAGAAGGTTTGGAGGGTATGGAGGTTAGTTGAGTAAATGCCTACTTGGCATCTACACTTTTTTTTTTTTTTTGACAAAACCAGAAAAAACATTACTTACTACCTTCTAGCCTTGGATGCAGTTTTGACAGGGTTACTGTTGCCATAATTCTCGGTTGTCATCATGTTAAGAAACAGGAATCTGTTGGTTACTTATAGATTTCCACACTGTAACTGGTTTTTACACTAAGTGTTAAAAAAAAAAAGACAAGTGTTATGGCAAACAACTGCAGTCTGTGGGCTCAACTCAGATTTATCAAGTATGCTGATGAAGGAGATACTAACAGCATTTGGCTAAGATACATGTCTGTACATGAATCAGCTGAATGTTGGCTTAAAATACTGTTTTAAAACTCAATAATAAAATAATAAATTAGTTTTGGATTGTAACCCAAGGTATAATAATTATCCATATTCCATTCTGATATAAATAAATGACTGAAAAAATACATAAATAGTAGGGTAGACAAATCTCCTATACAGAAGAATTCCACATAATTTATGTAAATAGGCTTCCCTGAAGGAGGGGGAGTGTAACTTTCCACTCCTTAAGTGCTAGGTGCTCATAGTGACTTCCTTCCATAGAGTATACTCTGGAAGGAGGAAGGGGTTTTATAGTAAAGAAACATGTGTAAACTGACCTGTGAAAATTCCCTGTTTAAATGAAAATGTACTTTCTGCCCCATCAATATGTAGTGCATTTGAGAGAATAAATAAATTCTTACAAAAATTATTACTGTATATGTAAAACTTCCTCACTGCCATACCACCTCTGCCAGGTGGTCCAAAGTCAAAATCAATAGCATGTCAATTAAAAACTAATCCAGACTTACGTAAGGAGAAACTTTATTCAAAAAGACTTGTAATAGGGAAGTTGCTTCAATCTCAAAAATCTGCAAGTTCCTCAGAACTAAGCAATAAAAGCTTTTATAGAGTAAAGAGGAATTAAGTAAGAGGAAGTTGGGTGTTATGGGCTGAATTGTGTCTGCTCCAAATTTGTTTGTTGAAACTCTAACCCCTAGGACTTTAAGATATAGGGCTTCTAAAGAGGTAATGAAGGTGAGATGATGTCAAATGGGTGGGCCCTAATCCAATCTGATGGGTATCTTTCTATGAAGAGGAAATTTGTACACACTCAGAGACACCGGTAATGCACACACACATAGGAAAGGTCCTGTGAGGACATAGTGAGAAGCCAACCTTCAAGTGATCTGCAAGCTGAGGAAAGAAACCTCAGAAGGAACCAAACCTGCCGATACGTTAATTTTTGACTTCTAGCCTTCAGAACGGTGAGAAAACCAATTTCTATTGTTTAAGCCACCCAGCCTGTGGTGTTTTGTTATGGCTGCTCTAGGAGACTAATCCAGTGGGCAAACGAGGGAGAAAATGACCAGTGTGGTTTGATAGGAAATGTATCTCACTGTGCTCAGCCAATTTTCAGGAAGAGCTAATTAGGAGGTCACATTCTGCATTTTAGTGCTTGCTCAGGTTTGGGGGCAAGCAAAATGCAGAAGTCTATAGAGAGGAAAGAAGCCCAACAAAAATCTGGTCAATACAAAGCAGAGTATAAGAAATGGGCAACTGTGAACACTGGTCAAGTGATACATCATGTAGATAGTATGTTCCCTTGATATGATGTGATGAGAGTGACAACTTTAGCTTTGTTTTCTTCCTTCTTAAAAAAAAATCCCAACTGAGGATATTCTACAGATACCTGACCAGAATTTCTCAAATATCTTAGGGTCATTAAAAAAAACCCAAAAAACAAAAAAACAAAAAAACAAAAAACAAAAAACCAAGAAAAGTCTCAGAAACTGTTATAATCAAGAGCCTAAGGAGACATGCTTTTTAAGTGAAAGGTGGTACCTGAGATAGGATCCTGGAATTTAAAGAAATTACATTAAGTAAAAACTAAGGAATGCTAAATAAAGTATGCCCTTTAGTAGTAATGTACTGATGTTGGTTCCTTCACTGTGACAAATGAGCCATAGTAATGTAAGATGTTAGTATCGGGTAAATTGGGTGTGGCATATATGGGAATTTTATGTACTATCTTCGTGACCTTTCTGTAAATCTCAATGTATTCTAAAATTAAAATTTTACTAAAAATGAACAATGAAAAAATAAAAACAGTCTCAACAATAGTCCATCTCAAACAAGAGAGCGTAAATCCATCATTGCAAAGTTTAAATCTGCCTTAAAATATTGCTTTATTTATTATAAAACATGATTCAACTACCACTTCAGGGGATCGTGGCTTTGGTATAAAGTAAAGTATTTCTGAATTTACAAAATTGTATGAAAGGGATATTTATTTGCTTTATGCAAAGTGCCAATCTATGCTGAATTTAGAATGCTAACTCATATACATTTACCTAGAACATCTTTTCCCCCAAGTGCCCAACACAACTTCATTTGGCCTTGAAGGAATCATACCTACACCCAGGCCTTCACGAATTCTTTTCAGTGGTTTTCAGGGCCATATTTGCCTTCAATTGTACACCTCCTTCCATGTCTACCTTACTCATTGATTCATCTGATATTCTACTAATTTAAAAAAGAATATTTTTGCATTCTTATAATCCATGTAACACTAAATGCAATCCATCTGATAAGAATCTCATCTTTTCCTTATACAAAATTCCAATAACGTCAAGAGAGTCTATTGCATTTAACTACTTCTCTTGTACTTAAATAAAATGTTACTTTTCTTTCTGCCTCTGGTACCATTCCCTACAGGTGCAGAGAAATGAATGCTGACTTTGTTTCTAAGTGGCAGGAATTATGGTCTCATTGCAGTATTTCCATTGATGGAAATACTTTTATGAGCCATTGTCAAATCAAAGCTATCTCCCACTTAAGAACTCACCCAGCAAGGATACTGCAGAAATAGCTTTTGTGCCCATACACTTGAAAATTTTATCACACTCTTCACTTGGCATTTGTATTTAATTGTGTCTTGGTTTGAATTAAAAAAAAAAATCATTTAGGCTTTCTTAAGGATAATCAAAAAGGGAAATAAGAAGAAAGCTGACTGGGCAAAAGATAGTCATTTGATTTTACTGGCTATTTGTCATATTTGTTGCTCACTTTGTAATTAAAATCTGAGCACTACAGGACAACAATATCTCCCAATAATAATAATATTGTTATTTGACAGACTTTTTTTTATTCTTTGAAACAAATGGGTTCATGCTGGCAAGTTTGAATTATTGTAGGTATAGAATTTTATTTTTCCTAGGTTCAATAATTTAATGTGATTAGCCTTTTGGAAAATGAATATAATATTTCAGTAGCTCAAAAACATGATCTGTATGTATGTATTACACTTACAGTTTAATTAGGAAACTAATGAGGTGCGATTGGCAATCTGATTGGTGAGGAGCTGGTATAGTAAATTTCTATTAAGCAGACTTGAGTATTTCTCTTCTGTCTCCGCATTTACCCAAACTCAGAATATAGGAATTATTACATTGGACACCTGCCATCCTGGTCTCTGGAAACCATCCTTCTGCAAAACCACCAAATTAATTATAGTTCAGAGTGAGGGAGTACTGGAAGATTCAACTACTTGTGAATTTACCTTAGAAGAGCAAGATATGGAATAAGTTAAATATGGCTATTAATTAGATGTAAGTGAACTAGTAATAAACAGAAATAAAGCTTGATGTACAGAATAATTTATTTGGCTAGATTTTATAATTTTATAAAGGTGGGCACATATATACACATCTTTGTAGTATAGTATTCAGTATTGCTGGTGAATGGAAGAAATACTCATTTTTAATATCATTAACTTTGCTTTGGAAATCAGAAATATTTGTCACCTTTCTGACAGTTCACAAACTTGTTGATGTAGTTGTAAGTCTACCGCACATGCACCCCCCCCACACACATTTAGCGCCAGTGCACCTCTCATGATTCATAGCAAATTCATACTTTAAAGCATTTTCCATACTTACCTTCCAACTGTCTGAGTCTTGTTCTCACAAACATCATAAATTCTAATGATAATCCTATCGAATGCAAAGTTTGCATTGAGAGTGAATCAACACTCTAATTGGTGGTTGTGAATTAAACCAACATTCCATTGTTAGATTTCATTTTGGTATTGTTGAACCAAGTTCCATTATTTATAAAACATTAGATTTTAAATCTAGTCAATAAAAACTTAAGACAGATTTTTATTTTCTTGTTAAAAGCCAGCAAATTTGTTTAGACAGTAAAGCTTGAATCAGAAATACCAGTATGTGCCAGTATTTACTTACTAATGAAACAAGTAATGACAAAAACAACATTAACACAGCTACCATATACCAGAAACTGTGTAAAGTGGATTACAATTATTATTGTAGCTTATTCTCTTAAAAGTGCTGTAAGTTATTATTGCTGCAATATTTAGTGATGATTAGAGACCAAGAAGTTTAATACTTGCCCCAAAGACACAAATACAGTGAGGACTGAGATTGAATTTGAACCTAGGCCATGACTTTTATTATTTTTCTGCACTACAATTTAATTACCTGTGAATGAGCAATGCTTTCCATGGAATATACAGAAAACTGATGAAAAGGGTGTGAAAATTAATTTGAAGTGAAATGAAATTCACTGTTAAAGAACAATGTTAGTTTGTAATTTCTGTGGTTGAAGTAACTCAATACTTCGGTTATTCAATAATAAACTTTCCCCAAATGACTACTGCTATAGAAAAAGAAGTAAATCTCTCTTTTAAGAATGTTGATGTGGAAACTTAAAATATTATTAGATATAATTCTAATTATATTAGATATATCTAATTATATTAGTATATACTTAGTATATATCTAGTATATATATATTATATATATATAGTATATCTAATAATATACTTAGTATATATCTAGTATATATATCTAAGTATATTAGATATAATTCTATATCTATTACGTACATTAGGAATAGAATATTTGTATGTGTAGTGGTTGCTTAGATCACTAACTACTTGAGATGGGAGTAGGTAAATTAGAAGAGGAAGTAGCAGAGAAGTTCAATTAAAGACAAATTGAGCCAACTGAAGATCAATCCAAAATGAAGGCTAAGAGCTCTGAGGAGATAATGTAAATCGATAGAAAATATGATTGGACTGCAAAAGGTGTGATTTTTCAAGCTGCTTTTCAGGAAACTATTGTGTAAATTAATAACACTGAGTTTATTTCTAAGAAGTTTGCAGGTGGCATATTCTTGGGTTCCCCTAATCACCATGCCAATTTCTATCCTACATGTCCAACATCAACTTGTATGAACTTTCATTCCATATTACAGATTTCAGTAAACATTGGAGCACCTACTGTGGGCAAAGTTAAATGCTCGGTGTTACTAGTACAGTAGTGGACAGTCATTTAGCAGGGTGTCTGTTAGCCCATAGCCACAGTCATGCATAACCCAGTGTTGAGTGAATGGTTAGAAACCCCAGAACTGATTGTCAACATGCCAAGTATTACTACAGCTCAAATCCTAGGTGCTATCAGGGTCCTGCCTCACCTAGTCATGGAGGATATATGGATTTAACTTCTACCTTAGCTATAATCTAATAGATGATAGAGATGAAACTACTCTTCATCTCTAACCCATGCTTGGCATTCTTACAGAAATTCATTTCAGACCTAATAGCTGTTACTTAAGAAAGCCATCTCCCAAAAAGTCTTTTAGAAAATGAGCTTGGATTTCTGGGTTTCATATACTCCAGTTCTTTCCAGCTCTGTGTTATACTGGGATGGCTTTTGTTTCCTATTCTGTAAAATAAGGATAATAATTGTGCTTATCTTATAATTTGGGGTGAGAATCAATGGAGCATATGTGAAATTCATGCAGTGCACGTAAATGCCAGCACAAATATTATTAGGCTATATCTCTATAATGTAACTAGTTTTCAGCGTTTAGTTGAATAGATTGATTAGTTGATTAGGTCAATGATTCATGAAGAGTAAGAGAGGGCCTCAAACATAGGAGACTTACACACACATACGCACTCACACAGGTTAATTTTTTTTTTTAATTTTTTTTTCAACGTTTATTTATTTTTGGGACAGAGAGAGACAGAGCATGAACGGGGAAGGGGCAGAGAGAGAGGGAGACACAGAATCGGAAACAGGCTCCAGGCTCTGAGCCATCAGCCCAGAGCCCGACGCGGGGCTCGAACTCCCGGACCGCGAGATAGTGACCTGGCTGAAGTCAGACGCTTAACCGACTGCGCCACCCAGGCGCCCCTCACACAGGTTAATTTTATTTTGAATGTGAAATGTTAAAATTATTAAATTAACTAAAATTCACAGGACCCCAATCTTTGATAATCCTTACAGAAACTGACATCACCTTATTTTCATTAGTAAAGCAAACCTTTTATATTTCTTTCTTGAAGTGCATTGTAGATGGAATTTTGTCATTGTTATTTAATATGGTTCTTAGAAAATAAAACATTCATCATCTTCTTTTGACTGTAGTTAAGGCCTGAAGTGGAAAAGGACACATGTGGATACATGAACACAACATGTCTGTTCCAAACATCAGGCTCCTAAAACAGTAATATTCTAGATAACTGAACAGAAATATTCTAAGTTGTCAAAATATTTTAAAGTCTATCAGTTTTTCTTCCATTTAATAGACTTTTGTAGCTCCAGAAAAATATATACATTTCCAGGGTGACATATGCTCTTCAAAAATCTGGATTTCAGAAAAGAATGTGAATTAGAAGTACTCTTCTCCAGCAAGGCATCTTAACCTAGGGCAGATTATTGATCTAGATTCTGTCCATGGATGGGTCCCTGTCTGTGCACTATTATAAATCAGAGCAATACCTGATGGATATGTAAACATGTACATTTTGTATGTTTCAGCTTTCATCAGATTCTAATATAGCATGACTTTAGATGGTTAAGAACAACTGTCATAGAAGACATTTTCACAGTTGCATCCAACTAAATCAGATTGTTTGCCATAATGCTTTTTTTTTGCCTTTATTTCTTCAGATCCGTGATATCCTTTATTAATCCCTTTCAGATTCAGAGCTTCAAGATCATGTCACTGTAAAGAATTCATAAATCTCTCTCTCCAGTTCCAAGTTTTCTCTTGAGCATCATCTAGTGGATAAACATTACCAACTTGATTAGACTCAATTGTTCTAACACTTGATAGCTCATTTTCTCTTTCAGACATGCATTCTTCATTCTTACTAATGGAAAAGAAGCCTAAATAATTCATCATGGTGTTTTTCACACAGTTATTGAAGTAACTAGTTTTTCTTTAGTTGTGGTGATTGTTCGTTTTTCTCATAATAAAATGGGATGGTGGTGTAGAGATAAAATTTTGTTGACAATAATGAGAAACAATGCTTGAAACAGATTCATCATGATGAGGGCTAAACTAAGACAAATTTATACTTGTGTTGGTACTTTGCTAACAAAAGAAACACACAACAAACAACAATATTTGTTACACACATTTTAAAAGAATTTAAGCAATATAGGGATGAGTGAGGAGCAAAGAGAATAGCTTATTTCAATGAAATAGGGATTAGTTAATATACTAGTCTGGATGTGCTGTATCTGTTAGCTATTGCTGCATAACAAATCATGCAAAATTCAGTGGGGTTTTTTCCCTCAAAAGTCTATTAATTGGTTGTTCTAGTCATGGCTGTGAAACTTGGGCTTGCTCATATATCTCTAGTCACCTAGTCAGTTAGCCAGGAGTTGACTGGTCTAGGATAGTGCTGGCTGAGATGAGTCAGTTCTGCACATGGTTTTCAATACTGTAGAAGTTTGCAGCTTAACCCAGACATGATCCCATAACAATAGCTAGTATACAAAAGAAGTATAAATGTGCAAGTTTACTGTGAAGTCACTGCTGGGGTCAAATTTTTTATTGCCCAATTGACCGGAACAGTTAACACAGTCAAATCAGTTTCTGTGTGGTAGGGCTCAATCAAAGTGCAAGATTGCAGAGAGGGCATTAGTTGGAACCATCAGTGCAATTAATACACCGCAACTCAAGTAATGCTACTGTTGTAACAGATGACTCCAAATCTCAGGAAATTGACACACTTGACGGAGATTTATCTTTCGGCTATCGTAGTCACTTATGAATAAAACCTGATAGAGGCTCCATCTCTATTCCAGATGATATCCGATATTGTTTTCAAAAGAAAATGATTGAGAAAGGCTAAATTCCCACGTGATGGGACTGGTTAACCGAAATATGGCATATGTATTTCATTGAATACTATGTAGCTGCAAAATTCATTAGGACAAAATGTGCAAATATTGAAATAAATGTAAGATATGTATTTTAGAAATATACATAAAATGATGAAAACTCTGTCAGCCCTCTCATAAGAAAGGGGAGGAAGAAGAATATACACATACACACATGTGTGCATATAGGCTCGTGGGTATTCCTAAGTCTTCTAGAAGTATAAACAAAAAAGGAAAACTAGTGGTATGAGTATAAGTTGGAAGAAAACCAGGAGTCAAAGGACATCTTTTCAGAGCATATCTTTTTATCCTTTTAAAAAAGTTTTTATTTTAATTCCAGTTAGTTAACATACAATGTTATATTAGTTTCAGATATACAATATGGTGATTCAGTACTTACATACGTCAACTGGTGCTCATCACAAGTGCCCTCCTTAATCCCCATCTTCTATTTCACCCATTCCTCCATCATCATTGTATGCTTTTTGGAGTTTGAACCATATAGTTTTCTTAGTTATTGATAAGTAAACAAACAAAAATAATAATCATAAAAAGGAAAAACAAAACAGCATAGATGTTGCCAGAATTTGGTATTCTAATCCTGACCTACTTCTTCCTGGTGAAAATTCAGTTAATTTACATAACTTCTATAAACTAGGATTTTCACCTATAAAGGTATGGAATAACAATACCTCCCCCACAAAATTGCTGTGCAATTTAAATGGGATAATCCATGTAATGCATTTAGTTGGTATTTGACACATAGTAGCTGCTTAATGAGTTTAATATTCTTGCTGCCACTGTTATTTATTTCATCATTTAATCAAAAGAAATAAACTATAAAATAGCTAAGGTACAAATCAAGTTGGATTTCCACTGAGAATGCTTTTCTGGTGGAAAATACTAGAAAAATCTTTCTTTTACATGTAATAGAACCTTTGCTCTCTTTCTGATATCTTCCTTTTTAAATACTATTGAGAGATCCAAATCAATTATTAAAATATGGCATATAAATACAGTAAACATATTATTTAATATCATGCTAGAATTTTTGGTTACTTCTTCCTTATGTTAGCTGTGTGAGACAGATGAATTTGAGAAATTTCTCTGTGTAGAAAATTTAGAACTTTTTGTTTGCTTATTTGTTTTTGTTTCGTGTGTGTGTGTGTGTGTGTGTGTGTGTGTTTTATCTTGGTAGTTTTAGATGTTGCAAGTGTTAGATAATATTATGGTGCCTTCACTGAGAGAAGTCCTTATCCTTTTATATGAACAGATACATTGGCTTTTCATTTTAAAGCTTGTACTTTGGGATCTTATTTAATAGTTTGGGGATAGTTTTTTTTAATAGTTTCTTAAATAGTTTTTTGTTTGCTCTTTGTCTATTTTGGAAAATAAAAGCATCTTTTCCCCTAGTCAAAAAATTGAACATAAACCAAGTATTAAATGACATCAAGGAATTAATGTTAATTTTTTAATGTCAGTGTAAATATCATAAATATTATAAAATATTCATAATTTTAGAGATGCCTACTAAAGTTTTAACGAGGAGGAGTAGTGAATAGGATTGCTTAGAGTATGTCAATTCAGTTTCAAAAAAACACAAAAATAAGTGTGGTGAATTCTTTTTATTGGTTTGTTTTATTTTAACCAGGCTCCACACCCAGTGTAGAGCTTGAACTCATCAAGAGTCACATATTCTACCAACTGAGTCAGTCAGGTGCCCCAAGTGTGGTTAATTCTTGATAATTGTTGAATCTGAGTGATATATTTTGTAATTTTAAGGATATTTTAAAGTTTTCATAATGGCATTTAAAAAGTCTAGACAAATTCTGTACTCCGATTACTTTCCATGCATTATTCTCATTTGCCCTTCAAAAAAACCCAACACTTTTACCCAGTGTTTTAGGGGTGTGATTTATGCAAGAAAACCATCTTCAGAGCTCCCATGATCAGAATCCACTGAAAGGAAAAACTTTCAGCTCCCAACATATTCTTCTTTCATGTTGAACTTCCATGTTTTACAAAGAAGAGCTCTGAGTCAGATCATATTTATTCTGGATTTTTTTTTTTCTGGCTAAAGACTGACATAAGGGAAGGATGGAGGCAATTAACCAATTCTTGCAGCCTAAAGACATTTCATGCATAAGCATCCCTAGTCTCATTGTTATTTATCTTGTTAAGAGTAAAATAAATGTGGATGTAAACAAGGAAAAGAGTTTTACACTTAGTCTTTAAAAATAAAGAGAATGCCATGTAGAGCATAAACTAAGAAACTTCAATAAATAACCAACAGTGCATATCTGTCAAGGAAGAATTCATTGCTTATTAATCACAAACCGGATTTGATAGTGGTTTATGCTTTTTTCAAAGTCCTATTTTTCCAACCCCCAATGAGCAGTGTTTTTTCCTAATTAAATTGGATTTCTTCCACTATGCTTCAGAATACTCACCAAGATTTATTCTTCTTATTTTTAACCATGTGGCAAAAATAATGTAAATAACAGGTATAAAAACTTTCCTTTGACCATATTTAAAATTTTAACTGAAAAATTCCTCCCTGTATTAATGTATTCCAGCCACTTGAAAAGATAATGCTCCTCTGATGCTGTATATCTGATCTAACCTTTTGTCTTTGTCAGGAAAGGAAAGATTTTTCATGGAGATATCTCAGTCTAAAAGAATGCACTTTGTCTCTTTAATAGTCAGATCAGGGAATTGTGGCATGGTGTGTGTGATATTTTGGCACAGGCACATGCCACTTGAAATGAAGTAGTTTGTTTATAAGACAATAAGGACACTAGCTAAATTTGTGTCCCTAAATGAGAACAGAGAAGTCAAATAAAGGTTTTAATTTAAACAAAAAAAAAAAATCCCAACTTGCAATGTTGTTAGGTTTTTGACAATTGATGATTTGATTGGCCATCATCCGTTAGTCACGGGAGGTATTAAAGTTTTTCTGGAATTCAGTTTCATCAGTGATAGAATCAACTGTTGTTTATCCTTAAACATGCTTCACTTGGTCCTCTGATTAGTAATCATCCTTAATATTCTGTTAGTAAAATCTTAGTTTGTCAGGAAACTACCTAGTTATAATTCAAAGCTGTAACTTGAACTCTTACAAGTTCAAGAGGACCACTTTTTTTTTATTTGTGGCTTCTGAAAGAAAGATAGTAAATGTCCTTTTAAGCTCAGTGAGAATTAGTGAAACAAACCTATACTCTTAAAGAAATTAATTTTACCAGAAGTATACTTTTCTAATTTTTCTAGCAGTATATTGTCCCTCCTATTCAGATTTCTCTTCAGTTAACATCAGAATATCCTGATGTTGGTCATATTTACTTATCGACTGTAAAAGTAAGGTAAAATACTGTGTTTCGGTAACATAATATTTGAGTAGAGTTATTAGTATTTAAAGTGTTTTTCTTCAGCTATTCACCTAAGAGAGTATGGTTCATATTATATCTTTAGACTAGTGTTTCATTTTCTTTTATAGCAATTAGTCATTTTATAGCTGTCATTGAAAATTAAGGCACTTGACTTTATTTTTAAGAAGCAGAAAAATGACTTGACATGGCATATATCCTTAGTTCTAGAAAATGTCTACATAATTATTTAGAACATAAACATGCATCAGTCATTAATAGTTATCCTATGCACACCTGGGTAGGTAATAATACATGGGATTCTAGTAATTGTATCTTGCATTGTTATACTTGATTTAAAAATGATTATTCTTGTACTGTATGTTCTTTTAAGTCTCTTTTACTTCCTTTCCCTTTAATTTTACTGTCATGAAGTTTAAAGCTTAGAGCTACAAAAAAAGGCAATTCTATTATGCAAGAAAAAATTAATTTTATTATTCTTTAAGTGAGGTAATCATTTAAGAAATTTTAGGCTATTTTCCCTAACAAAAGCATTTTTGGGTCCAAGTTAAAAGGTTAAATGTTATTAAAGATAAACCACCCCAACTGAATAAAATGTAGTAACATTTATGAAAACAGATTGCCTAAATTCAGATTTAGATTATCATAACATCAGCTTTGGGATACATATCATCTTGTAATGTTTGAAGTTCCAAAATACAAATATCAGGAATCTCTTTATAATCACCAAATTCTTGCTGACCTAGAATGGTAAGAGAAGGGATATTTCTGTTTGAGTATTCAGATTAAAATGGATTTACTCTTCTAACTATAAAAATATTATAAAATGCAAAGTATGCCACATCTAGTTTCATTTTGCTATGGCAATTAAAAATATAATCAACTATGTATAAAGTTTATCTTTCTGAACATTGTCACACTAAAATTACCGCTAAGCTTTTTAGTTGTTGGTATTCTAGGTAAATAGGACATTCTTCTTGTGAATACTTATTCCACGTATGATTACTATTCATGTCACAGGTTGATACAATAATACAGTCTTAGGAAATGGCAGAGACCTAACGGATCATCTAATGCAATTACTATTCTGTTAACATGACCCACTTTAAAGTATCCTCAGTGGTTTGCCGGCCGAAGACACAACACCTGAAGTGATAAGTCTGTGTCTTAGGGGGCACACACAGTCCATCACCACAGCTCAGGTTACTAGAAGCATCTTCCCTATGGCAAAATGCTTCCTGCTTCTGGCTTCAACATAGTGGCCCTTTTCATTTTATTTCCCTAAGGACTACTTTCTAATCCTTCACATGGCAGGACTCCCTGTGTGCCATCTCATTCGTTCTCCCCATCACTCTGGGAGGGTGGCCTGAGAGCCGCCATTCTCTGGCTGATGATTCGGAGCAGCAGAGATGTCAGACCAATTAATCAAGTCACACAGCTGGGATTATGCTCCAGTCAGTTTAATTTCCATCTAATCTTCTTTTCAAGACACTTCTATTTTTTTCTTTTCCTTAATTTGAATACAGGCAACAAGTTCCAGTTGGATTCTGTATTTAGGGTTCAGTGGGTGTGGTTTTGGTTTCATTGCCACCTTGGCCAAGTTCCTCTAAATAGTCTCTATTAGTGTCTTGCTTAATTTGTATCCCTTTATTTCCTTTCTTCATGCTTCCTTCCAGCCTTCCTATACATATTGGTGGAGCATCTCCTTCTTGCTAGGCACGAGGCATTAAATAGTAAATAAGACTTACATGGCCCTTGCCTTCAGGGAGCTTACAATCTAGTGAAAAATGTAAGCCTTTAAAAAAATGGTCATTATACGGACAGTGAGGAAAACATGGTCAACACCAGGAATAACGGGGAGTTTGTACCTTTGGGCAAAGGAGCGAAAGACCTTCTTGAATAAGTGACATTTCTTCATTCATCAGCTTTAACTTAAAATTTCAATAATATCCTTAACATCTTCCCTCCCCTTTTTAATAGCTCCCTTTTAAAAATCTCCTTTAGGATGATTGTTTCCAGTTACCAGTCCTCCTTCTCTTTGTCTTCATTTCTATATCTGATTATGTTGCAACTGAATTAGGTTGGGATTAATGCATTGTTACATTCATAGCAACTATTTATCTGTACCATACCTCTGACACAAAATACACTGAAGATGAACTTTGGCATTTGCTTTTCCAGTATAGCAAAAGCTCCATGAAGAGGCCTTGTTTATTCATATTTATAAATACAAGTTTTGGTATGGTGCCCGGTGTATAGCATGTGCTCAATAAATGCATTCTTGAACTGAAATAGTAATCTTTAGGTAAGATCTTTCAAACATTGTCAAACAAAGTATTTTTCTTCTGTGTTTTGTCATATTTTTATTCAATTTCTCACTCCACAGTTACTGACCATTTAATATAAGCCAAGTACAGGGGTAGGCACTGAACAAGATTATTAAAATCATTGTCACCATTGAACTTACTTATTTTTTGGGTCTGCCAATCTATAAACATTAGAAACTCATCACGGGCTAATCGTATTTTAGAATATAATCTCATTGTAATCATATTACTTTATAAAATAACTGCTCAAATTACATTGATCAACGTTTTACAATTCCTGATTTTGTCCTGGATTTCCCATAGGAACCCTCCATGCAGATCATGAATATAAATAGAGAAGGAAAAACGAGGAGTGTGAAAGAGAGGGAGAGAGTAAGTTTGAAGGTTATAGGAGAAATATAACACACACACGAAACAGCTGTACTATTTCAATTTCTTTTGATTGTCTTCACTGTAAGGTTATGTTTTATGGTTATGCATATACAGTGTAAGAAATGGAGACTTGTATTATCTCTTATGAAGTCTCCCCAAAGCTGCACTAGTGTTCCCTGTTAGAATTGGGTCTGTTTTTCCCTGTTGAGAATATGACTTTGTTCTCATTAAGTATTCCCCACCACCAATGCACATGTTAAACATAACTTCAGAAAAATGAATCAAGGAGACTTCTAATGTGGGGTTTTAATCAATGGCCACCTCATTAATAAAATATCATGGTAGTAGTTACCAATATCAATCTGCCTGGCCCTGCAGACTTGGCATCCAAGTAACTAAATTTGGGGTTTATACATTTGCATAACTTGCCCCTTCTTGGTATATCCTGTGCAACATACTTGTTTACTCCTCCTCAAACCCCACTTTTAAAATGTCTCATGGCTGGGGCTCCTGGGAGCCTCAGTCAGCTAAGTGTCCAACTTTTGATTTTGGCTCAGGTCGTGATCTCATGGATTGTGAGTTCCAGCCCTGATCTTGGGATTCTCTCTCTCTCTCTCTCTCTCTCTCTCTCTCTCTGCCCTTTCTCCACTCATGCACTCTCTCTCTCTCTCAAAATAAACTTAAAAAATATATTAAAAAATAAAATGTGTCTGTTGAATAGCATCAACTATTTGAAAAAAAAAAAAACAACACAATAATAAATGTATGAGTTTTTTTTTTTTTTTTTTGGTTTGTTTGTTTGTTTTGTTTTCCCTCCATAGCTCATTATTGGTAAAATAACAAAACTAATGGTATGGGAGTGTATAGGGAGTTAGACCATTGGAAACAAGTGTACCTCCATGGGAGGTAGGAGAAGTGAAAACCTGAACTTCCCTAGCCAATCATTGGGGCTTGCATTCCATGCAAATGAATATTCCTTTATGGATGAAAAGAGCTACTTCTAGCAAATAATCATGTTTAATGAAAAAGCTATGTTATAATATCCTAAATTCTGAATCTTTACTAGAAAACACAGGATTTAAGTGATTAAATAGATTCCCTTAAGAACAGAAGAATTGAATGTTCTAACAGAAGAGTAAGCATTTTGTTTTTTTTGTGTGTTTGTTTTTGGTTTAGTATATTTGACAGATTTTCTCAAATTATTATCTAAGTAATAATGGCCAAGGATGTTTCATGTGATAAATTAGTAAAATATTCAATACTGGGGAACATAGTTAATGAAAAATTTTGTGAGCAAGACAGTATGTAGTAGAGTTTAATATGTATAAATTAAATCTTCTACCTGGAAATATACTAATAAAAGCAGTGAATTAAACATCAGGACCAAGATATTGGGGTTATTAATATGGTATAATTTCATTTAGCAAACGTTAATTTGATGAAGACTGATACTACTGGTAAAATTAATAAGTAGAGACAGTATATCCAACAAAATCCAAACATATGAAATATTAAACTTTATAAATTTTAATAATGATATAGTACAATATTAAAAGTTGGAAGAAAAATAAACTGGATAATTTTAAATAGGTGTCATGGCATTATTTTTATATGAGCTATAGGAAAACATGTTAGCTGTGTTAAATTGTCCATCATGCATTGAAGGTTATGCTCCACAAGAATGAGTTCTCAGAAAGAGAAATAGCTCATTTATCTCTCAAAATTTTGAGATTTCAGATATTGCATTTCAAAGCTATCTAGGGACAAGCCATATACTAGTATTGACTACCAACAATGAATGAACAGTTTTAAAATATATTGAACACATAAGAGTGATGAATGTGTTGTTTTCCTTATTTGCTATCCAGTCAACACAATAATTCTTTCTCACACTAGAGGTTTAAATAAAATGTGCAGTAGAATATTGAATGCCTTTTAAATGTCAGGCATTGTTCTAGATGCTGGGGATAAAAATGTGATGGAGACATCTATGTATTTAGCCGTGGTGGAACATGTGTTTAAGAGAGACAGACAAAGAACAATTCAATAAATAAAGTAATAGTAATATAAGAATAAAATTTAAAATGGTGTGACAAAAGATAGGATATGCATGGTAGAGGGGTGCCTGTATCCAGTTAATCAGGTCATTTTCCTGTGACCTATATAAGGTGCACCTGCATGTGTGCTCTCTCTCCCTCTCTTTCTCTATATTTGTGTGTGTATATATATATATATATATATATATATATATAT
>NW_024412377.1:55122152-55357105 GCF_014898765.1 Herpailurus yagouaroundi
TATATATATATATATATATATATATATATATAAAATTAAACATTTTGGTGATAGTAGAAGTGGTTATTCTCATTTAATTGGGGCTTATGAGCACCATTTTGGGAGGACTTTCCATGTTTCTCCAAATATATGATTGATGCACCAAAATATGACATTGACATATTGTCTACATATTTGTTTGGAACATAAACATACATGTGATATTGACATATTGTAAAAAAACAAAAAAAAAAAACAAAAAAAACACCCAAAAAACCCAGAGGTCCAATTCTGGAAAACCGAAACAAATATCCTTATACAAATCAAAATGCATACATTTTGTTTTCTAGTATGGCACTCCTTTTTAGTACCCCACTCTGAAGTGTTGTATTATTTTTAAAAAAATTTTTAATGTTTTATTTATTTTTGAGAGAGAGACAGAGTGCAAGTGGGAGATGGGCAGAGAGAGAGGGAGACAGAATCTGAAAAAAGCTCTAGGCTCTGAGCTCTCAGCACAGAACCTGATGCAGGGCTTGAACCCACAAACTGTGAGATCATGACCTGAGCCAAAGTTGGATGCTTAACCAAAAACATTATCCAATAGATTCTAAACAGACCCAAGTGTGGAAATGTTATATTTTTTTATAAATTTTACAAGTCAGAAAGTAACTATGCTATTTTATTTGTTTTTTTGTTGTTGTACTCGTTGTTAAGAGAGAAAATGACTTCAGCTTTAGAAATACAGTAAAACTTTGGTTTATGACCATAATTCAGTCCAGAAAAATTCTTGTAATCCAAAGCACTTGTATATCAAAGCGAATTTCCCCATAAAAAATAATGGAAACTCAGATGACTTGTTCCACAACCCCAGAATATTCATATAAAAATGATTACAATAATGTAATATAATACAAAATAATAAAGAAAATACAAAATATAAAGAAAAATAAACAAATTACCCTGCATGTACCTTTGAAAACCTTTGTGGCTGGTGTGAGGGAAACAAGAGAGAGGAGGGTTATAGTGTATGTAGGACGATTTTCATTGTCACTAATGAAATCACTGGTATCTATTGGTTCAATGGAATCTTTTTCTTTTCCTGCAACTTTAATAAGGAACCTATCCAAATGACAGTGGCTTTTGCGTCCGTTAGAGGATTTCGTGGAAATGTGACACTGTATTGTCGTTGAACAGATTTATCACTCGCACTGCTACAGCCTTTTTCCAGTGGTGCTTTTCTACAAAATTATGCACTGTTTCCCACATTTGACACATCTCCCTAATCTCATCTGAAGTGAGTGTTTCCTTCGCCTTTTTCTCCTCCTCCTCTGTAGACAAGATGGAGACATAGACTTTTAAATTTTTTTTTTTTTCAACGTTTATTTACTTTTGGGACAGAGAGAGACAGAGCATGAATGGGCGAGGGGCAGAGAGAGAGGGAGACACAGAATCGGAAACAGGCTCCAGGCTCTGAGCCATCAGCCCAGAGCCCGATGCGGGGCTCAAACTCACGGACTGCAAGATCGTGACCTGGCTGAAGTCGGACGCTTAACTGACTGCGCCACCCAGGCGCCCCGGAGACATAGACTTTTTATAAAATCTTGCAATTTGGGCCACTCGCATACTTCAATCATACTTCTCAATGATTTCCTTCTTAACTTCCACTGTAATTATCTCCTTCCTCTTACTACCTTTCTTTTCAACTTTTTTTCTGTATGGGGGCCATTGTATACACTCACACAGATGTTGACTACAGTACTGTATTAATAAATTCTTGTCATATACTGTATTTAATGTAACTTGCAATGAAGCAACAGAGAAAAGGGTCTGTACCTGCAGGCAGCCTGACCTAGAGTGAAGTTAAGCATTCCTAAGCTTATTCTTGTATAGAAGAGCAAAGGACTGTCTATAGGTGCTTTGAAGTGACAAAAAATATACTAGTGCCAGTTGAGGGCACCTTCCAACATTCTGAGAAATCCCTGATTTCTGCCAAACTCTGTGGCCTGAGACCAACCATCTGAACATAGGAGATGATCACCCATAATCCTGCAGAGAGAGAGAGAGAGAGAGAGAGAGAGAGAGACAGAGAGAGAGAGAGAACCATTGGGTCAGTTGTGATCATGTGGTGTTCAGAGTCACATACTACTCTTATCACAAGACATCACTTGTTTATCAAGTTAAAATTTATTAGAAATGTTTGCTCATCTTGTGGAACATCCACAGAATAAGTTACTCTCAATCCAAGATTTTACTATATTAAGTTTGGAATGAAGAGACCATTCAGGAAAGTTGAAGAGGGGCAGGATAGGTCAAATAGGCCTAGACAAGGATTCTAAAGTTGAAGATACAATTTTGGAAGTTATCCATACGTGTGTGTGTGTATATATCAATTCTAAAAAAAAAAAAAAAGACAGTTTTGTATAACTATTAAAAAAGAAAAAAGAAACTATTAAAAAAGAGGGCCACCTGGGTGGTTTAGTCAGTTAAGTGTCCAGCTCTTGATTTCAGCTCAGGTCATGATCTCATGGTTCAGTTAATGGTGTAGAGCCTCGCATCGTGCTCTGCATTGACAGTGCAGAGCCTGCTTGGGATACTCTCTCTCCCTTTCTCTCTGACCCTTCTCTGCTTGTGTTCTCTTGCTCTCTCTCTCTCAAAATAAATAAATAAACTTAAAAAACGGGGGGGGGTAGTCTGAGAGTGATAGGTGGCAGATTTCAGGGGAATTAGTGGTGAATAGATTATAAAATAAAGACATGATTCATGGAGATCACTTTTCAGAGGAGCCTGGTGGTGGAGACCAGGATTCCAGTGACGGAATGGCATAGTTCACCATGTTGCATCTGTTTTAGGCATATATTTTTAAACATTTTTAACATCACTGAAACTGGATACACTGTAAAATTATTAGTATCTTATCATTATAATAGATTTTTTAATGAAGTGTAAAATGATAGTGACTTCATATTGGTGGTCTTTTTAGATTTGGTTAAACAGCTATTCCCCCCATGGTTGAGAAACCTACCTCTTTGGGAAGCTTTGAGTAAGATAATTAACCTTCAAGAGCCTGAGAATCTCTGTTTAAAATGGGAATAATATAAAAGTAACTCATATCCAAGAACCTGAGAGTCTCTGTGTTTAAAATGGGAATAATATAAAAACAATTCATGGAATTTTAGATGCCAAGTAAGATAAATTATGTAAAAGTGCTTTGTGAAATGCAAAGGGTTACAAACATGTAGAGATACAATTAGCATCATTATTAGTCTTTGACTAGAGAGGGTTTGCACTTTGGCTAGAGAGCACGATGTGCTCAAAAAAGGAAACCTGAATTGATCTGAAATTATATAAAAGCATCTATCAGCTACTGCTCATCATATAAGGCACAACAGAATATATGCAAAAATCAAATTAACATACAAGGGTTTTTCCCCAAATATAAAGATGCTGAGATGTTAATGCTAGTTTTTAAGTATAGCCCATGGATAATAGTGCATGCCAAGTCTAAGCATTTTCAGTTATTTAAATGATCTGATTAGGCACAATTTTATAAAACTAAAAAAAAAAAAATTCCTAACTTTCTTTTTTTACATAGTCCTTCCTGGGTATTTGACCATGGAACCTAATGGAAATTCCATTTTTTAAATTTTTTGAGTTCCCTGCACTATCTGAGAAAGAGAGCTATCACTTCAAACATAGTCTTGTCACCTGTCAGAATCTCATACTGCCTGAAGATGCAGTGTAGGAGATAAAGAATCTGACTCTATGGTTTCCAACATCAAAATGGATTGAATGATTGCAGGCACAAAAGGTAGAATTAAGAAACCTTACTAGGAGACAGCTTTAGCTTGTGACCTTAGGCAATCCACTTAATCTCTCTCTCTCCCTCTCTCCTTCTCCTAGGCACTCAATCTGTAAAATAAGATTTATGATTTCTGCCGTCACCTGTGGTTATGAAGCCACAATGCATATTTTTTTGTTGATCACAATATTGCGTATGTATATGTATAAAGGATTTAGGGTTTGGGTAAAATAAAACCATGTAAAAAATAAATAGGTTGAACTGAGTTTTCTAGTTCAACTGAGTTTTTCACAACAGTGCCATTGTGATGACCTGTAATCTGTCATGTTTCAAATAATATCCCATGGACAGAGAATTTGAGGAAGAAATAGAGGCAGAGAAAAGAACAAGGAAGTTCTTGGATGAAAACTTATCAAGCTGGTAAATGTCTCCCTTTGGTGATTGAAGCATATGTGAATAAACACTAGAAATAAAGTGAACGTGGAGTATATATCAGCTTAGGAAAATGAAAATATATCATTGATTGGGACCCTCACCATTACAAAATTAAGGTGTATTATTATTCTAAGAGATGATTTTCTGTGTCATGTTTGCTTCCTTTACCTTGAATTTTCTAAATATTTTCTGTTATCAAACCTGGCATTTTATAATTACTCCCACATTTGAAAGAAAGAAAACATGATGCCATTTATGGGAAATTCCTAATAACCTTTTCTTTTTGTGGTCATTTTCCATTCTCATTGTTCCTTTCTCACTGATGCCACTTTAAAGATTACAGTTGTTGCTAATAAAAGGTGAAGGTCATTCAGTTCCTCACTCATTGCCAGAAAAGGTGTTTTTCTGCTCCTTTCACTATGTAAGGATTCAGCATTAATGTCTTTATATTGCATAGAATTTTGAGAAATGTCAAGTACAATATACAGCACAGTCTTTTAAAAGAAATCTCTATTTTCCTGATAGGCATTTAAAGACATTGATCGTGGAGTTCCCTGAAAAGAACTATCTTTGTCCAGCATCTTTCTTGTTCACTTCTTCATGGATTTCTCATTGCCAGAAAGCCTTCCTAAAATATCAGTTGCATCATGTCACTTTCTAGTTCAAAATTTTTTCCTTGCTACTCATACCTATATAAAATAGAATAAAACTTATTTCCTTTTCAAGGTCCTGCTCTTATCTCAATTCATGCTTCCTTCCCAAGGGTATTTTCCTTGACTCCTGTGCAATGAAACCGTGGCTTTAAACAGATGTGTGTTATCTTACAAAGAGTAGCCACAACTTTTAGAGATCTTAATGTGTACTTACTTCTCATATAGCCCCATGAATTGTCTCCATTTTAAGGTAAAGGAACTGAAACTTGGATAAAATGAAGCACGTTGTCCAAGTTGATATAAGTCTTAATTGTGAAAACTAAGAATTAAACCCATACATGATACCAAAATGTGTCACCAGGCTAAGCACAGTCAATAGAATGCCATGTGTCTTTCTATTGTTTATGCTTTGTACATGGGAATGTTTTCCTTAATCTTCACTACGCATCCATGACTCACCTTTTTTTTTTTTGGTTCCTGTTACAACCTTCTTCAGAGAGCCTAAGCTGGACATCTCAGCCCAATGGTGGTCAGTTTCTTATACTTGAAAGCACACAGTGACAATGCTGATATAGGTAACCTAGTCCAATCTTTTGTTGTCTATTTTGTGATCTTTTCTTCTGCCAACATTACTTCTTTTTGATCTTGCACCATCCATTCACCTTAGTTTTTAACAGAAATACCCTAATTTTTTTTCTGGGGAACTAACCCCTGCCCGACTCTTAAATTTGCTCAGATGTAGTTGACTTCATCTTCTGGTCAGGTATGAAGAAGAGATTGAGATTTGTTTAATGAATGTATAATTTTCTTTGGACACAGTGATCAATTCAGGGATGATTATGTAACACATTTAAAGCCAACATAATACAATCAGACTTCTTTTTGTACAGAGGCATTCTTTCCCTTCTAATGCTATTGTGGCAGTTGGAATGACATGAGCCTGGAAGATTCCAGGGGTCTCCTGTCTGAGGCTGAAAATAATGTAGTAGAAGATGGAGCTGTGAGATACAGCAGAAAACTCATCCTGATAACCTAATTAGAACTCCTGGATCAAGTTTCACTTGAAGCTGATCTCTGGGTTTTTAGTTATCAGAGTCAATAAATTCCTTGTTTTATTTAGACCAGTTAGTGTTGGGTCTTCTGTCTCCTACAACTGAAGAACTAGATAAGGAATGGGCAAGTTGAGTAGTTGTGACAGGGACCATATGACCTTCAAAACCTAAAATATTTATGATCTTGCCCTTTATTTTTAAAAAAGTTACTCCTGATAATCACTTCATAAAGAATTAGTGGTTGTTATTGTTGTTATTTTCTTTTCCCAAATAGACTTTTAAAGAGATCCCTGGACAGGGACCCCTTAAAGATTCCTTCCAAGAGAAGGACCTAAATATCTATTATTTGAGTATTCCTTCACAATATTCACCCCGTTGCTATCATCATCTCAATACTCAGCATTGTTGGGGCACCTGGATGGCTCAGTCAGTTACATGTCTGACTCTCGGTTTCGGTTCAAGTCATGATCCCAGGATCGTAGGGTAGAGACCTGTGCTGGGCTCCGTGCAGAGCATGGTGTTTGCTTAAGATTCTCTCTTTGTCTCTTTATGCTCCTCTCCCCAGCTCACATGCGCTCTCTCTCTCTCTAAAAAAAAAAATTAAAAAAAATAATAAAAGTACTCTGCATTGTTACTAAACATGTGAATTCAATATGTATTTATAAACCTGCTCTTTGCAAAGTATGATCTGCATTCAGGAGCCAGTCTGTGAATACTTTCTAAGTGTAGAATAAATATAGAACTAACATGAAGCATTTAGAAAGTTTAATAGCAATTTTATTTTTGTCTCCAAGTGTGTGATCATTTTTTCCATAGTAATTAATTTTACGACATTTCATAAAAGTGTTATTCTGTAGTGGAATGCAGGACAATAGCTAGTTCTCCAACCCAGATAGTTTGAGAATCATTGTGTTAAATGCATGAGTACCTGGTTATCCTTGAATACATATGTATATATGTGCTACATATATAAGTGTATTATATGTACTATATGTACATTTCTGTTCCTATGTCTTGAATTTGTTAAGGACAGAATTATATTTTATTTATCTTTGGATTTTTCCCAACATCTATTTCAATGTCAAACTTAGTAGGTACTCTGTTCATATTTACTAAATTAAATAAAATTACAAAGCAGTTGCAAACTGGAGGGAAGGGATTGTGCCTTTGGATTCCTCTTATTCTATACTCTATTAAAAATAGATCTTTCCTTCCCAACATAAGAGGTCCAATTTTCTTTTAGAGATTTGTTCCTTCTTAAAATAGCCACAGTGTTCACCAAGGGATCCACATCTCCCCTCACTGTTTCACATGGTTTAGTTGGGACAATATTATCTGGTAGATGACGTAATACAGAGCTACAGTCATCAGCATTAGATTTCCTTCTCCACAACTGTTTCAGGTATGGGTTGGTGAATTAAGCCCGTAAATTAGAGTTTCTGTGGCAAGTGCTTGAACTAAGAATCTTAACTTTTTGGATGTCCAACATTTGGACATTTTAAAGTCCAAATTTAATTGGATATATTAAATTTCTGTTTAATTTTTGAATGCCAAAGGATTATAGCCCCAGGAGGTTCTGATGGTTTTCTTATAACCGTGAAGGGAGAGAGTCTAAGGGAATGAAAGAAACATGTGGAGTTGAGCAGGGTTTAATCAGGAGAGAAACAGAGTCCTGACAACACTGTCTGGAGACCCTACTCAAGCTTCACCTGAAGTCTTCCCAGCCACCGTGCTCTCTAAATACATGAGGCCATAAATCCTCTTTGCATGCTTGTTTATACTCGCTAGCCAGGTTTTATTGTGTATTGCAATGCTTCAAGCAAGAAAGCCTTGGTACAGACATATAGTTTAAATACCACATTCAAACTAGCATTTCTTGATTACTACTAAAATAAAATTGAGGTGAGAAATCTAGAACTTTAATATTTTTCATATTGTTGAGTTGTTAGAGATGAAAGAATAGGACCATTATCTCAAAAGAAAATTTATATGTGGAAAGTTCTTATAAAACAAAATAAATTAATGAATAATGTTTGATAAGCACTCAGAGGACTAAAGAATTCCTGAAAAGACTATGGGAAAATGGAACAATATTTTAAGTGCTTCATTTGCCTCTTTGAATCCAGCTCCATATATTTTTTAAACTGTGGTTAATCTGTATTATCTGACCTAAGGTGATCAGAGTCTACTATTAATGTTGAAAATTTAGACTATGGGTCCACTTAATGACAGGTTCTTCTAATTAATTTGGATTGATATTCCATAGAAAGAGCTTCGAAGGAGCCAAGAACTCTTATCACAATTGTCACACATGGACATTTACTGAATCCAATTTCGTACTAGCTCACAAACTCTTTTTATGCTTATCCGATGTTAAAAAACATAAATACAAACGTATACAAAATTGCTTATGCTCTAGGCACTTTTCTAAATTTCTTAAGTAGTAATATTTGTATATCTATGTGTTGTTATATTTATCTATCCATCTCATTGAATACTATAACAGCTCTAAGAAGTGGACCATATTATAAGTGTGGAAACAAGACAGAGAAAATCAGGTAACCTAACTAAAATATTAAGGTCATGAGCTAGTAAGTGTTTGAATCCAGTCAGTCTGGCTTTCAAGTTCTTTGTTAAGAACCTTACCATCCTGTCTGTACTATTTGTATGAAATGAATGAATGACTCATTTTACTTTCTTAGAAATAAGGGTAGTCAAATTGTTACTGGAGAATCAATCCCTGTCTTCCTGCTACTCTATATAATTCTGCACACTCTAAGAGGCATGCCTTTTCAGGTTTCCTCCCCAAATTTAATTAATGCTATGTGAAGACAGTAACTTGATAATATAAATTTGTGTATTCCATATTGCACTGGGTAAGTAACAGTTACTTAGAAAATATTTGGAATATGATTGAGACTCTCACTGCTTATTTGGGTGTTTTTAATATTATAATTTTAATTTTTGTGAATATGTATCTAATGGAGTTGCATTTGATTAAGAAATGGGGAGACTGAAAGACATTTAAATAACAATAACTCATTGAGGGGGGATAATGAGTTTCTAGCACTGGACAAACTCTCAAGTCAGAGTAGCTTTTGCACATTCTCTCTTGTGAAAAGAAGGAAATGAAGTCAGTTGAAAAGTTCCCAAGTGCTTTACAGATGAATTTTTAGTCTCTTGGAAGATATTACACAATTACTTGCCTGCTGACATTAAAGATTTTGGAGGGTATCTTTCACACACACACACACACATGTAACTGCTATTAGGTGTCTTTATGCCTCAGGATATTCATAGAAGCAAAGAACAAAACACCGACACCTCACATCATACTAATCAATGTGGGCAATCCAGTGTCTCTGATGTTGACAAATTGGCTTTGGAAAATAGTCCTTGTCAGCAATGCTACCTTCAAAGGGTGGGCAGTACAGACTTTTTGAGTCTCCTACAGAAATTTGGCTCAGAGCCCACAGCGCAAATTGACAATCTTTTCTAAAAGTTTCTAACTCTACAGTGGTTTGGGGCTTTATGTTGTAATTGCACTCTGAGCTTCAATTCATTTCTAATATGATCTTTGGGAAGGTTGAAAAATCCTCATCTTATGGGTGTTTATATATTCATCCCAAAGCAAAATTGTTAACTCAGCATTGCAGCTTAGAACATAAATCTACAAAAGCCAGAAAACTCAACATCCCTGCTCCCTGAACAGTTATAACTTACCCTCTTGTACTTAAATAGATTTTTATTTGACTAGATATAATCTGAGCTGATTTTTTTCCTCAGTATTTACATAAAATAAATTTTTTCTAAAGGAAAAATTTGGCCAGTTTTTAGTTTGTTTTTATAAGTACTTGCTAAAACTTAGTTGGCCAACAACTTCTTTTAAGGCATGTATTTGATGAAGAAGGTATAAGATTTGAAATTATCAATTTGTGAAGGAGTTGAAGTGGAAGAAAAAGTGGGACCAAATTCTTATAATTCTACAGGAAATAAAAAGTCCTTATTTTTCTTGAGTCCTGATCCAGTAGCAAATCCACTTACCAATGTTCTTCAAATTGTTAAGGATCAAAATCCAGAAACTAGTAAAAAGTGAAGACTCTGATTGTACTTTCAGAAATTCTGATTCATTTGATCTAGAATGTGGTCATTAATTTGCATTTTTGTAAGCACTTTAATGGTTCTGATACATATGAATTTAGTAACATTCCCATAACTCTAGTAGACACTAGTATAAATCACTACTATTGCCAAAATTTAGAGTTAGCATATGTAACCAGAGCCTAAAATGTGTTTACAAATGGTCTGTGTATATACATGTATACAAACATATACATGTAAATAATGAGAAAGTATCTACTTTATTGCTCTTTAAGAATGTTCTAGAAGTCAGAAATCATACCTCTAAATTTTCTGTGTTTACATATGGCAGTTATCTAGAATAAAGAGTGTTAGTTACTCCCTTTACACAAGTAAGATGCCATTTCTTATTTTGATAATGGAGCTTGTGTGCACAGCTATACTTTTTTCTACTTTTAATTTACAGGGGGGAATGACGAAAGACCCAGTGAAATAATTCACAAAATACTATCATCTCTATGTTTAAAAAAATTAATATTTATTTTCGAGAGAGAGAGAGAGAGAAAGAGAGAAAGAGAGACAGATTGTGAGGGGGAGAGGCAGAGAGAGAGGAAAACACAGAATCTAAAGCAGGCTCTAGGCCCTGAGCTGTCACCATAGAGCCTGATGCAGGGCTCAAACTCACGAACTATGAGATCACGACCTGAACTGAAGTCAGATGTTTAACCAACTGAGCCCCCTAGGCACCCCTATTTCTATGTTTTAAAAATCTGTCATGGGGAGGAAATCAATTGCATGCATCTCTTCTTAGGAAAAAAAATTTAAATGTCCTTAACTCTCAAGAACACAGTATAGTTTGTGATTAGATAGTTCTGTGAATATCTTATCCCCAAAACCCAGAGACTTTTCACAGAAAAGTGATATCTCACGAAATAAAACTTGTACCTTTTTGTTGTTGTTATTGTTAAATAACGCATAGGGTAGAATTACACTAATTACCAGCAGAGGTTTACAGTTTTTGAAAATGTAATCCTATTCTCATCAGGCATTATACATACAGAACAAGAAAGGAAGGCCAAAGTGATAATATTCTTTGGAAACTGCTGTCTAAGCTCTGCAAGACATTATAGTTTAGCTGATAAGTGCTAAGAGTAGTATTTTGCTTAAATGATCGACAATATTGAATACATTATCCCCTGCCTGAAATTAGAGTTCTGATTCACTCAGAGAAAGAATAACTTTGAGATAATAATTAGAATTCATGCCTCTGGGGCGCCTGGGTGGCTCAGTCGGTTGAGCGTCCGACTTCAGCCAGGTCACGATCTCACAGTCCGTGGGTTCGAGCCCCGCGTCGGGCTCTGGGCTGATGGCTCAGAGCCTGGAGCCTGTTTCCGATTCTGTGTCTCCCTCTCTCTCTGCCCCTCCCCCGTTCATGCTCTGTTTCTCTCTGTCTCAAAAATAAATAAACATTAAAAAAAAAAAAAAGAATTCATGCCTCAAAATTGCCAGAATATATATCCAGTCTCTTGTTTAAAAAACAAACAAACAAACAAAAAAACAAAAGCAAAAAGAAACATGGAGTGCCTGGGTGTGGTTGGGCGACTGACTTCGGCTCAGGTCATGATCTCCTGGTTCATGAGTTTGAGCTTGAGTCCTGCGTTGGGCTCCGTGCTGACAGCTCGGAGCCTGGAGCCTGCTTCGGATTCTGTGTCTCCCCCCTGTCTCTGCCCTTCCCCTGTTCATGCTCTGTGTCTCTGTTTCTCAATAATAAATAAACATTAAAAAAATAATAATAAAAGAAAAAGAAACAAAGAAATGCACACACACACACCTGCTTGAAAGAAAGCACAAAATATTTTTAGATAAAGTATTAGCTACTGGCATGTGACTTTTATGGCTTCGTTTCACTTAAGTGTGAATTTGTATAAGTTACTTGTTTAGTGTGTTATTGTACATACACAGCTGCTAAATGTAACTGTAAGACAGATCAACTTTACAACCAAATTATTTTTTAATTTTTTAAATGTTTATTATTCTTTGAGAGACAGAGACAGAGCGTGAGCAGGGGTGAGACAGAGAAAGAGGGAGACATAGAATCCTAAGTGGGCTCCAGGCTCTGAGCTGTCAGCACAGAGCCCGACGCAGGGCTTGAACCCATGGACTGAGAGATCATGACCAAAGTCGGATGCTTAACCGACTAAGCCACCCAGGCACCCCTGAAACCAAATTATTATATGCAAAATATTTTAGAAATTTTATTTTATTTTATTTTTTATTAAATTTTTTTTCAACGTTTATTTATTTTTGCGACAGAGAGAGACAGAGCATGAACGGGGGAGGGGCAGAGAGAGAGGGAGACACAGAATCGGAAACAGGCTCCAGGCTCTGAGCCATCAGCCCAGAGCCTGACGCGGGGCTCGAACTCACGGACCGCGAGATCGTGACCTGGCTGAAGTCGGACGCTTAACCGACTGCGCCACCCAGGCGCCCTTATTTTATTTTTTAAATGTTTATTCATTTTGAGAGACAGAGAGCAAGCAGGGGTGGGACAGAGAGAGAGGGAGACACAGAATCCAAAGCAGGCTCCAGGCTATGAGCTGTCAGCACAGACCCTGATGTGGGGCTCAAACTCACGAACCATGAGATCATGACCTGAGCCTAAATCAGACACCTAACTGACTGAGTCACCCAGGCACCCCGGAAATTTTATTTTATTTTTAAATGTATTTATTTATTTTTGAGAGAGAGTGTGTGTGAGTGAGAAGCGGAGGGCCAGAGTGAAAGGGAGACAGAGAAGCTGTGAGCAAAGAGTCTGACATGGGTTCTGAGCTCTGAGCCAAAGTCAGACGCTTAACTGACTGAGCCACGCAGGTGCCCTTGGTAATTTTAAATCTGAGTTGGGAAGGAACAGCTTGGTCAGTCCTCTCTGCTTTATACTCAGCATGTTGGGACCTTATGCTAACATTTGAGTACATTTGTGAGCCCTGCAGGCAGTGTTTCTTCTAGAGGAACATTTGGACCATTTTTTAGGTTTTCAACCTTGTACATACTTTGTATGTTTTTCCTCTTGGGGCAGAGAATACAAATCCAAGGTGAAGTGTTTAAATTAGACCAATTGTAATATTCTTCAAAAGGGTGTTAATGTTTCAGTGGTTAAAACCTGGACTGTTCTGAGAAAACCAAGATGCTCTGGTTAAAATACTTGGTGTCCTCAGGCCTTGCTGGATTATTCTTTCTCTCCTAACTGATTCCCATGGGGCAGAGGAACCAGAAATTGTATGTAATATATTTTACAATTCCATAAGCAATGAAATGTGAAGGTTGCTGTGATTTTCTTATTTAGAAACCCATCTCTCTGAAATGAGAATAAATTAATTTTAGAGTAAAATTACATATTGTAAGAATTGAGAGCTTTCTCAAACATTTCTTTCTGGTTTAACTCTTTCACCTTTAATGTCAGTTATTCCCCATATTTATGTAATCATTATTATCTAATCTCATGTCCTTATTCTTCTTTTAATTGCTTCCAAGAATTTCCACTCCACCAAATAATGCTATCCTAATTAATAATGCCACTGCAAAGCACCTTATAGTTTATAGTATATGACTTTTCTTTCCCAATATTAAATTAGGAGAATTTGGAAAGTACTATAAAGTCTATATGAATATAAAATCACTCCCATTTCTATCACCTAGAATTTAGTGATGTAAAAGTGTTTTTCATTTATTACTGCATTGATCCTTTTTGATGACCCTACCAAGTAGTTATTAAAGTGAATTTGCCACCAGTTGGTAGATTATAAAGTGAGGAGGGTATAAGATGGGCAAGGACCGCTCAGTCATGAATTTGTTATTTAGGAAAATGTGTCTTTAAGATGGTGCTCAGGACTTCTGTTTGGTCTGATGGATATTTCGTTTTGTTGTTGAAAGTCAGATGTGCCGGATATAATATGTTATTTTTAATCATGATGACTTTTGTTGAAGAAAACAGTGATGTATCTGAGGAGTTGCAAATAATTTTCAGTACCATATAAAAGTCAAATTATCATCTGGTCTGAAAAAGCAGAAGAGGAGGCTGAGGAGGAAGAGGAGGAAGAGGAGCAAGAGCTCTTTGTCCACTTTAGTGTTGACAATAGTAGTAATAATAATAACAATTTTTCAAAGGGCAGCAAATTTACCTACAACTTAAAAGGGACTGACTAAAGTATTGCACAGGGGGTCCCATGGTAGTCCCAACATGCTTTCAATCCTCAAATATAGCTAAATTGCCAACATGTCTGTTTACACAATATAACCTGACGTGCTGTCCACCGGGACGAGGGGTGAAGGAGCTGGAGACCAAGACGGCTCAACCTTGTCATGCTTTGCCAGAAGAAAACAATGAACTGCTCAACCTCAGAGACACAAAGGCTGCTTTGATTTAATTCTGAAATAAGCTAAGCTCTTTGGCATAAAATAAACCTTCTTTGCAGGCATTCTGTAACAACAATCATTTCCCAGGTTTGTTGTAATCATAATTCTCCACAAGACCTCAGTAAGCTTAAAAAGTACTTCCAAATCTTTCCTGGAGGAATAGGCTTTTCTCTGTGTTCATTCTGGGGGAGAGCATACCTGGACTTATAATGGTTTTGTATTTGATAGTAGTAAAGACAGTCCTGTTTTTTTTTTCCTTTTCTTCTTCTTTTTAAAAAAATTCATAACGCTCATCTTTCTTTCCATCATTTAAAGATTGCAATGGCTTTGTTTCTAAATCTGCTCTTTAGACAGATCCAAATCATGGGATTCTAGAATTTAAACGTCTTTTATATTTTTGGGAAAATGCAAATGAAGGGATTGGTGGGCTCATGCTACTACAAAAGTGGAATAAAGTCACCAGCCATGAAAATACAAGATAAAATGAACAACAAAAGGGCACAGTGGCAGGGAGACAGAGAGAAGCTGAAGGAGGCTGTGATTATTTACCCTGGCACAGAGGACAGGACCAGGACCACAAATAATGGGATGAAATGCTGAAACGTGAAGGGGAGAGAGAATCCTGATAAAACGTGGGTAAAAAATGTTCTGACAGAGAGATTGGATTCGGAAGTACTGTCCTAAGGGAAATGGTGGAATATCCATTGCTGAATACACATGTCACAGAACAGGACCCAGCCTGGAAACTCTGTTGTAGGTAGTGATTCCATATCAGCTTCTGGGGAAGGGTGTGAAGAAGCTTTTAGAGCTATCTTATTTCTGTCATGACATTTGATTCATTCCAAAAGGCTTGACCAGTTTTGAACTGATGTGCCTGGAAAAAAATGAAACCTGGCGAACTTCTGATAAAGAAAGGGGCAGGGGGAGTGTAATATGCAACGCCTTTACCATGATTGATGAGTCCAGAGGCAATTATCAGGAGGATGAAAAGTAAGACACAGTCTTGACATGAGTCCTAGTGAACTGAGCGGTGTTCTGGCACTCAAAGATTATATCCAGTTGACTCTGCTGAGATTGTCCCCCTTTGCTGGAATTCCCTTCGCTTTCTCTGAAATAGATACTAGCTTTTACAGTTGGCTGAAGTTTCCCTGATACACAGGAGATCTTATAAATAATAGGAAGTAAAGACCAAGAACCAATTTTCTCATTACCTTTATTCCCCTTAAACTTATAGGGGTAATATTTCCCTTGAGTGATTTGATGCATTATAGTAGAATCAAGCATTTATATTAGTAAATGTAACCAGAAGTTACATTCTGATTTACCTACTCTAGCTGCCTAGTGCAGTGGAGTGTTCACCAAAAATGTCTCATCAGATTCAGGCAGACCAGAGCGCGAGGATGTAAGACCACCGCTTGGTGCTCTGTGACACCCAACATCTGTCCTCATTTCTCTGAGTCACCTTTGCAATATTGAAATGCATTAGTGACTGTCTGAAAGGAATTCTGAAAAGATTAAGTAGAAACAAATCCCTGACATCCTGATTAGCATTCAGTAGGATATCAACTGATATTTCCAACTGTAGAAACTTGTTCTCACAAATTCACTGTGGGATTTATTGGAACACATTTGTAGATGATGTCTTCTGAGTAATTCCATCTCTCGAATTCAGTTTCACTCATCTGTAAAATCAGGGGTTAGGCAGAGAGGCTATGATATCAGTATATCCCCACATTGTTGTAAGATCATATCCTTATACTTTTGGTGGCAATGTAAATTAATGTAATAAACTGGGAGGGTAATTTGTAATGCCTGAAATAGAAATGAATATATCCTAAGCCCCAGCCATTCTGCTTAACCATTATTGGTCTTTTGAAGCTTTTATATGCCTACTTATATCAGAAATAAATAAGGAGGGAATGAATTAAGTGACATTCCTCGAACCTGTTGATTCTGAAACTGTTTGGCAAAGCATCACCTGTACAGTGATTTAGTGGAACATATTTTGGGAGGAGCTGATCTGGGGAGTGGGCAAAATTCATTCTCAAGTATGATGAATACGTGAATGAGTGATATTGTACCGTTTGATCCTCATAACAAACTTATGAAGTAGGTATTAGTGTCCCATTTTTTAAAAGTAAGGCTGCCACAGGGTTAATCATCTTTCCAAAATCTGACAGGTCTGAGTGGTAAATCCAGACTTCATTTTCTCTCCTCTATACTGTTCTCATTATACCCTACTGGAGAACGAGGTCCTTGTGGGGCAGTGGGAGGCAGGGAGACAATCTGCAATCCTGACAGACTGTTAAGGATAATTAAGACATGGATTTATAAAACCGTAAGTGAATTTAAAATGGTGAAGACTGAGTTAGTCTTCAGTTTTTGATATCTGTTGGGAGAGTGTTGCACCTTAAATTTTTTAATAAATGGAAGAAAAATTTACATCACATACCAGTTGATAAATGCATCAAAGTGATAATTCTAAGAAATTATGAAGGCTGCAAATGTCTAAGTAGAAAAGAGTCAGTGTCCCAGACTTATTAAATGCATTCAGACAAATAAATGGATAACATAAGATTAACAGCCATTAGTCTCAGGTGCTTAATTCACCCCAGATAGATACTTTAGTCACGTTATGTCAGACAGCTCACGTCAGACAACTCGCTGATAAATAGTTGCATCTCTGCCTTAGGAATACGCTGAGACACAGGAGTCGAGCAACTTGCCCAAGGCACCTCAGTAAATGAGCTGAGATTTGAACTCAGCTCCAATGAGTTTTAAATTCCCTATGCATTTTATTATAGTGTGTTGTAATGTGGGGAGGGAAAGACTTTTAATAATGAAAGTCAAGAAGGGTCACTGTGATGTTATTACAAATTGAATTTTGGTGCTGTCAAATTAATGGACTTTAAGTGTCACCTGGGTTTTCAGTGTGTGTGTGTGTGTGTGTGTGTGTGTGTGTGTGTGTGTGTGTGAAAGAAGGGAGGAGAGAGCTAGGAAGGGAAAAAGAGAAGAGGGGAGAGAGCAGGAGACAGAAGAGGTTTCCATTTTATAAGAGGCTATTTATCGTACATTGTTAATGTTAATTTTGAAGGGGGAAGGCCAGTGACCCACACTGTGAAAGGTAATAAATTAATAGTGGTGGATTTTCAAAGCTGGAATCTCTCCTTTGTAATTGTGGGCATTTCATTCAGAAGCACATCATGCATCTCGGCTCCCACATTTTAAATTAAATTTCCTTATTACTTTTTAAGTAGCTTGTCATGGATTATTGAGTATTTACTGTATGTTTATACTGTAATTCTCTGAAATGACATATAGTAATTGCTTTAGCTACTGCATCTGATGTCTAATTACTGTAAATGTATGTAAAGAAGTAATTAAACGGAAAAAATAAACTTTTTCATAGCATCATATCGCCGCTTACGCAGAGGATGTTAGTTCTTTCTCTGATTTTTGGTAGAAACAAATAAACTCACGTGCAAGCAGAATGATAAACAAACTGGAGGGATAAATTGATTTAAGATGTAGCTTGCACATATGTTCCAGCCAAGTTCCTCCGAAGATGGCAGAACAATCATGAACCTGAGCACGAGCTGTGAATTCATGTTGTCCCTTTCCATACCCTAAAGACGAGCCAAGGCTTTTATTGTTCAACATGTTCCTCCTTCCCCTTAAAATCTGGATCCAGAATCCAACAGAATATATCAAGACACTGCATAAAACCGGCCTCTACAAATTTATGGTCCAGTTGTGCAGACAGAAAAAAAAAGCCATTTAAAATGTCACACGCACAAAGAAACATCTTAACAAATATTTAGTTCAATTTTGCAGAGTCTGGTTATTTTTCAAGTGATTTGAAAATCGCCAGCCCATCATTTTTTCGGGAAGATGTAAACTATTAAGAGCAAGATGGTGACAGAAACTGGTTTGTATAAGCTTGGAGTAGGAGTAGCGGGGATGAGGTCTATTTTAACATCAAAAACAGCAGCACTATACTGGTTAGGCAATGCCAAAAATCGTCAAATGGCCTTTTTCCACGGGAAAAAGAATCACAGCAGGATGGACTTAAAGCAAGATCCGAAATTAAAGACTGCATTATTCCTCTCATCCTTCCAAGGGCAGGTGAACGCAGAGGGGCATTTTCAACCACTGAGATAATAATAAAGGCAGACACAAAGAGCCCATTGCAATCTTGCTGCTGTAAAGTTTAAGTTGATCCAATCTTTTTCTGACCTTTTGAATTGCCAATTGGAAAAACACACACAAATGGCCCTCAGCTGAGAAGCAGCTCAGTGAGAATTCTAGGCAACCTGTGGTCATCCCCTTGAGCAAGGAGTTTGAAAAGGGACAAGATCTGTATCCAGCCTCTCAGAACAGGTGACTTTTCACTTAGTGGTTTGGCCTGGAAGTGTGGCCTATACTGCCATCAGGTTTAAACTAGACTCCGTTATTTACTTCCCTTTTGGGTGCAATAGAAACACTCCATTCCTTCCCCCAGACTGGCAAATCTGACACTGCAAGAAGCCGATAGTCTGAATGTATCAATCAATTTCATTCATGTGAACAAAGTTGGCTTTTTGGCTGCATGACGACTAGGTAAAATTCATATTAAGACATTAAAAGAAGGTATCTCTTGGCTACACTAAAGACTAGGGGTCGGGATGGCCAATTCTTGGAATTCTATAGCAGTTCTTGACAAACTTGTGGCTTTATAATCTCTTCCTCTTTTGCAGATACTCGATATATGAACTTTAAAAACAGCCAACACTCGGTCACTCAAGGTTTTTTGCACTAGCCCTATTCCTCAGTCCTCTCAAGTGACCTCTGAGACAAATTTTTGGGAAAAATAATTTTAAAAACATTGCATTTTTAATGAGTTAATTTATTCACTTACTTGTGATTATTTGGCAATATGTTTATTCATCTGTTCAATCAACAAATATCTTTTTTCCCCAGTTGTACTGAGAAACAGCTGACATGCATCACTATAAATATGAGCATATAGCATGATGGTTTGATTGTGCCAGCCACTGTGTAGGAAGCTACTCTTATTTTCTTTAAGGCCAAAGGATGGCAGCTCACCTTCCCCAAAAGTGATATGGGAAGTCACCTGTAAAAAGAGGAATTTCTAGTTAGTTAGGCTGGAGAGACTTGTTCACATAACACTTTTTTTCTGTTTGTTATAAAATGGAGCTCATAAAATTTAACTTACAGGTTCAGTGTCAAAAGGGACCTGTGAACATCAGGCTAGTCAGCATTCTAGCTCTTTATATTGGTCAGATAACCAGTATGTACCTTTAATTTCATAAAACTACGTGATTTGAATTTGATGCATTCATTTTTATGGCAGGAAAAACATCATTAGATAATAATAATAATTGCTAACATAGATGTCATGTTTTCTGGCACTCTTTTTGACATGTATATATTTAAGTTATATGTTATTATCGTCTTATACACAAGTCCCCTGAAACAAAGAATGAATAAATGTGCAGGGTCACACAATGGTGGCAAATGCTAGTGATGGGATCTGAAACCAGGCAGATTAACTCCACAGCCTGGATTCATAAGCATTCTATATTGGCTCTGAGGTTATGATCTAATAAAAAGAGAGCAACCCTATAGAAGCAGTACCAAAAGAACCAGGATTTGGAGGCAATAAAGGTGGTAGCTGCAGATTTAAATGAATTTGACATGCTTGGGGATTATTGTCTTACTCTTTTCTCTTCTCCCACCATACGTACTTTTATGCTAGCCCACACAGATCCATATTACAAAATATCTTCTCAGGGCACCTGGGTGGCTCAGTTGGTTAAGCGTCCGACTTTGGCTCAAGTCATAATCTCACAGTTCATGAGGTTGAGCCCCACATTGGGCTCTGTGCTGATAGCTTGGAGCCTGGAGCCTACTTCAGATTCTGTGTGTCCTTCACTCTCTCTCTCTCTCTCTCTCTCTCTGTCCCTTTCCTACTTGTGCTCTTTCTCTCTCTCTCTCAAAAATAAATAAATAAACATTAACATGCTTTGCTCAGTGCTTGGCATCCTCCCCAATTAGCCTGTACGTATTTCTACTCATCACCTCTAATTCCATTAATTGAAACATCATAAATACTTTTAGATAAAAAGAATATCTTGTCATTTAAACTAAAACTGAACTTCCATCGTTAGAGATTAATTTCTATTACATTATAATAGATTATAATAATCTGTTAGAGGTTAAGAGCAATATGTTATACATTTTAACTTAGGATAAACTGATGTTAATTAGTTGATTGAAGTGAACCAGCATTATTGAATATATACTGGATTATAGCAACTGTGCACATACAGAGGAACTTGGATGCACCCACTGAAAACTCACACGAACACGTAAGTGTATCCTTACGACCAAGCTTTTGGGGATTAACAGCCCCACCAGATTTTAGGTTAGAGTATATATGATTGAAGGAAAAGTGCTCAAAATATAAGCAACATATTATGTCATGTGAATAGAGAAAATCTCAGTTTGCTTGGAGATGATAGTTTGGGGTGGAATTCAGTGGGGAAGCTTCATAGAAAGGGTGAAATCGACAATGAGTTGCGAGAGACAGATTTTTTTTTCAGATGTGAGGAAGTATCATCAGGGGTCCTAGGTTCTAGAACAATGGTAAGACTGGCAGAATGCCATAGTTCCAGTGTGTCTTGTGGTCTTGTTTCCATCCTGATCTAATATGCTTCAGTCTGTATCAGTCGAGGACATTTGTAGATAACAGAAACCATTAAGAGCCAATTAAGTGCTTATAGAAGGGGCTGGAAGACTTCTGGAGAAAGCTCCAGAGTCAGCCTCCAAGATCAACTCCCCACCAACTCCACCGAGCTGCACTGACCCAGGCATGATTTTCCCTGCTGCAAAGAAGAAACTAAGGGAACCTAAAACTCCTGGCTCTACCTGAGCTGCGAAGAGGGAATCAGTAAACTGCTTCTAAATTTGTTGGATTCAGGCTCACACTTTATCAGCTACTATCTACTCAAGCCAATATGGATTTCTTGAGCACTACCTTTTTTCCTCATATAAGTCAGTACTGAAAATCAAGTTTCACATTAATGAATCTGACAGAACCTAGTAGAATCTAGAACCTTGCATGCAAGGCAATCTGGGAAGTGTCCTTTTTACCCCTGTGGCCTCTGGAGTACAGGAAGAGTCAAGAAAAATAAATGGGGATAGATGTTAAGTAAGGAAGCAAATTTATGCTTCTTGCCACATCATCACTGACTGAGAAGTAACCATGTCAACATGTTACCTTAATATAGTTGAAAACAGGCTTTTGGAGAATCTCCTCTCCATGCAGGGTTGGAGGAGATGTCTATAAAATAGAGATGTCACATGCCATACCAAACATTGCTAATTGATCCTTGCACTTTCCCACTGAGCTCCATTAAGCCACCTCCAAATATTTTCAACCAACTTCCAAAAAATTGTTCCCAAACTTGACACATTAAATAAAAATCTATTTGATGTTCCTGGCCAGAGATATGGAATATATAAAGACAAGCCAGAGGGAATCAGAATTTGGCATAGGTAAATTGGTGATGCTAGAAAAACAAAGGACTAAGATGTATCTCCTCACAGTTATTTCTAAGGCCAACCCCCGAAAGAACAGTTATTATTTAATTTACTAAAATTATTTATACCTTCCTCAACCAAGGAACATAATTTCTGAGATCTTGGCTAGATCTTCATACAGCAACAGAAAAAGTGCCATTATGACCTAGACAGAACGAACGCATCTAATTTAACTATGCCTGCATAATTGCTGGCAGTGAGCAGCATTCCTGCAATTAGGGCTCATCAGCCAGGCTGGCAACTTCCCAGTTCAGTGCTAGTGCATTCCGTCGGGCCCATGGAGAGAGCTGGGGCTGGGTGACATTGCCGGGCCTCTTTCATTTGAGTTACAAGAGGAGCCACGTCTGGACCATGTGCATAATTGTTTGTTTGCTTTTTGTCACATTTGGAACCAATGTAAATAAAGCCAATCTGTAACAGAGAAAGCAAAAGCCCAAAGCACCTGGAGTGTTTTGATGGAACTCAGTAAACTGAAAGCTTGTTGGCAGCCATGAGGGGGAAAATGACAAATACTGCGCTAGTGGGAACAGGAAAATGGATTGAATGGTCACTCCCTGATGGTGCCCCATTTGTTATTTTCTTAAAAGATAATAAGGACCCATTAAGGCACAGACCCTGGAAGGGAAGGAAAAGGTGATCTGCCCTGGAAATGTTATTTAATTGCTGCGTATGAAATACAAAATATCTGCCTTTAAAAAATGAGCTGACATTAAGTAATTTGTTGAAGGGGGGGGGAATAAATTGAGGTCTTTGTGTAGACATAGAATGAAAATTCGTAAGGAAACAAAAACTCCACTTGTAAGATTGTGACACAGCCTATTTGGTGCAAAGTGCTGTCTCCAGTATTGCTGTACAAGAAGGCCTGGGCTCAGGAGCAGGAAGCTGACTGATGAGGAGTATGGGGGACTTAGCTACGAATAGCATTTGCAGAGCTTTGTGCATAAGGCTAAAAACTGTAAAAAGTACCTGTCCATATGAAAGAATGGACTAGAGAAACTTATGCGAGCCACTTTTATCCCTTCCTCCCCTAAAACTGATTATCCTTTTGATACTTTTTGATTCTAGATAGCTCAAGAATTTGGTAAAATTGCAGATTGTGCCAACTTTATCTCCATAAGCCACAGCCTTCCATTTTATTAACCTTCACCCTCTCCGTAAGAAGGCCCACACCTCTGGAATGCAGTGACTGTTTATTCCCTGTTTTCATCTCTCACAAAATATCGTTTTCTGGAAATAATCAAATACCACTTCTTTGTACCTTGTGAATTTTAAATGATTTTTTTAATGTTTATTTATTTGAGAGAGAGAGAGAGAGAGAGAGAGAGAGAGAGAGAGAATGAGCAGGGGAAGAGCAGAGAGAGAGGGAGAGAAAGAATCCCAAGTAGGGTCCATGCTGAGCATGGAGCCCGACCTGGGGCTCGATCTCACTACTGCAAGAGCATGATGTGAGCCAAAGTCAAGGGTTGGATGCTCAACCAACTGAGCCACACAGACACCCTTATACCTTGTGAATTTTTAATTACAGTATTTCTCTCAGAAGTATCTCTAGTTCTAGGAGCTGTGAATGATAAATTTCTAACTGTTCATATTCTTATCAATATTACATTTTTCCTCTTTCTTTTCCACACAGTTTTCAGTAAATATGTCATACTATGAGGTGACATAGAAAGTAAGATACGGACACACTGTCTTTAAGGAGATCATATCTAGTGGGAAAGAAAGACAAAGCAGAGAAATTCATAGTACAGGGTGATAGGGGCTACAGTTAAGGTAGGAGGGATGCTCGGAGAAAGTCAGGAAACTTTACCTTCCCTCAGGACATCTTCCTGGAAGTAATATCTGAACTGGAGCTTAGACTGAGCATGGTTAAAGCAATGAAGAGAAGTGTGGTTCTGGCAAAGAGAACTTCAGACATGAAGGTACAGAGACCCTCTGGTGTGGTCACATGAGCAAACAGTACAAACACTGAAATGTTTCACTTCCCCTGCAGCCCAGGGCTCCCAAGGAGGTGAAAGGGAAACATTTAGCCATTAGATTAGATAGGGCTGCACCAGGAAGGGTTGCATGTACATCCTTGAGAAGTTCTGACTTTGTTTTAAACAGTGTTGGGAATCCACTGAAGAATTTAGAACTAGAGAGTGATTGGGGCTATTGGATGGCTCAATGGGTTAAGCGTCCAACTTCAGTTTAGGTCATGATCTCATGGTCCATGGGTTTGTGCCCCGTGTGAGGCTCTGTGCTGACAGCTCACAGCCTGGAGCCTGCTTCTGATTCTATGTCTCTCTCTCTCTCTGCCCCTCCTCCACTCATGCTCTGTCTCTATCTCTCAAAAATGAATAAACATTTTAAAAAAAAGAACTAGAGAATGATTGAAGAACACCACTTTGATTCACTCTCCACTAGTAACTTGCATCTGAAATTCCTACCATTACACCCTCTTGCTTGTGTAGAGAAGTAGTTCTTTCTGTGGAACAATAGGTATCTCCAGACTAAAAACAAAGGTGTTATGGCTGGTGATCTCTGGAAAACCCTATGTAAAACAAGATTAAACTAATAGATTTTACTGCAGAAACACTCAGAAACTTTATTGTGCAAATGTACATGGAATTACTTGAAAAGGGGAAATTTACAATCAAATCGAATTAGAGGAATTATTTTTCTAAGAAAAGCATATTGAAAGTCATTCCCTCCAGGACTCCTCTTTAGAAAACCGGGTACTTTATCTAGGATTTTTAACTTGTTAGATCTGAGGGAAATGAGGTTCTAAAGGGAAGCTTTTATGTTTTACACTTATAATTTTGAAGTTTTTATGCAAACCGAAGGAGAGATGGATTAATATAATGAATCTCTGTATACTGACCTCCAGATTCAGTAATTATCTACTTTCCCTCTGTTTTCTTCATTTATCACTGCCTTTTCCACTTTATATTGTTATAAACTTTAAAGCAATTTGTTCATCAGAAAGCATAAATGTCTAGTGCTCTCACTTTTAGTGATGCAAAGATTGATCTTTGGTTCAGTTGCCTGATTCTTTTATTGATGAGTTCCCATCAGTCTTTTAGTGCTACTATTTCATTTATAGTACTAATATTTCATTAGTGTTTGAAAATAGTGATTTTTCTCTTTGTATCATTTCTTCTATAATAAAAGGTTTTATTTTCTCTAATACTATCTGTAACGTAAAGATTTCCCCCCTTCATCTTCTACATTCTGTGCCCTAGACTGGAATCAGCCTTTTTTTTTTTTTTTGTAAGCAGTCCTGGTTCCTTTTATTTAGAGACTTCCTTCCTGGCACAAGAGAATGTTTATTTGCTGATAGGTGACCTATGCCGTCTATTAGCAACCTTTTAAAATTATTACTAGCTTATTACTTTTATAATTATTTTTAGCTTTTGGTTGATCATTTTTATTTCTTTTGGCAAAAATAAGAAAATATGTACATTTGTATTTTCTTTCTGACACAAAAATATCATGTTATGTTTAGTATTCTGTCCTTTATTGTGTTTTCTTTACTTAATGACATATCTCCGATATAATTCCATATTAATAAATATAGCCCTTCTTTTTTTTTGTGGTTTCCTATACTCTGTTCTGTGGATAGTTTGTTCAACCAGTTTCCTCTAGATGGACATTAAGTTTTATTCTTATCTTTTACTATTACTAATACTGCCACAGTGGATAATCCTATATATACATCATTCTGTAGTTTTTTCTGTATAACTTTGAGTTGGTTTCCAAGAAGGAGGATTCTGGAGTCAAGTGGTATCAGCATATACAATTATGCTGAATATTTACATATTCTTGGGAGATCCTTGGGTACTGTGCTGTTTTGCATTCCTGCCATCAAAGCATGAGCAAGACTTTTCTGCCACAGTCTCAAAAGCAGAATATGTTGTCAACTGAATACAAATTTGGTGATCTGATGGGTGAGAAATGGTACCTGTGAAGTTTTCTTTGGAATGATCCTGTGCATCTTTTCCACATAAAGATTGCTTGTGTATCTTCTTTCTGAAAAGTTGTGTGTTTATAAATTTTAGGAAAGAGAAGTTTAATAGAGGAGGAGGAGGAGAGAGTTAAGTTTGCAAGTATGGTATCTTCAAACCTTCTGCTGACAGCCCTCTCTCTGCCATTTAAATTGGAGAGAAGGTGATATAGGGGACTGTCACCTCAAGGTGGACTCTTTTTAGCAACCAGGCAACAGATGAAGGTTATCAAAGCCCAAGGGCTACCGTACTTAAAGAATAAGATCCCCTAGATGAAATCTCTGTCTCTCCTCCTTTTTCTTTCTCTGAATTGTTCTGTTTCACAGATTATAGGACTTGAGGGCAGGATTGGTCTTTAAAATCCTTAAAATCCAATAGTTTTACTTCATAGATAGACCAGAGTGGTGACCAGACCCATGTTCTCTTGATCGTTTCTTTCCTGTTTCCCCACTGCCGCCCCTTCCCCTCTCCTCCACAACTGGATCCAGTGGTGATAAAAACAGTATTACTTAATTCTTCTTGCATTAATCAAGAAATAGGAAAGATAAACTTATCTCTTTCCTGGGATGGTAGTAGTTCCTAGTCATACCCTGTTACAAATTCAAATCTTGTAATGTACACGGGCCATTAAAAATGCCCCTCCTCCAATTCTTAATGCCTAGATATTTCTGCAATCTCCTTGTCTTCATTTATCATATAATTTGCCCTTATTCCCAAGAGGACGGAGGGTCAATGAAATATACCTATAGCTTTTCAATGTGTTGATTGTGGCATACTGTTAAATGTGAGGAAGAACAAAGAATACCTCAATCTAACATAACAAATATAACACTAGTTAGACAAATCACATATTTGGGGGGATTAAAAAAATCACCACAATCTGAGAATTTACAATCTAGCTGGGAAGATGAGGTATCTTCAGGAAAATTATCTAATACAATGCAGAACATGACTGTCATCATGCTGATAGAGATTAATGCAGGGCAATATAAGGGGCCATCAAGTGAAGAGTATAGGCTAAGGAGTTAGCCTTCTTTTATCTAAAATGCAGCTGCATTATTTTTTTTTAATCTGTGTGAGCCTTAGTTTCTCATCTGCAAATGGATATTAGTCAGAATATCCACCTCTAGCATTCTAGGAGGCTTCAGTAAAAAGATCTTACAAGTGCCTCATAGCAAGAGCTCAACAAATGTTAGCTGTAACTGTTAAGGTGGCTTAGAAGAGTTAAAAAAAAATATATGAGAGGAGGGTCCCTGAGAAAAATTGTTGAATTCAGGCATTAGCAAGTCTCAGATGACTTTCAATAGGGCAGTTTCCACCAACTGAAAGGCAGGAAGGCAAAGTGCAGCAGGTGAAGGGGTAAATAGGCAATAAATACATGCCACAGAGAAATCAATAGAAGCAGAAATCAATAGAGGCAAGGAAGTTCATCTATTTGAGATATTGGAGAGCTAATATAAAATAATAAAATAAAGCAAGATGGTAATGGGGTAAAACAGGTTTTCTGTCATTTAAGGAAAAGGATAACGCTTGAAAGCAGAAGGCATTTAACTGACAGGGGTGAGAGAGCATGGTTTGGTGAAACTGGGGGTGATTTAGGTTAATGCCATGAGAGTCTTGAGTGAAACCAGAGAAAGGTTCATTCTTAAGAGCAGCATGACATCAGATTTATATCCTGTAGGATCAAGGGCATTTTCTTACCAGACAGAGTAGCTTGCCACTATATCTAAAGCTAAAGGGCCATAAAGAATTCTATGACCCTGACTAAAGGTTGCACAAAGCCGTGGCATTAATGAATTAAGTTGCAAGACCTTAAAATGTGTTTAGCTGTCATTTGAACAAACGGTCTTGAGTACAGATTGAGTCTGTGTGGCCTGCTGCTGGGAACATAACTGGCATCATTGTACTGACTGAGGACTTCAGTAGGGAAGAACTAAGTATGTATGGCAAGTTATGGCAAATATGGTTATTTATGCCAACATAAACCTATTTAAGCAATATAAAAATAATTACCTCTTGATTCTGGCTTCAATACAAAAAGTGGCCTGGAATATAAAATCTCTTGTTCTCATTTCAGAAATATTTTTATGTCTTACAATGAGTTTGAGGGTCTTGGATTATCATTTTCTTTAGTGTCAAAGTCCTGTTTTAACAGCAATTATAAAATACAGTAGCAAGCAGATGTCTATTCTTCCAGGCTGTTGTGATGAGTCAAAACAAGTCTATGATAACAATTGTAATAAACTGTGTAATCTGCTCAGTGAAGCAAGAAAAATATACAGAACACAGACAATATCCAGAGGGTCATAATTATAGTAGTTATAATAAGAGAGTTATAATAGCCTTGCATGGCTAGAAATGTGAGGTCCTTCAAACCAGATCATCAATAGAATTCTAGTTTACTACTGGGGAATTTTCCTTAAGTTCTCTGAGTCTCAGTTTCCTCATCTTTTAGATGGAAATAATAATCTGTAGCCTTCAAGATCAGTGAGACCGTGAAAGAGGATACTGTGTGCCTAACACATTACATAGCATAGTCCTTCTTAAGAACTGCATGAGTCCCTATTGTTACTTCTACTTCATTTACTTAATCTGCAAGTTTTAATCTCAGCTCATTCTGAGGGTGCAAATTCCCTGGGGTTTAATCTAAAATTACTGTTGAGAAATGCTTTACATGGCATACTGTTGAGGACAGGCACTCTGCTCCCTAGCAAGTCCAAACCAAAGTTCTCGCTCCAGCTCTTGGGATAGGTGGCTAGTCCTCTAGTCAAGTACTAGACATCCAGGCTTGAGTCGTTGGTTTACATAAATACAAAGTTGTTTTCATATTTTAAAGAAGCCTTGTATCAAGTTACTGCACTTGGGAACTGAGACTGAGGAAAGAGAGATATACATTCCCCAATTTATTCACACCTTGCAGTTACACCATTAGTTAACTGGCCTGTGTATTCATACATGACAAAGTGTTACTCCCCTTGTTCTTGTCTGAGAATATGTATTTGAACTGGCATAAAATTATGGGAAAATACCCATTTCTTGTACTTTGGCTTATTGGAACAAATAGCACTGGAAATACCTGGCAACTGGACTTACAAATTCAGAAGGGTCATTCTGTGTATGCCCTTGCTCTAAATCATTTTTAATTATTATAAACAGGAGCACCTACTGAATATAAAATTTAAAAACTAACAATAAGATTTAAAACTTTTTCTAGGCTTCTTTTCAAGTATGTCTGAATGTCTAATCTAAGTCCCTTAAATTAAAATTGAAACCTTAGCCTTAAATGTTTTCTCTGATTTCCTAAAATGGTTTTAATGAATTTCCCTGCCTCCTGAGTAGATCCTTGCCTAGAAAAGTCATCTGTCAAAAGACTTTTTTGTGGAGATATACTGCCAAGCCAGAAACAAAAAATAGTAAACAATAGAGGCATCTTTACTGCTAAAGCCCCAGAGGCAACAATCTTATCTCCTAAGTCTGTAACACAAGCAAATTAATCTGATTTGCACCTCATCTGGACAGAGAATGGGTTTGGATAGCTCTGAATCATCTCATGTGAAAATGAGATTGGCAATGTGGTTAAATGTTCGCCAATAAAAGAGAGGAGAAAGTGTATTTAAATAATTTTAAATGTAAAAGAATAAAAGTAATGGGCCTACAGATCTTTCTTTAAATAAAAAGTAGCTACTGTTCTATAACAATGATGTAAGACATTATAAAAGTGTACAGCCTAACTTGATAAAGTAATGGGGTTAAAAGTCTATTTTTCTGGAATAGAATATAACTTTGGATCTTAAACACTCTCATGGATCTATAACAGCCATGAAAATATTCACTGGTCACTGTACCTAGAGCTTAATATAAGTCATGGAGGTGGATGACTGATGAAATCCCTACACATTTTACCTCGTGCTATGCTTGCCTACATGTTTAATTTATGTAGAGCCCTTTGGGGAGTATCGACTGTATTTGCCAAAGACATTCCTGAGTTCATCATATCTTTTATCAATGTTATCACTTAGGAAAGTGGTATGAGTGTTATATCAATATTTTGTATAAACATAGGTTGTTTCTAGTGACAAAAAGAGTTTTAATCACTGAACCTGTGCTTTGTTTTTATTTTATCTCAGGAATGCTCAATATTCCATTGAGTTTCAAACTGCATTTACTTTTTCACATATAAACATCTCTCAAAAAGATCACTTTTTACCATATCCCAGATTGACTCCCACCATCAGCACCCCCAAACTCTTGTTCTCCACAGATAAAAGGTGCAATATACCAAGGAACTGCTCTCTGCCTTGGTAAACAAAACTAAATATAATAACTAAAACACATTGGCTCAGGGCTTCCAACATACTTGCTGTAAGAAAGAAAGCAGTAGGGTAAAGTCCTGCTTTCTTTGATGCCCTAATCTTGAAGTCATCTAATGTCACTTCTGCTTCATTTTGTTGTTGAAGGCAATTATGAAGTCCAACCCACTTTGAAAGAGAGAGAAAGAAAATATACTCTACCTTTCAGTGGAGAAGTGTCAATATTACATGATAAGAGGTGAATGTGGGATGGGTTATATATTGGGTCAGCCTTTTCTGGAAAATTCAATCTGCCACTCTGGGGCTCCGATTTTGCTAAATTTAACCCATCACTTTCCTCCTTGGCTGTTACCCTTCTGCAGTGAACAGCCTTCGTAATCATACATGGTAACCTTGCTTTAACAATCAAAAGGGCCTTTTTTTTGGTACCACTTAATCCCATGCTTCAGTTATATGACCTAGGAAAGTTAATTGAAATTTCCAAATCTAAATTTGTGTACAATACTGCAGTGAAGAGTAGTTGAGGGAATTTATTTAATGTGAATAACACAATGATCAATATAGATGTCCTCTTATCCTTGTAGGTACAAATCTACTGAGTTGAACCATATGAAATGACTATCTCTGAAGTTAAAATGGTGAATTATTGGCAATTTCATATGGTTCAACCCAATATATTTTTTATGGATAAATAATTGGAACAGTATTTTATTCTGATAAATCATAAATTATCCTAAATTGCATAGAAAATGTATTTCTTTAGCTACTCTGATTTTAAATAGATATTCCTTATGGATTTAAATAATACTAGTAAATGAAATAAAAACTGTGGCAAATGGCAATTGCGTATATGCCTTTAAATTCCTCAAATCCATTCCTAGTATAATTCATAAGCATATGAGTACCTCTTCTAATATTGTTCCATTTTTAACTGGGCTAAGGTTGATAGTTTATATGTTGTCTAGAAAAAGGGAAATCATAAGTTTGCCACTTTTTTTCTTACCCCTTTTATCCCCTCAAACTTAAGCAGTTTCCAAACAGCTTACTATTTATTTATTTTAATTTTTATTAAAGCTTATGCCTTCTCTATATTCTTTTGAGGTCTGCCACTCAACACCTAAAGGGTCAATTGTTAGCTCAACTTTCTTCGTTCTAGGCATGACGATTTGAACTCATATCTTCAGAAGTGACAGGCAAGCCCATTAATGCATTGTATCTCCCTGGCTCTCTGCCCAGTTTTGCACATTTGGAATGATTTATGGCATTGGAATTTTCCATATTATTCAGCATTGGCAATCCATCACTTGAGCAAATTATGTCTCTAGCCTCCTATCAGTCCAAATGTGTTCAGATAATGAAAGTTCTCCAAACTTTCAGTCATCTCAAAACCATGTTAAAGAAAGGTGCAGAAATCACAAAGGCGTATTGGAAACCTATTACAAAGTCAGAAAATTTTTTCTTCCTGAAAGTTTTCTTGTTTTGTTTTATTTTGTTTTACAGCAAGAGGAAGAAATAAAATGTTAAGTTAGTAAGCCACTTCTTTAAAAAAAGATAAATTTAAAAAAAGGAAATACAAGAAAATGGAAAAAAAATGGAATATAATTTTATGTTTTCTTCTTACTTGATATTTTGGCCTGTTTCTATTTACATTGAGACATTACTAACTAATTAAAGGGTCATCTCTTATTGTCACATTGATATAGTGATCCATTATCAAAGAACAAAAGAAGAAAATCCAAAGAATCATAGTGATGCATTTAGAGAAGAATAAATCCCTCTGAAATATCAGAGTCTATTATGGCCAGTTCTTGGGGAAGTTTGTTATATCTTTGTTCTCTCTGTAAACACTTTTTCCCCATACATTTCAGCCTGCCCAGAATGTTCTGGTTTACTCCTCTTGTTCTAGCAGCATCTTATTATTGCCCCTTTTCACTCTCAGAAGTAACCCAGTATGGGCAATAATATATAGCTTTACCTTCTCTTTGAAAATTATAGCATCCTCTTCTTGCTTTGGAGCAAAGAAAGAGAGAAACAAAGGGATCCATTCATAACCAAATTAGATCAGACGCCTCCAATTAAAAGGATCTCCGTAGTGCTAATGGAGAGCATAAAAAATAAATTTAACATAAGGAGAAGAGGGTTTATAATGATGTTTTAACGATTCACTCAAAAGTTAGTAATGAAGGGACAAGTGGCAATATTTCCATTCCTTTCACACTACCAAGATACAATTAATGAATGATGCAAATCACAGTTAATTAGTCATTATTAAGTCATGGAGCTTAAATCATTTCTGAAATTCTCCTGGACATCCCTAATGGTTAATACCTTCTCTCTTGTATTGAGTAGAAATCTATTTCCTTATAAGTTCTAATTATTCCAAATTCTGTATTGAAGGTTCTTATAAAGCAGACCTTAACATTTTGAAGTACTCAGTTATATCCTTTGGTAGTTACTCTTCCTAGTCAACCATTTCCTTATGACTTAAAAAATTTTTTTTAATGTTTATTTTTGAGAGAGAGAGAGAGAGAGAGAGAGAGAGAGAGAAAGGCAGAGACAGAGGGAGACCAAGAATCTGAAGCAGGCTCCAGACTGAGGTGTCAGCACAGAGCCTGACGCAGGGGTTTGACCCAGGAACTGTGAGATCATGACCTGAGCCAAAGTCGGACCCTTAACCGACTGAGCCACCCAGGCATCCCAGTGATTTTTTTTTTTTTTTCCCCCCATTTTTTTTTTTTTTTTTTTTTTTTTTTTTTAGTGCTTATAGATGAAAATCTCCTATAATATAATACTCAGATCTGTAGATGATTTTGTGACGCTTAGGTGATATGTTTGTTTTCTCCAGGTAGCAAAGTCTGTGTGATATGTAAAAAGAGCTACTATTTACATACTTGCTGAAAATTTCAAATTCTTAGTCAACACTAATTCCAAGAGGGAGTTACAGCAATTTTCTTATTACACAAATAAGGAAGTTGAACCCAGAGAAATTAGATAAAATGCTAAAGATCATTCATGGAAGAAGTTAAATAGAACATAGGACTCAAAACTAGATCTGCCTGGAAACAAAGCTCCTACTCTCATCCATTCTAAACTTATACACGTGCTTTTTTCAGACTGAATATATTCCTGTTGAATTCCTTATTATTTGCATAATTGAATTTTTAAAAAACTTGTCAGGTTTTTTTTTTTTTTAAATTCTCTCATCCTGCATATTGGATATCTCTTCTAGCATTTAATCACCTGCACATATGTTCATTTTACTGCCAATGTCCTTATCCAAATCCCCCCTGAACATATACAGTAGCACAGGGTTGGAAAAAAGGGTCTGAGTCTCTAGTAAGAGATTTCTGTTCATATTGGTGTTGATAAACACTTTTGTATGTATACTAACTTGTATTTAATCAAGTAGACTTAATTATTGTGACCTGGCCTATATTTTTTCTTCCTTCAAAGATATTATTTTGAAAAACTTTAGTAGGATGCTCTTTAATTATTTTATGCTAAATTTTGATGCTTAAGCCAATAATTCTTATGTTCATTTCTCCATTCACTCATCTACTCCCTGTAGAAAACAAGCAAATAAGCAAACCAATGAATAAATAATTACTATTGTTTAGTGATAACAGAATTGGATGTGTCTGTCATTTGCTAGTTATTTATGCTGGGGCAAGCTACATATTTTCATAAATCTCAGGTTTCTTATAAAATGGCGATAAGGAAATTTGTGTGGCTGGAATGTAGGAGATATGGGGAAATCAAGGAAGACAGTGATGAAATGTTACTATCTGATGTGATTTGGAGTCTGTGTATGTCACTGAATATTTTGACCAAACAATTTATATAAGATATTATTTATGTTTTTCAAAGTTAACTCTATACCAGTGATTCTCAAATTTGAATACACACCAGAATCCTCTGATTGCTTGTTGAAATAAAGATGGCTGGCTCACATCTCCCAGAGTTTCTGATTCAGGACGTCTGATGCGGGCCCAAGAATTTGCATTTCTTCCAACTCCCCAGCTCTTTCTAATGCTGCTGACTGGGACTCTGTACTCAGAGAACACTGGGAAGATGTAGAGAAAGTTAGAAGACCATTCAGAGTAGTAAGAGATGATGAGTACCTGAAGTAAGACATGTACAGGGGGAATGGGTTCAAGATATTCCCTGGACTGCTGACTGATCAGCTATGAAAGGTGAAAGAGGCAAAAAAGCCAAAGCTATCTTCAAGGTTTATAAATGGGATAAAGTGGTATTGATGCCAGCAATCATGAATAGAGAAGGGAAAGGCTTGTGATTGTGAGGTAAGCTCAGTTTGCCAGAGCTAAGGTTTGGTGTTTGCAGACCCTGTAGATGAACATTTATGTGATAGGCGTGACCATGTGAGATGGTACTGGTCTTATGAAGGGCTAAGTTTCTAGTTTTAAGAGTGGAACTGGAGGCAAGTTCTTTTTTTGCCTCTGAATAAGTGGGCTTTTACATGCATAAAGGAGACCTTTGGGGGATGGGTCAAACACAAACAAGCTTTAATGCCTTTGCCTTTCCTTCATAAGGATTAAAGGGTTACAGTTACCATGTGAAACAGAATGGCTCAAACCCATAGCAGAACAAAACACACTGACGGTGGGAGGTAGAAGGGTGGCCAGGTGCTATTATGTTCTTCTTTCTTCTGGTCAGGAGATAAGCAGACTTTCTGTCCCTGAGTCACATAGGGCACAACTCTAGCATCATTTCCTGTATATTCACCAATTTCCATGAATAGAGGACTATTGTCTCTATTTTATGAAGACTATTTTATGAAGACACTGGGCATAGTCTCTTATTAAGAGAGGCCAGGCTTCCTAGACACAAATAGCAAACTCATCTCTTTATAATCTAAAGCAAAAAAAAAAAAAAAAAAAAAAAAGTCACATTCTCACATTTTAAATGTAGTGTTAGACTTATAACCTATAAAAATGTATGTTAGTCAGGCTCCAGCTGCTTTGGAATGGAGTGCATTAACCAAAATAAACAAGTCTCATTCAAAGGACTATTTACCTGAGTGAGGAGTGGGAGGGTACAGGGAAAGGGAGTTTGGTTCCTAGAGGGAACTTTTCTAATGTTCTTATACCAAAACAGGGACCGTAGGTAAAAAGAAAAAAAATGGCTACAGATAAAAATGTGGAAATATTTAAGAATTTCTAAGATTAATTGGAACTATTGGAAAGATGTAATCAAATAGGGTTGGTAGAAAAAAATGGCTGATAACATAATTCTGGAAGAGAAAAAATGTCAGGAACAGACAGAAGAAGAGGAGTAATAAAAAAAAAAAGAGAAAAGCAGAAGAAGCTGTCAGAGAACTTGAAGCATAAAAAGAGGAAAACTTATTAGTCAGTTTTGACAGGGGCTTTTGATCATTCCTTGCTAAATATTTACACAGTTTCTTTCTTCCAATTTTTTTTAACTAATGAAAAGTTTCAAAACTACAGTTCTTTTTCTTCTTTAATATTTATTCAGTTGAAAATGAACTAAAAAGAATAAATTTGAAATCGTATGTTGACATAGTCACATTTCAATAATAACTACTTGTATTGGTGTTTCTGGTGTTTCTCATTTTAAATGTTCAGTTTTTCAAAATAAATTTGTAATTATAGCAAAATCCTTGTTAAAATATACCCTCAGGTAGGAAAAATAAATGCAAATACACAAAGACATGTAATTTATTTTAATAAAACCCCAAAACACTTACAATAAAATTTCCAGAAAATCCAGGTTAGATCTGGCCGGGATCTGAGTGCTGATAGATTAGGGACAGGTCTAAAAATTCAGCTTCTGAAATCACAGGTGATTTTGTTGTAAGAAATTTTAGACACTTAACTAATTGTAAGAGTTCAATTTTCAGTAAAGTTGGGAAAATTTTTGATTAAAAACAGTGTTATGTAGAAGTTCAAAGTGATGATTACATAAACAATTAGCTCTTGCTATGTCCCATACAGACTGAACTGTGAGCCCTGCAGCTACATGGTGAGATTTGAATATGTCACAGTTTCAAGTGCTGCTGGCAAAACGACATGCTTTTTATGTAGTCATGTCTACTGGCAATTCTGGAACTGCCAGAAACTAGGCAATAACAAGGAGTAGAGGGCAATGCTTCTGCATGGCTGGAGTGATTATGGAAATAGTATTACCCATTAAAGTGTAGCAGCTCACAAGTTCGTATCTTCTATGGAAGGAGGCTTGGGAGGAAGAAGACGGTGATTGAGAAGTGGGGGTGGAGGGTGGGGAGAAAAAGCTTTAAGTTTTGGGTTTGTGCCATCTTTTCCTGATGTTCATTTTTTCCCCTTTTTTTTTCACTTGGCATCCCCAGATGCTATGGGATGGGGGAACATTAATCTCTAAAATGAACGGTCATTCAGTAGCAGTGGGCTATGCATAAATCACCCAGTTGACTTCTCAGGAGACATAAAGCTATTTCGAGAAAGGTCACATTAAAATTTAGCTATCATAATGTGAAAAAAGCAATCACGTATGATATTGTAAGCAAACGAAGGGACATTTACTTGCCTATAGTAACTACGTCATTGAGTTGTCTCTTGGAGACAAAATGATGCAACATGGGCAAAACGTTAATTTATTTAATGAAACAAACTAAAACATAGTAGATGTTCCATAAAAAGTAGCAAACGTCACTATGATACGATTTTTTGATTTGATTTTCCTCCTTGTAACTTACTCTGAACCTTAGTTTATAGGTTTGTCAAATCGAACTAATAATACTGCACAAGGTTGTTGAGAGCATTAGAAAGGATGTGTATGAAATGAGTAAGTATATTTTTATGGCAAGCAGTAGGGTCCCTGTAAATGAGGGAGGGAATGAAGGAGTGGAAGAAGAAAGAACTGAAGAGGAAAACTATTTATGTGCCTGAGGGAGAAGTATGCCTAAGAACAATGAGACAGTTTTCTTTCTTCTTTTTTTAGTTTGTACTAAAAAAGACCTAAAGATACAGAGCTGTTTTGGGGTAAATTGTCATGAAGATACTGTAGCTGAAATGTTAAAGATTATAACAAACAGAGATTCAGAGATAATACTGCAGATTAGGAAAAGGACAAAATGCATGCAACAGAATCAGAAAATTCAAGGCATAGAAAGGAGAGTGGCTGATAACCCTGTAGGGCACAAGCTATTAGATGGAAGAAAGAAAACTTAAAAACTTCAGAGAGTTCAAATATGATGTTTCTGTGTACTTTGGTAAGCAAAATATAAGGAAGCAGAAAAGGTTTTGGAATACGAAAAATTAAAAGGATAGCATAGGAAAGATCTTGTTTGGCCAGAATGGGAAGAGTAAATTACAAGAGAATCTGAAGTTGGCAAGGCAATTTATAATAGATCATTATCAGGGCCGAAGCTCACAATTGTGATGCCTTCGTCATAGCCTTAAAATCATACTCATGGAAAAGAAAAATAAACACAAATATTTTTGCTTGTAGTAACTGAAGGTTAATACCTTTTGGTCATGAAAAAGCATTTAGTAATTAAAAATGTATTAAAATATTCTAAAATATGAACAGTATATATTGTTTTCATTTCTCTTTCAGTTAAAACTTTCAGATGGCTATATTTTTTCCATTTACACAAAATACATAACATTTTAAGAGACGATACAGAAGAGTCACAGCTTAAAGTGTATTTAACAGTAAATGGCAGTTATTAATATATATAAAATTTATATTGAATAGAAATCTACAGGCATCCCTCATTTATCTCTGGGGACTTGAAAACTTCTGTGTTCCCTTGGATTTCCTTTTTTTTTTTTTTTTTTTTAAAGCACATAGAAATCAATGCAGACACATCTTCATGTAGTCATTCCTTTGTTTCTTTTCTTTTTTCTTATTTCAATGATTCTTACATATTAGGATGCTTAAAATTATTGTAGAGGGTTGTATACACAAACCCACATACATTTTATAGGACATTTAGGGAATTTTGAAGGATACTTTTGACCATAAGGGGTTTTCAGTACTCTAACTTGATACTATACCTTGAAGTACACTGTCACACTCATATGACTTGGAAAAAATGCAAAAATAATATTTAAAATTCCCTTGCTTACTCTGTCACATAATTTGTAACTTATGGGCCATTTTGTACTTGAAATTTTAAATGAATGATCCCACTACTCTATAAATGCCAATTATTTTTCTGTAATGAGTCAATTTTCCTCATTTGAATAATGTGATATTAATATAAGGCAGAATATCAGGTTAGAGAGGCAACGTTATATGTCACTGAAGATGCAAGAATTTAAATGTAATGAACAGACTCTGTCCTAGGACTGAAAAACATGAAAAAAAAAATCCAACTTACTTTACAATCTTACTACGTGGTTTTGGTCACATAAACATTAGATTTCCTGTTTGATCCCGAGACTTCTCATTTAACAAGACATATGTCAAAGCAAATTAGTGTAGATGGACATCATATTTTTTAAGGGAGATTGGCAAAGGGCTCAATCTTAAAATAGCAAGTTTGAAAACACTAGTTATTTTGTTATAGCCTGTTGTTTTTGTGTAATTCAGTGACAGTTTAGCATTGATACCCACTGCTGGCCTTATGTTCCTGCATCTGCTGTGTGAAGAAAACATTTTTTCCTTAAAATAGCATCCACCATACTAATTGTTTTTGCTTTCAGTTCATGTTAACATTACAGGAGCAATTTGTCTTTCAAGGCATGTACTTGAAATCATTTGACTAAGGCAGTGGGTTCCTCTTCATAAGATTCAAAGAGTTTGTATGTAGCTCTAGGACATTGTGATCACCTTCCGTCTGTCATACTTGCCTCTATTAAATCTAACCCAAACTGAATTTGTACAACACACACGGAAATATGAGATACTCCATCAGTTGACCTCTGTCTCCATGACACCAGTGTGACTGGCTAAAATGAAAATTATGCATTGCATGTTTGCATACCATGTAGGCATTGTTATCAAGCCACACCTACAACATTCCTTTAAGTACTTTTATATTTTCGTCTCCTGAACACCATATTTTAGAATATTTCTGAACTCTGTCCATTGTCATTTTGCTTTGACTCATACATTATCTTTAGTATCGTCCTCCATTTGTATATATTTGAAAATGCTCTCATTTTTGTTGTTATTGATATCTAGCTTATTTTGCTATGGTTACATACTATACCAGGTATGAATTTGTCTTGTGAAATTTGTTGAGATATTTTTTATAACACAGAATACAGTCACTTTTCGTAAATGATCCATGTTCTTTAAAAAAAAAAGTTGCATTGTACAATTATTGGTTGTAGTGTTCTGTATTTGCCAGTCATGTTCAATTTGTAAATTGTGTTGTTCAATTTTTCTATTTATCTATTGCCTTTGTTGTTGCTTTGTTCTACTGGAACAGGTATGTTCTAGATGTATTAATATCCATAACCCCTTATTCCCTCTTCCCTACCCCCCACATTTTTTACTACTGTTTGTTTTTAATTTTTCATGAATTTTAAAGGTAACCAGAGAGTATTATTATTGTTTTATGTAGTCAATATTCCTTTAGATTTAGGTGTGTGCTTACTTTATTCATCCTTTCATGTTCTTTACTTCTCCAGTCATTTCCTTCCTTATGTTTCCATTTTCTTTCTGACTAAAGAACTCTTTTTAGCTTTTCCTTTAATGTAGGTTTGTGATTGACAAATTCTCTCAGTTTTTCTCTTTCTAAGAACATCTTACTTTTTTTACCTTAATTATTTAAAGGATATTTTCAATGATGGCTGTTATTTTCTTTCAGCATTTAAAAATGTCACTCATCTGTCTTCTAGTATATATTCATTTATGCTGAAAAGGCAACTGTCACTCATTATTTTCATTTTTAAAGATAATGTGTCTCTTTTCCTTTGGTTTCTTTTTATTTTAAATATTCCTTGTTTTTTACCTATTTTATTGTAGTATAGTTAGGTATGGATTTTCTTGCATTTTCCCAGCTTTAGTTTATAGAGCTTTTGACATCATTGGCTTAGGATCATTTTTAAGCTTGGGAGATTCTTGGCCAATATGTTTGTAAATATTGCTTTGGCCCATTTTTTTTTTTTAAGTGAGACTCTACATTGCGTACTTTCACCATTCTTAAATATCTAATATTTTCTTCTGAATATTTCAAATTATTTTCTCTAATCTCCAATATAGATATCTTTTCACCTATATTCCATTTCACTAATCAAAATTTGTTCTGTTTTTTATAATTTTGTTGTTAAACACATCCATCAAATTCATGATTTCAGTTATTCTACTTTTTTTACCTAGAAGTTTTCTTATCTTTCCTTTTATTTTATTTTTATTTTATAGTTTTTATTATATCATTTATTTTCTTGCTAGTCGCTGTTATTTTAAAATCAGTGTCTAATTATGCTAATATCTAGGTCATCTGGGGATCTGATTTTATTGATCTTTTTTCTTTTGGTTTTTGGTCATTTGTTCCTGTCTCCTAGTCATTTGTCATTGAATGTATGAAAAATTATAGAAGTTCTGTATTTTATTTTTCCAGAGAAGGCTCTTTGTTTTCCTTTTGGTAGACTATTTCATTAGCAGATTACTTTCATTCATTAGAGACTGAGATTTTTCAAGGTTTATTTTCATTCTATGTGAGATCTGGTTGACATCTGCTTTGTCTTTCCTACAAGAATATAGCCAGCCCATCATGAATATTGAGTAATGGCAGTGCTCTTTCCCATAGCTCCTCCTCTCTGATAATCTTTGAGTTTCATTTTTTTTCCTTTAGTTCTGCTTAGCTTTTAACCACTTGGGAGCCACTTTTTGTTTGTTTTGTTACTTCTTGTCCCATAATAAGAGTAAGCAAATTGCTTGAGATAAAATCAATAAAGAATACCACTCTTTTGGTTCCCCTAGTCCTAAGAAATGACCAAAGACTCTAAGCTACCATTTTTTTGTTTGTTTCTAGTCCTCTTGCACTACCACTTCTCACATACAACAACACGTAGAAATGCAGAGGTAAAAACCACGCTCAGCGCAAACAATTCTCTTCTTTCTAAGATCTTGACCCTCCAAGGTTGGCTCCCTGGTTGATGTGTGATGCTTTCAAATACTGGTTTAAAAAAAAATCTAGATTTTATATTCATTCTTAGTAGATGGACACTGGCCTGTGTCAAATTACTCCATAGTAACCAGATATGGAAGGCCTCCAAGTTCCTGAACAGAATGTAGGCTCATAAGAATTATTTTTAGGCATATCATAGGAAGAAAGCTAAAGAAGGAACAACAAAAAAGGTAGAAAAGAGGAAATAAAATAGAAAAATAGAAAAAAAGTCTTTAAAATATATTTGTGATAGAAAAACTTAGTCCATATTAACTTTTGTCAGTCCTTTCATGATGACTGTGTATCACCTCCTAAAAAAAAATTATGTGTAGTGTGGTTTCAAGTCAGTATTTGAAAAAGATGGAAAGGGAGAATGTTGTAAATCAGGAAAAAATTTCCAGTCCCTAATCCTCAGAGCTCAAGAAAACAATTTCCCACATCTATACGAAATTCTCATGGTGAATTTCTAGGCCTTCCAAGCCATTTTGTGTGAAATAAAATAAGATCTATTGCTTTTACATTCTAATCTATAAAAAAAAGTATAGTTGTTAATTTTAGTTTGATGTAGTTTTTAGTCAGAAAAAGGTATTGCTTTTGTTCCTTATAAATAAACTTAAGTAACTTATTTATACTGTATGAGAAATACATTAACTCATTTAACAAAAAAAGAAACAGTTAAATGCTATCATAAATTCACATAAAGGTGACAAAAATTTGAATAATATGAGTAAGGCGTAAATCATTTATTTTCTCTTTTCTCATATGCTTTGAAAAAAGTAGTCAGAATGTGGGATTTAGTTCTTTTAAGTTTATTTATTTTGATGGAGGGGAGGGTGAGAGAGAGAGATGGAGAGAGAGAATCCCAAGCAGGCCCTGTGCTGAAGCATAAAGCCTGAAGCGGACTGGATCTCACTAATGACCATAAGATCATGACCTGAGCCGAAATCAAGAGTTGGACGTTTAACTGACTGAGTCACCCAGGCGCCCCCAGAATTTGGAATTTAAGTGCCATTCTCTACAAAAAGCTTTTAGGGCTTCTAAGAGAAATAGTTAATTCAAGTGTAGGACAGAAACATAAAATGAGCCTGCAACATATTACCAGAAAACCAGGAAGGTTTGATAGACTATCAGAGTCTCTTCAAAACGGCTGAGTATTTACCTGGATATGTTCCACTGGTCAAACATTTAACAATGTGATGCATCAATAAGAATAACAACTGCAGTACATTTCAATGCATAAGTTTGTGATGGTACTAAATCAAACAAATAAACGAATAAAAACACCATTGTTCCTTTGAGTAGGATGGTAGGGAACAAAGTCATATTTTGAAAACTGGCAAATAAAAGGAAGCTCTCAAATATGTTTTTTTTCTGATTTGGTATATAAACTGTGTCTCAAGGTAACCAAATAATTGATAAAGAAAATTTTTCTTTGCTAAAGTATTTCATGAATAAACAAATAAATGATAGGATTAGAATTTCACTATTTTGAAAGCTAAAATGAAATCATTAATCTTGGCAATGATAATCAATTTCTATTAATGTTTCAAAAAGATATGTACACATATTGTAATTCCTGATGGAAAAACATTTAGGTTATTTTTTGTGGAAGAAAACTGCACTACCTGTAATGTCGTCTTGTCCTCCACGCTCCAGAAAAATCAAACCAGAATCTCATCAGTCCTTTAGATGTAATTTAACTACCAGCTTGGAGAAAATATAGGCGGCAGAGTTAACCTGTTTACTCTGCAAGAGGATCCAAGAGCAATATCCAAACGGTGGGAAACTGTACAGGACAAATGTTTTATTTTATTTAACAAAAATTTATAAAGAAAAGAGAAAGTGATAATCTATATTTTAGGAGATAATTAAGAAACTTATCTGTAAGTGGATCCTACTTTATTTAGACCCTACTTTAAACAACATGAAGTATTAAAACAGCTTTATAAGAAAATTAGAAGACAATGGATACTGAAAGATATTTGATAGCATTTACTCATTTTTGATGAGCCTCTATCTGGTATATATAAAGTGACCTATTTACAGATAAAATGGTATGTTTTGGGTATTCTTCAAAATAATCTGTAATGAGAGGACTTAATAGAAATATGAATGGATCAGGATTCACTATGAGCTCATAATTTTTGAAACTAGGTAACAGGCACATGTATTAACATTACAAAATTCTCTCAACAGTATATGGACACATAAAGAAATAGAAGAAATATGATACTGAATAGTTTTTAAGCAAAATATAAGAGGTAAGGTGCATTTAAGAAAGTAGTTTGAACAGCCCATTTTTTTTTCTGCAGAAAGAGATCTTGCAAGTAAAATTCCTTTTCTGGAAGTCTGAAATTTGTCACTACCACGATGGTTTTCATAAAACAGTATTTCATGTTGTCTTCAGTAATCAAGTTCAACAAACATGGGCAATTTTTAATTAGAGGAAGGGAGAACCACTTAGGCTACTTTACTACCCACAAATACTCTAATAGGGATCAATCACACCCAATTAAAACTCAAGGAATTATGAATCTTTAATAGGTTTATCATGAGATAATTCAGCTGTTAAGTCCTCTTTAGGTTCATGCTAGGCAGGCTTTCTCAAGCTGGAAACCAACATCTTCATGATCTCATTTTCAAATGAGCTTTGTGATTTTTGTTGGGAAAGAAGACAAAAGGGCTTTGCAATTTACACCAGAATTACAATTTCCGTATATTTGTTAGAAATTTCTAAGCTCTACACAACATGTATGAGCTCATGTTTACATGAAATAGAAGTTTTGATAATGCTAATTAATGACTCTAAATAAACTTAATCACCTGAGTGACTTTTGTATATTACTCTTTAATAGTTTAACCTGGCCCATCTCCACAATCCTCATTTAATCTGTAGTTCATAGTAGAGCCTGCTGCTTATTTTATTAAAAATAATACTAAACCAGCAAAACAGACTTGAGCCTTGTCTCCTGATCTCTGTAACATAATGATAGTGAGAGCAAATGTTAGCATCAGGCCATCTGGTTTGACATTTTCTGGGTGAGCAGCATCAGCAGACTTTCCATGCCTTCTTTTCTTCATCTATACAATTGTAATAGCATTTTTCTTATAAAATTATAATGAGTGTTAAATGAGATATTACATAGAAAGCATTTTAAACCATGCCTCGTGTGTGATTGCTCTCAGTAGTTTCCTACTGGTGTAGAAAAACAGAAGTCTTTTCTTCTGTGGCTGAGTTACATGATTTACAAAGACCACATTAGCATGATGGTCTGTCAGAGAAAATCATTTCCTTAACCAGTGTGAGTGTGTGTATATGTGTGTAGGTTGTGTGTTTGCTGCGAAGGATCACGTGTTGTGATGCAAATGCATCTGTTGATTATTGGCTTTGAAATGTTCTGAGAGGATGGAATAGGGGAAAGTAACATTCTAGTCAGATTGTTTGGCAAGAGTATTTTCTGCTCTTTATTTTAGAGCTGATGAAAGAGTAACTTTTTGCCATGTTCAGAGGAATAGCTAAGGAGCCCTGTTTAAAACGTTTGATAAAACCCCAACCCGCCATCTCATCTTCATTGAAGTTTTCTCTGCATGCTAATTTTATCTACTAATATCTATTTAGAGAGGACTTTTCTCCTAGCCTTTCCTTTTACTCTAGAATGACATATATTTTGGGGGAATATAATTATACTTGTATAATGAGTATAAATAAGTCATTAAAATTCACAAACATAATGCATAATTAATTGATGTGATTACAATAAGAAATGAGCACACAGAATACATATTTGTATATAAACCTATTCAACCATGTAGGTACTGCAAATACAAGAGTTTAGTTAACATAAAGAGCAGCAAACTCACTTATCAATGCCTACAATTGGACACAAGACGTAGGAACTAATGAAGGAACTTCTTATACTGATTCTACAAATATAAAAAATTAGTAGTTTTATAGATGCCTTCTAATTTGACAAATTTATAGAAAAGTATGATGATTTTGTGCAATGAGGTAATACCCTAATTTTAGCCTGAGACTATCACAAAATTTCAAAAGAGATTTCCATTGTAATGTTTTATATCAAGTCCACATTGCATTTGCTGCTCAAAGAGATAAATGCTCATGGTAGCTTGTTAATTTCTGAGTAACTCTTTTTATTTTTTTGGTAAGCTAACAAATGAATTTATACTCTGATTTTTTTCATTTGTTCATCTATTCAGATGAACAATGCTAGGCATTGTATGGTATGTCCGTGTGTGTGTGTGTGTGTGTGTGTGTGTGTGTGTGTGTGTTTGTGCATACTCTCACACATATATGTATCTCCACCTTCAGGGTCTGGCTTCTTAATGGTAAATATAGCTAATATGAAACATGTTACTTTTTTCTTGCTCAAAGCCATGAAGTAAAGATGGATGACTCATCATTTTATATCCAAAATACATTTTGTTCTATAAATACAGGTAACTTTTTTTAAGTGATTGGGTCATGTTGTATACTTTCTTAAACTCTAATAACAGAACAGACACTTAAGCAAATGAGTCACTTCAGTACTTTCCCAAAGCTTAAAAGATTTATAGGAATCAAAGGATATGTTTACAGTGCCTTGCATATGCAAAAATGGAATACCTCATTCTTTCAAGCCAAACATTTAAGTTTCTCATCCAAAATATTGAGTACTTGAGTCTTTCCAAGTGTCTGCTAAGATACCCCAACTCCTACTCCTATTCTGGAAGAAGGAAGGGTATTATTGTTTTACTGATAACTGTTCTATAAAGTCAATTTATTTGAGGTTGCCTATTGGGGTGGCTAGAATAATAGCCTTAAAAACCTGGCCCCATTACTAGATATCGGGCACCACTTAAGCCAATGGGCCTAATTGTCCCTCCCCTATTTTTTGCCAGGGTTTTGCTCATACTAACTAAAATAATTTCCAGTATCCATTATGGCACTTCTCTTGCCTGCTGCCAGAAATAAGACATTCCATCTGCCTGTCTAGGCTCCTTTCTGTCATTACTTCTAAGTGAATTTTAGCTTATCTGTGCTACCCTGAAAGATATTTCCCTCTTTCAACATAGTTGAACCTTTGATTCTGACAGTCATTATGATAATTAGTTTTTTATTAAAAAATTAGAAGCAATCCAGGATAAAAGATTACCACATACATAATGTAAGTCTGGGATAAATTTAGAGGGGTGTGTTAAGGCTTAGTGCCAGACTACCTGGTACAACCACCTTTTAGCAGAATGACTTTGGAAAAATTGCTTAAATATTTTATATTTAAGTTTTCTTATGTGTAAAAGAGATTGATAATAATAGTACTTATGCTAGGATTTAATGTGCTTAACATAGTGTCTATACATAATAAGAGCTCACTAACTCTTATGGTTATCATTATGTTCAGGGGTGATATTAACAATATTTAACAAATAGTATGACAGGAATTTACTTGCTAGGTTTCCAAAGTCACTGCTAAGGGTACCATCTCATTCTTTTTTTTTTAAATATATGTTGATGCGTAGTAATCTGTTACCTGGAATCTCAAATCCCAATTGATTATATATGCTTTGAATTCTTCTTTTTCCCCTTAAGTAAAATAACAGTGCTACAATTCTATGCATGGTTAGATAATTTCTTTTTAAGTATTGAAGAGAGTGTACTTAATCTTCAAGAGAATGATGTGATATTAGAAATCACATATATTTGGTTATAGAGTACCAAGACTTGCACACACTCAGAGCAAGCATTCATACATAACCTCTGGTGGTATAAGAGATGATCTAGGAACAAAAACTCTTGAGTAAAAATGCATTGTTTTCTGCTTCAATGCATTTGTGCCCTGGGATAACCAGAAATAATTATTGAAACAAGCCTCTTGTTAATAATAATTACACTTCGTTCTATGAAAACAAGAACAAACAGCAATTATCTGTAATTTCTCATTTGCAAAACACTCTCATTATGCTAAGACTTCTTGTCTGTGTTTGATAATATTATGTGTGTTAGAAAAACTACAGTTTTTTTTTTTAATGTTTCAAACTATACAGGGCAGTGCATGATCGATAACAGTGTCAGCTTAAGATTCCTGTTTTAAAACAGAACAGCTTCTTTGCACAGCATGTTATCATAATGTCTTTTGGATTCCTTCAAACAAGACAAGGTTCATTAACCAGAATAAATATACATTGTTCCTATATTAGCAAAAATTGAATTAGGAATAAAAGAAATAGAAATCAGCCAGCTGTCATTACAAATAAATTTTTAAGAAATTTAAAATTTAAATTTAATATATATGAAAGTTTATATATATATATACATATGAGGAAGTATATCCATTTCATACCTTTTCACTAATATGTTTTCTTCCATTCCTATTTGAATAATTATTAATCTATATTTTCTCGATAATTATGTACTTAATTTGAACACAATCATTTTGTATTTTTCTCATATTTCTTTAAGTGCATTACTGCATTTATCTTGATAGATTAAAAGTTTTTTGAAGTAATGAATAATTTAATTCCTTTGCTTCAGCCTTCCAGTGTATTATTCAAATTAATGGTTTGTATGGTGCTTTAAACTTTTCGTAACGAGAGTGGCTGTTTATCAGTCATCTGGCTCAATGGGTTGATGATTTTACCATAATGAACTCCCGTTTCCTCATCTATAGAAAGAAAGATGATAATAATATACCTAATTCTCATGGTTTCTGAAAAACTTGATCATGCATTCAAAACATTTAGCACAGTGGCACAATATTAAGCTGTCACTCAGTACATATCATGGTTTTATTATCATAATTATAGAGTTGAACCTAAGTCATATTCCTTATTTTCATTTTTCTGAAAGGCCAATATTTTGAGGAATGATATATTTGCCATTTCTTATATCCATTACTTCTTTTCCTTGATCACAGCTCAGCCCAATATTTGATAACCAGCCAATATAAGGCCTGGGATAAGGCAGACCTTGTGGAACAACAACAACTAAACATTAAGTGAAACTCAAATTCTTTACATGAATTATGTCAAGTACCAACACCCCTCATCAAATCTATGAATGAGGTAATTTGGTTACCTCAGCTTTTAAAGCAGACTTTAAATAATCTTTTTAAGATCACATAAATAATAAATGGAGGGTTTGGATTTAAACCCAGTCTTGCTGACTGCACAGTCCATGATCAGCTCACCCTGATAGGGAGGTGGGAGGCTAGTTTACTCTCTGGATACAGGTTTATCCTTCTCCTATAGCTTATAGTGACCCTTTAATCAAATGTCAAGGTCAGCCTTTGTCTGTATCTGTGTTCCTCAAGACACCCCATCTACATTTAACACATACTATTCAGATTTCTATCAAACAAATCATTATTTATGAATGTATGAATATATATATATATATATATATACATAATACATGTATTCCTCAAATATCATGTATCATATTATTTATGCCATGTATTGCATATATCTTTATTTAAATATGTGCCTTTCTCACTTATATAGTGCTCCTAATATCTTACTCATTTAATGCTTTAGAAAAAAAAAGCACAAAATATATTTTTACTCTCACTTTAATGGTTACGAGAAGGGAAACACAGGAGGTTAAATGCTTTGCCCCCCCATTTCCCAGATTTACATTGTCAAATGGTGATTTTCCCTTAAAAAATACACACACACACACACACACCCACACCCACAAATCTGGAATCTCTCAAAATAAAATGCTAATTTTTTAATGTTTATTTATTTTTGAATGAGAGAGAGAGAGTCACAGAAAGGATCCAAAGTGAGCTCTGTGGTGACAGCAGAGAGCCTGTTATGGGGCTCAAACTCACAAACCATGAGATCATGACCTGAGCTGAAGTCAGACTTCTAACTGACTGAGCCACCCAGGTGACCCCAGAGTGCTAATTTTTATAACCAGAAGGTAGTGCTTTGACATTTTCTTAAATATTATTTGGGAGATTCACTAAAGGGACCAGAGGATACCCTGCATAAAACATAGGTATTTGTCCTTGGAAAGGGGTGTTTGCTATTTCAGTTTCCTTATTTTTCAGGAATTATAGGATGTCACTAATTTTTTACTGATGAGCATAGGCTAATAACTACCTGTTTTGTAATTAATTATTTCCCCAATGTTTAGAATATCACCAGCCTTACTTCAACCTGTCCTTAATCCTTCACCAGGATACAGATTATTAAAATGAGTTTATTACAAATATGTAAACTTTACCTTACATGTAATAATATAATGTACTGACAGATCAGCTTGGCTGAAACTATAATCTAAAGTTTCCACTCAATTAAAAAGCTGAATACCTTATTACTGATTCCAAAGAAGAAACATTTGAAATAGTTAGAATTCCTGAGATGACGTTCAAAGTCATATCATCTTTTGAGATTAATAACAAAGGATTTTGCACCTCCTGCTGTCACACTGTGTCATAGTAATTTAGGGAGTTAGAATCTGGGGAAAACTAAAGTTTGAGGTTTTGTCTTTAAAAGTTGGAGTCTTGATCTTCTAATCCTTTATGTTTTCTTTAAATTGTTTCTTGTGGACAGAAACACCTCCTAATTGATATTTTTGCTTATATCAGTTTTCTTCCCCCGTAAAAAGTGAATACACACACAGTGATGATTTTAGGCCTCATGTATCATCTTTTTTTACCTTGTCTTTTTTATCTTTCAGTCTGACCATCTTCCACCCATACTTATGTTGATACTTTTCACTTTAACTGTTGATTTTCAGTTTTAATGCCACAGGGAAGAAAACATTTATTTTCAAATCAGTATTTAAAAAAACCCAAATTTGTTCATGTTTTTGATAATCCATTTTTTTTTATCTAAGCAACTTTTCCAAAAAAAAAAAAAAATAGCAACAGAGCTGGTATTTGGTATACCAGATATTTGGAAATTAAGGATCTTCTTAGATTTGTTATTCTGTGAATTCCTTGTAAAGATGGAGACAGCTCATGTTTAATTTAAAATATACACTAGTGATGGGGTGCGTGGGTGGCTTATCGGTTGGTTGTCCGATTTTGTCTGAGGTCACGATCTCACAGTTCATGAGTTCGAGCCCCGTATCAGGCTCTGTGCTGACAGCTCAAAGTCTGGAGCCGGCTTGGGATTCTGTCTCCTCCTCTCTCTTCCTCCCCCACTCAGGCTCTGTCTCTCTCTTCATTCAAAATTAATAAACACATTTTTAAAAATTTTCATAAAAAATAAAATATATAGTAATGGCTTGTGCACAAGAAAATACTTTTCACAATAGCAGTTTTCCTGCAACTAATTTGGTTTTAGAGCTTTATACCTTTAGGCTAACAAACAATCTAAGTTTGTTTAATCTTAATTAAATTTTTTTTTCTCAAAATCAACTTACTTGACTGGCAAATGAAAACTGTTTTCCCTTTGGACTCATACATACATGAATTAAAATGCAAGATGCTTTGAATCCCTAAAGAGAAAAACACTTCAGTTTTCACTCTGAAGGAGGCAGCTTAAGTAACTCAATATTCTCCACTCATCTCTGAGAGTCAGAGGTACCAATTACTTGGTGGTAATATGGACATCATAGTAACCTGTTGATGTTAAGAAGGAAAGGTATGGCTAACACTGGCCTATTATAAATAGGCCAATTTTATTTTGTATATTTTAAGTTGTGTCTCTGGTTTAGTTCATTTAATATATATGGAATAACTTTACTATTGTCAAAATGTTACTAGTTGTGAAAGGGACAGGGCAGGGCAGAGCAGTAAGAGCACAGTTATAAATGGTTAACACCATTTGTTGAATGTGGTACAAATGTTCAGTTTCTTTGGAACTGAGACTGTATCTTCTAGAATTATATTGGATAAATGCTTCTTATAGACCCACTGTTTAGAATCAGTTCATATGTCTGTATCTCACCAACTCTTATTATGACATCTTTGTGTGTCTAAACTTTAGCTCAGTAGGTTACAAAATAGGTATTAAATAAATGTTGCTTGAATGAATAAATGAAACAATTGACCAATTTCTAAGTTTTATGGAACTTAATAAAGCTACACATATTGACTTTTACCTTGTGATTTTTCCATAATACTGTGTATCTAAGCAAATTCTCTCCCTGCAGGCATGGTTAAATAAATGATGATAAAAGATGGCTGGTGATGCTGTTCATGACTTGTGGCAGATATTTTGTTATTGTTGTTGTTCCTGGAAAATCAACTGGAACAATGAACAAAATTACCGGATGCAATTCCAACAATACTTCCAAAGAGATTATAGGAAACTTAATAAGATCATTAAAAGTTTCATTTGGAAATTGGCAAAAAACATGTAAAAGCAGCAAAATAAGTATTGTTGACATTGCATCAAATATATAAATCAATTTCTCGAGATTGATAGCTTGAGAGTATCAATTTTGACGATACAGGAATATGAATACCTCCAAGTTTATTAATTTTGTTTTAATATCCTTCAATAAAACATTGTGGTTGCCTCCATATAGGCCTTGGATATCTACTAATTTTGTCCAAAGGTATTTTATGTATTTTTTTGTTATTGTTGACTGTCTTTTATTGTATATATATATATTTTTAATTTAAGAGAGAGAGAGTGTGTGTGATCAGGGGATAGGGGCAGATGAAGAGGGAGAAAGAATCTTAAGCAGGCTCCATGCTCAGTGTGGAGGCTGACGCAGGGCTGGATCCCATGTACCTGGGATCCAGACCTGAGATGAAATCAAAGTCAGGTGCTCAACTGACTGAGCCATGCAGGTGCCCCCTCTTTTATTGTATTTTCTAATATACTATTGCTAATATGCAGTAAAGTAAATTATTTTGGTAACCATATATCTTACTAAACTTTTTTCCATATATATTTTGGATATCTAATAACATGGAAAATAAAGATTTTTTTTCCTTCCTTCAAAGAGTGAGGTCTTTTCTCTCTGATTCTACCTTTTAACATGGGCTAAAAATTTTGAAATATTTTCAATAATGAAGATGAAAGGGAAGATTCTTGTCTATTCCTTGACTTTAATGAAATTGCTCCTAGTGTTCACCATTAGGTGTGATATTAGATATTGGATATGACTCTGGTTAGATAATTCCTATTATAATTAGGGTGTATACATACTAAGATCATTTTTAAAATAAATAATCTTATCAAATGCTTTTAAAGTCAGCTTACAGGTGCATTTTTCCTTAAAATATACTGTGATTAATTATATGATAAGCCTTGAAATTAAATACTCTTACATTTTAGTGCAAATTCTTCTCGGATATGATGAACTCTTATTTTAATACATTGGTTAGTTCAATATGGTAGACTTTATATTTACCTTTTTTGTTTCCATGTTTATAATCATTACTTGTCTTAAATCCTCTGTTTTTGTGCTCTCTTAGATTTTCTTATCAGTATTATGTGCAGTGTATAAAACAAATCAGGAACTTTCACGCTCTCTCTTCCTCTCTCTCTCTCTCTCTTTCTCTTTTATGCTCCAGAGGGCTTATATATAAAAAAGACATTATTGTGTTTTGAAAGTTTGAAAGAACTGGGCTATAAAACTGCATAGACCTGAGGCTATTTTTGGGAGGCAATTCTTTCACTACTTTTTTCAATTTCTTCTCCATTTATTGGTCTATTCCATTTTCTACTTCCTGAATATGTTTTAGTTATTTATGTATTTGAGATTTTCACATTTGTCAGCTCCTCATTTCCCTAGGCATTCTCAAAATTAAAAAATGAATTTTGTATTCTAGTGGTGTCTTTTCTTTTTTCTCTTCTTTCTCCTTCTCTAGGAGAAAGATAGGACAATGATATTAAAATTATGGATTTTTCATCACCACCACTGTCAGCAAAAACGAACTTTGTGATCTCTGATAGCCACTATGCACTGTAAAGAAATGTTTAAATTCAATGTATCACAAGTGTATATGCCCAATGCATACACATGATAAGAAGTCAGCTCAAATGTTATTAATTTAGTCAACACTTAGAGAACATCTGCTCATTTCAAAACATTTATAATTGATTGAATATTTATCATTATATGTAGATGTTTCACATAACAGTCAAAGCCATTGAAGAATACCATGTTGATGATTAAGAATTCAAACTACACTTGGAAATTATTATATAGTGACTTAAATGATTGAAATAATTATTACTTCAGGGAAATTAAGATATTTCTTTCAAGACAGTTAATGAATCCGTGATGATAGAATTTCTCTTGGTGGTTAAATAACAAAACCTAAAGTTGTTAAAGGATTACATTAAAAGATTAATACTTTTCCTTTGAAAAATTTTCCTCTTCATCTATATGCCAGGCCCTGTTATAGGTGCTGAGAATAAATAGAACATAGTAGAAAACAGTCCCTGCTTTTCAAAGAGTTAAGGTAGAGGGAAATAGACAATAAATACATGAAATAAATTTATTAATGCCCTGCTCTGGCTGAAGTAGAATAAAAGTACCACCCAACCCTAAATGGTCTCTCTTATGTTTTTGATCAAGGATGTGAGTGGGGAAGGCCTTACTCATTAATGTCTTATGTAACTGGTATATGTATGGTAGAATAAGGCCAGAGAAGGATATTCTTCAGATTCTGTGAACTTATTATTACCTCAGATGATCAGTCCTATTGAGTTAGATTTCTTCTGCATGTAAATTTGTTTCTTCCACCAGAGCATTATTTGATTTGCTCTAGTTTTGTCTTCACCAGTTTAATATTTTGGCCAGAGAAAACAACATGTGACTCTGGTGTAGAGGTAATTTATGGGAGTTAAATATTTTACTCTTAATTGTGATTTCAAGGCACATATTGTACCCTCTATAATATCAGGATTTTTGCCTACTTCCCAAAGCTTGGCATTCTTATTGTTCCCTATCTTAAGCAGGTTCCTTATTCTCCAGCACTGTGGTTGTTAGAGCACTGTCGTTGTCTGATAAAACAAAATCATTCAACAGCAGATGAAGCTGTAATTATAATCAGAGTTCATACTCGTGGGAGATGAAATAAAAATTAAAAGTACTAACTTTGTGACATTTTGATTATCTGGAAATTCTCCCACTCCGACAGATGACTGTATGGGCACATGGCTACATTTAAATGTAGAGACAAGAGTCTCCTTATAAATCAAACAAAATTGTTCCAGACTGGATTTCACATGTATTTGCCAATTCTCCAGTTCTTGTGGAATTCTAGGTTTTGATTAGAGATTTACTTATGAATAATGGACATTTTCCCTTCAAATTATGGTTTCATAAAATGAAAAACTAATACATATATGTTTTACAATTGAGAAAAGAAAGAATCAGTCTTTTCTAAGGAGTAAAAGGAATAATATAAGTCTCTTGGTTAAAAAAAAGACATGTTATTACTTATTTAAAAACATGGTACACCTAATAACGAGGTCTTTTTTGCTACACAGGTGGCTCTTCAATTAAGACACCATTGTGTTCAGAAATAAATCAGTATTCATGGAATCATACTCACTTTGCTCACGCTCTCCAACTCACACAGCAGGGTCTCACGACATTTTTCAAACAGAAATAATACAGCTAAATGATACAATTCAATAACTCCAACAGACACCAGCAGTACCCAAACTTTTTATAAAAGAACGGAGGAAAGTTTTAATGGAACTTCTTCTCCAGCCTTATCTTCCTCAACTCAACTTTGATGAGTGAGTGATAGCATTATCTGAGGAGAAAGGATCAATAAATTTAAGAACTTTGCCTTCATGGCTGCTCCTTAAGAGAATGGGGCAGTCCTACGTCCTACTAACTTCCTACTTGTTCAGTGTCTTCTTTTCTCACATGATAAATTGTTTCTTGCTCAGTGATGGAAAAGAAAAATCAAGTGATAATTGGGAGGACAAATTAAATTGTCTAACAGCATTATATAATTATAAAGTGCAGTGTAAACTTACAATCCATATCTATCAGATTCTTCTTTAAAGTTTTTTTGTAACATTTCTGTACTTTAACAAATAAGACATACAACCATGTAATTGTTTTCTACGGAACTCAGAAAAAAAAGTAACAATTATAGGAAACACAAATTATTATTCTTACTTTTTCCTTTTTCATATTTACATGGCACGATTTATTTTTATTTTCATTTTTTTTAATGTTTATCTATTTTTCAGAGAGAGGGAAAGAGACAGAGCAAGCATGAATGGGGGAGGGGCAGAGAGAGAGGGAGACACAGAATCCAAAGCAGGCTCCAGGCTCGGAGCTGTCAGCACCAGAGCTCGACACGGGGCTCGAACTCCTGAACTGTGAGAACATGACCTGAGCTGAAGTCAGACACTTAACTGACTGAGCCACCCAGGCGCCCATGATTTATTTATTTTTTTTTAATTTTTATTGAAAAATATTTGACACATGATGCTACCTTAATTTCAGGTGTGCAACATAGTGATTCAACAACTCTGTATGTTGTGCTATGATCACCATAAGTGTAGCTACCCACCACACAACACTATTACAATACCATTGACTATACTCCCTTTGCTGTTCCCTTTATCCCTGTGACTTATTCATTACATTCGGAAGCCTATACCTCCTACTCCCCTTCACCCTTTCATGCTTGTTGTCCTAGGCCTCTCCCCACTGGCAACCACCAATTTGTTCTCTGCATTTATAGATCTGTTCCTGCTTTTTTGTTTCTTTGTTCATTTTGTTTTTTAGATTCCACATATAAGTGAAATCATATGATATTTGTCTTTCTCTGTTTTAGTTATTTCACTTAGCATAGTATCTTCTAGGCCCATCCATGTTGCTGTAAATGGCAAGATCTCATTCTTTTTTATGGCTGAGTAATAATCCATTATATTTATATACTACATCTTCTTTATCCATTCATATCTCAGTGGACACTTAGGTTGCTTCCATATCTTGGCTCTTGTAAATAATGCTACCGTGAACACAGGGGTGTGTGTATCTTTTTGAATTACTATTCTTGTTTACTCTGGGAAACACCCTGCATGTAATATTACTGGAATTACTAGATTGTATGGATAAATGGCATTTATCAAAATGAATATCTGGGGAGAAATCAGATTTTACTTTCAGCTCAATCACTTCCTATCTGGACCCCTGGGGCAAAATCCTAATATTTCATGGCTTCGTTCTCCTTATCTTTAAAATTAAGGAAATACCCCACTACATGAACTCCTCAGGGAACCATGGGGAGAAAACCAAATCTGTGACAGAACTTTGTGAGAGAGAGAGAGAGAGAGAGAGAGAGAGAGAGAGAGAGAGAATTAATTGCAGTTACCTGTGAAGTGAAATAGCTCTGGCAAAAGCATGAATGTGAGCCTCAGAAACTCAGAAATACAATAGCAGTAGGTACCATTTATTCATTGCTTACTGCCTGCTGGACTCTATGGTAAGTGCCTTCCATGCATTCTCACAATTACTCTAGCAGGGAGGTATCAAGGCTAAGAGAGGTTAAGTAACTTAATGAATGTCAATACGTCTGAAAACCAAGTTTGTCTCTCTCCAGAATCATTTAAATCACACTATTAACCTCTTTAATATGTTTGCCTGATCTGTTCTTCCAACTCTTCAGGGTGATCAATGTTTCATAAGAGTTGTGTTCAAGTGACTGGGGCAGGACCCTCATTTACCTCTGTAAATCACCTACCAGAAAATCAGAATAAGTGAACATTTGTATATTTCTGAAAAGATGAACTGGGGGTAAGATGTCTAAAATTAAAATGAGTACTTGTTTAAATTGAACTGAATTATATTCCGTCTTTAAAATGAGCAGGATTAAGGGTGCCTGGGTGGCTTAGTTGGTTAAGTGTTGACTGTTGATTTCAGTTCAGGTCACGATCTCATGGTTCTTGGATCGAGTTTGGGATTCTGTCTCTTTCTGTCTGCCCCTACCCTGTTTTCATGCTCTCTGTCTCTCAAAATGAATAAATAAATATTGAAAAAAGCAAAGTGAACAATATTGGGAGGAGGTAGATTTTAAGTATTTGATCAAAGCCATTGCTACTTACAGCCCTTGAAGAAATGGTTACAGGAGGAAAGATTTTTACAAATGGAGGCAGAAGTAAGTAGTATTGCATCTTCAGGAACAGAATAATCTTTACTTGGCAATATTAGAAGTTATCTAAGTTGTTTTTACTCATTGATCAAAAAAATCATTTATTAGATGTAATTTCAAAGTCTTGCAGATTTGTTGTTTATGTAGAAAAGTCAATACCCAATGCTAGATTTAAGGCCTACACAACTTTTTAAAAAACCAAATTAGTGAGTGAGGAATTTGTCTTCTCTTTTCTCATTAAGGAAAACAAAGAAGACTTTGAGAGTTGTTATGTTTTAGAGTTTCGTAATTGACTTGATGGATTGTGCTATATTGATTTAAGGTCTGTATTTCTATTTGGACTACAAAAGTTGCACCAGATAACATGTAGGGAGCTAAGTGAAGAGCAAAAATCTTTGACTGCAGGGCTAAGTGAATGCAAAGCCAGAACAAGAGATACTTTTAAAGAAGGAATTAGAGTTCACTTTTCTAGGAATGTCGTTTGTAAATGAATTGTTATTATTGGAAATGCTTTGTTTTATAGTTAAACAATTGCTGAGTGAATTTTACAGCTTAATTCAGACACTAGGAAAAATAAATTAACTCTATGGGACTTCAAATTAATTTTTCATTATGAAGAGTTTTATTCTTGGCCCCCTTTTCCCCCCTACTACTCTTGTTATTCCCTCTTAATGAAATATTCCACCATGCTATTTTCTCCTCCTCCCTTATAACAATGAGTCAGACATTCACAGCTTCTAGTAGACTTACTTTTTCTGTGTATTCATTTAGTGCCAAAAACTCAAAATGGGAAACACTGAACTTATTCTGCTTCACACACTTCTTTTTCTCCTATCTGGTAATAACAATACTGTTCTTTTAAGTGTAGGCATAATGCTGTCAACCAATCACAGTTCCACTAAATCCTGACATCCACTTAGTCATACCTTGGTTTCTTCATCTCCAAACCAAACTGAGGACATCATGACCTTTCATTACAAACTCTGCTGAGATTAAATCCCTTAGAAGAGAACTGAATATCTTTCCAAGGTGGAGCTCTGATCAGATCACTACTATGTTAAAACAAAAAAAAACAAGTCACTCTTAGCAGCGCCATCTATTTTCTGCTGAGTAGTGGTAAAAAAATATTGATACTCAATGCAGTTTATAATCTATTGTAATATCATGTTTTTTTTTTAATTTTTTAAATCCAGCTTTCTTTCTCATTCTCCTTCCTTCACCACACACTCATTCACCAAGAACAAAAAAGGTGTGCTACAAGTCTACACCAGCCACACGAGTGATAAAGTTGATGGCAGGAAGTGGTAGGCTAGTGGTATAGACAGGCATCAACAGAATTCTGGGCCCCCACCCTGAAATCAACACAACTTTATTTATCCAACTTTATTTATCTTTGTATTTATCCAACTTACAAATTGAACTACCATTGATGTTTTCTTTTGGAGAATTGTTTTAAAGATTGATGCCCTTTAGAAATATTCATACCTAGCATGTCCAGCCTGATACCTATTGCTTTGTTGTTCCTTAAGTGTTGGTGTGATCTGACTCCTCCCTGAAATCCCTTCTACTCCAGTAACTACTCATAAAACGTATGGGTAGCATCCATCTAATCCAGATGTGAGTGACATTTTTTCCAAGAAGCCATATGTGTGTGTGTGTGTATACAATTATATATAATCTTTTTTTTCTAGTGAACTATGACTCATATTCATGTCCTCTCTGAACTTTCAAAGCACTATGGATATATCCCATTCTGTCTTGTGTTATAAATTGCTGTGTGTGTCTCATTTCTTTTTGAGGGAGAGGAGCTAGGAGCCACTTGGGGCCAAAGATAGGGGCTTAATTTGTTTTCAAAGTTGCCTAGTAAATTTAGTACAGACCCTCGAACCAGGTGCATACTCAAATTTATTGGTTGACTATGTAACAGAAAGAATGCTGAGACACTGTTTTTCAAAGAAGTCACAGAAACTATTCCCTAAGAATATTTCCGCATATGATACATGCCTTAAATAGTTTATAAATAATTATGTTTAGAGAATCAAGAGAGTTTCTACAGGGTATTTATTTTTTAAAGGTACCATTTCATTTATAAAGAAAATTATAAAATTAGATATATACATTAATATCTTAATATTTTATGATTTTTTTCAAAATAAAGACAATAATACTTAACCTCACATCGGTTGCAATGAGACATTTTAAAAGTATTATTTTTTCCAAAGTAGAAAACTAGAGTGTATTTATTATAGAGGTCCACTTTTTCTTTTAATTCTCCATTTCATTTATTAAGTTAGAGTAATGTGATTATTTTTTTCACTCTTCTGCTGGCTCAAGCATCCTGTGCTGTCCACCTTGAATGGATCAGCATATCCTTCAAATGTTCCATGGAACCGTTCCTTCCTTTTGACATTCTTGTACAATTCTTGTTACTTTATGTTCTAATCAATCCATGTTGGCCAACACTGCCATTACAATTAATCAGTGTTCCTATTGACAGAAACAGAACAATAATGAGAAACTGCTGATCAGTAATAACATGTTTGGGCCACATTTTATAAAGAGCTTGCAATAAGGGAGGGCTGGGTGTTATTGACTAACTAATAAATGACTTACAATCTATTTTTGAGCTTTAACCCGTCAAGAGTATCTCAAAACATAGAGTAGAATGCCTATATTTCGAGTGAGGTAAACAAAACTTAAATTATAATTGAGAGTTTGGGTGAAATAGGGATACAGGTAGGGTTCAGGGAATGAACATAAGGGTAAGTCAAGGTTTATGCAACAGTGACATACATAAATGATAGTTTTACTCAGATTTATAGCTTCAAAACTGTTCCCTAAATCTGGTGTAACTTTAACTTCCTATCTAGCAATTAGGCCTCATTTATTTTCAAGATAATTGTTCTTTTTATTTTTAACTGGTTAACTTTTACTTATTCCTCCTCCTTGTTAAAACCACACAAGTTTTAAATCTGCAGTTTGCTTAATGTATTCTTTTATTGTTTTCCCCATGTATCAAATCCAGTGTCCACCCCATGCATCTCTGTTTACCTACTGCATTTACTATTTACGCTCTGCATTTAGTTTATTATAATATTTTTGCCCAATTATCTAAGCCCTTTGTGGGTACTTTAATAGCCTTAGCAAGGCAGAAAGCTACCTGAGGGCAAGAACTAGGTCTTAAACTTCATTCCCATTCATAGTTATCAGAAATAAGCCAGCACAAAATAATACTCAAAATTACTTAGTGATAAGCTTTATAGCTATGATTATAAACTCAAGGCTTACAGGGGCTAAATGGGTAACAAAAACATGTAAAATTAATAGATACATGAGGTGACTAGGAAACTGAACTAAAAAAAATTGGAAAGAATTTTCAAGTAAATGGGGCCAGTGATTACATGGAAAGCATAGGTTCTGTCTCCAAAGAATAGCTACTAGTCAGTTTCAGTTCTATTCCTGGAAGAAACTTCAGCCAAGTACTATCAAATATTCATTTTTTTCCAGAGAAACTACTGTCACAATTGTATCACAATTTCTGATTTTTAAATTTAAGCAATTATTTCTTTTTCAACCCACCATAAGGAGCAAACAAATAGCTAATTTGTTAGATTGCCTAGGTCTATATCCTATCAGTTAAGAATCTCAGCTTTATGGAAATTAATCTTAATATATTGGTAATATTAGTGACTTTAAGTTCTAGAAGTTTGTATGTCTATATAGTTGATATTTGAATGGATAAATGTACCAATTTCTTAGATGAAACCAAATCAGTTGATGTACTCCCAATACTCATAGTTAGAGGTAAAAAATTTTTGAGTTAAAATTATGATATGATGGGGGGTACCTGGCTGGCTCAGTTGGTAGAGGATGCAACTCTTGATCTTGGGATTGCGAGTTGGAGCCACACGTGTGGCATAGAATTTACTTAAAATAAAAAAAAATTATGATCTGATGAGAATTTTTGATAGGATTTATCACTGAGTATCTTTTCCACTAGGAGAATTCTATTCTGAATTAAAATGTGTACTTTATTGTTTTCAAAGACAAAATACAGAACCAAAGAAAAAGGAAATATTCTTTTTTTTTTAATTTTTTTTCAACGTTTTTATTTATTTAAGGGACAGAGAGAGACAGAGCATGAACGGGGGAGGGGCAGAGAGAGAGGGAGACACAGAATCGGAAACAGGCTCCAGGCTCTGAGCCATCAGCCCAGAGCCTGACACGGGGCTCGAACTCACGGACCGCAAGATCGTGACCTGGCCGAAGTCGGACGCTTAACCGACTGCGCCACCCAGGCGCCCCAAGGAAATATTCTTAATATAAATTTGGACGAAATGCTTTGCCTTAAATTCTCCAGGAAACTTAGGAATTACAAAGATATTCTTGGCAATGTTCCTCGTTTATCCCACATCCAGGCTTCTACCACTTTGTTCCAGCCACCGCTGAGTGGAGGGTGTGATATAGAATGTGAGGAGACCTTAAAACTCTCTGCATGTGTTTGTAAAAATACAGTAAGAGTGAGAGAGAGATGGCTTAGACTCGCTGCTTTCCAATGCTTTCCCGCCAGTTGATTAAACAAACAAAACAACAACAATCCCACAGAATAGAAAACAACAACAACAACAACAACAACAACAAAGTAAAATTAACCTACTGTTAAACTACTTAAACTATTGTAACTCACTGGAGCTATTTAAGTGTCTAAACTTACCTTAAACATCCTCAGATACTGCCTTATTGTTTGGGTATTATTTGCTTAGAAAATATGTTTTTAAAAATGTTAGTTAAAAGCAGTCTAAATGCATAAGTTTGTACTTCCCAAAAGGAACCCATTTGAAAGAATTAGGTGGCAAAAAGCATATCTTTCTCTTAATAAATGATACCTTTACTATGATATATGCTGTCTGATGATGCACTATATTTACTTTAAATGAAATTCCTTGATGCAATATTGCTTTGATTTATTGGGTGGCTTTTTGATTTAGTAGGAGAGAGTTTTAAGTCAGATGGTGAGGCTGATTTACTAGAGAAGGTATTTGATATGATAGATGATGTATCTTCTTCAGTATTCAATAAGTAATGATTCAATAGTGGATGTCTGATTTGGTAAGTGAACTATTAGATTTGATTTTGATCTATTTTCTCAGTAAGAGATACATTTATTTTAATAGTTGATGTATCTATTTTAATGTAAAATGTGTCAAATTTATGACTTCATGTTTTTTTTCTTCACTTGTGATTTATGAACTTTACTAGTAATATATATGTTTCAATTAAAGGTAATATGGAACATTCATTACATTCTACCACTGAGTTGACATACTGCAAACCTATACGAAAGTTTTTCCTTTATTCTGATTAAATGGTTGCAGTTATTAAAGGTGAAAATATATATCTCAGTTCAAGGAAATGTAAGCGTATCTTGGCAGAAAGAAGTGTGTGTGTGTGTGTGTGTGTGTGTGTGTGTCTTTGAAATCAAAGTTACATTACATTTCAAATTTAGGTCAGTAAATGTCAAATCTTCCCTTTTCCTTTTCACTTCACCCAAGTTGCTACTCAAGTTACTGTTCTCTTTCCATCCTCTCTAGTAAAGAGCTTAGTGATGTTTCTCTTTTTATGAAGAAATGCTGATTAGCCTAGCTACTGCTTTTGGATTTACTCTCAGTTTTTCTCAGCATCATGGCTTACTTGTCTGAACTTTACAGGCTGATAAATGAATTACTATAAACTTTAGACCATAATTCTACTTGAGATGTGTTTGAACCAACATTTGTAACATTTGTTTAAAATATAACCAGAGGATCTATGATTAGAAAAGCTATACACCATTACCACATAAAGCTGGAGTACAAAATATGACTAAGATTTGAGAGAAACAAACAGTCTGACATATATCATCTTAGTGCAGTTTCCTTTAAGTTAATCCTTGTAAATTTGAAGTATAGCTGAAGTTAGTAGTATCAAGGCAATCAGTGTTTTGCCTTTTTTTACAAAAGATATCCCTCAATTATTTTAGGGAAACTCCAAGTGGTTGAAAACTGGTTCTTGGTTGTAGCAGTAGGTGGAGTTTTGTTCTTGCTTGCTGTTTTTAAGTATAAAGATTGGATGTACATATAGCACATAAACAGATAGATGTATATATGTGATGTTAATATTTCATTTGGAGAGGTGACAACTAGGTTTTGTCAACAGAGTCTCCTTAGATGGGCAATAATGAAAGAAAAGTTTGAGAAATACTGTTGTAGGGGATTAATAAATACATTTTGTTTTAACTATTTTGATTCAGTATATGTTCAAATACTAGATTGTGCTATATAGCCTGGGTGAGACATAAAACTATCAAGTACACTGTTGATACTAATGATGTAAAAATCTCTTACATCCTCTGTATTTGTTTATAGAATTTCTGTGCCAATGGAAGGTGAGCTGTGAATCTACAGGGAAGTCATGTGCTTCCTTTCTGTCACTTAGGCAACCTAAGCCTAGGGGAATGAGCTATAGAAGGGTCATTAGAAATGGCAAAGAGGGACATCATTCATACCCTAATATGTGTTTATGGGTTTTTTTTAATGTTTATTTATTTCTGAGAGAGAGAGAGAAAGAGAACAGCAGCAGCAGCAGCGGCGGAGGGGCAGAGAGAGAGACAGAGGATCTGAAGCAGGCTCTGGGCTGACAGCAGAGAGCCCCATGTGGGGCTCGAACTCATGAACTGTGAGATCATGACCTGGGCTGACGTTGGATGCTCAACCAACTGAGCCACCCAGGTGCCACTGTGTTTATGGTTTTTTTTTTTTTTTTTTAATTTTTTTTTTCAACGTTTATTTATTTTTGGGACAGAGAGAGACAGAGCATGAACAGGGGAGGGGCAGAGAGAGAGGGAGACACAGAATCGGAAACAGGCTCCAGGCTCTGAGCCATCAGCCCAGAGCCTGACGCGGGGCTCGAACTCACGGACCGCGAGATCGTGACCTGGCTGAAGTCGGACGCTTAACCGACTGCGCCACCCAGGCGCCCCTATGTTTATGGTTTTAATGATGCATCTTCATGAAGCCTAGTGCTTAGAGAAACTAGTGCTTAGAGACACTAGTTTCATCTCTTAAAATGCAATCAGTATTTTCTTCTCAAAATAAGAAACTTGCTAAGAAAAATTAGTATAATTAATATAAATTAATAAGATGAATTTTATTCCCAGGGCACCTGGGTGGCTCTGTCAGTTAAGCATCTAACTCTAGATTTTGGCCTGGGTCACGATCTCACAGTTCATGAGTTCAAGCCCCAGGTTAGGATCTGTGCTGGCAGTGCAGAGCCTGCTTAGGATTCTCTTTTCCTCTCTTTCTGCCTCTCGCCCTCTCTTTCTCTCCTTCTCTTGTCATAAATAAGCAAACATTAAAAAGACACATTTTAGGGGCGCCTGGGTGGCGCAGTCAGTTAAGCGTCCTACTTCAGCCAGGTCACGATCTCGCGGTCCGTGAGTTCGAGCCCCGCGTCAGGCTCTGGGCTGATGGCTCAGAGCCTGGAGCCTGTTTCCGATTCTGTGTCTCCCTCTCTCTCTGCCCCTCCCCCGTTCATGCTCTGTCTCTCTCTGTCCCAAAAATAAATAAACGTTGAAAAAAAAAAAAGACACATTTTATTCCCAGGGGAAACAAGTTATCTTTTTCGAAGGCACCTTTTAGGGGCACTTCAGCCACTTTTCTCTCCCACAATTCAGTGTGTGGACCACTCCCCCAAATGACTCTTAACAATATCCGACATACATCTATCCTCCACCTTCCTTCAACCTCCTAGATCTACCCTTTCCCAAATGCATATTAGTGTATTTCTTGTGTGTTGTCATTTGGTTTCTTCCATTCTGATCTTCTACCCATTATGGTAATCCCACAGGCATGATGAAAACCCCAAGTGGTATCAATCAAAAAGAGAATCTGCCTCAGGAAGCTAGAATAGAAAAGGTGGTGGACATTTATACTTCTCAAATTTTGTCAGTGTTATGTGAACATACCAATACCTCATGAAATACAGAAAAAGCCATCAACATGCACTGTTATTCCAAATAATCTTCAACATGCCCTAGTTGTTTCCTAATCCTTGCCTCAAAGCCTGTTTAGGCTGTGACAAAGTCCTCAGAGAAGCCATCCATCAAACATCCATATCTAAATCAGACCTCTCCTTAAAAGATCTCCTTGAGTCCTGTCTCCACCAGCAAACTTTCAGTGACTGGCTTTTTAATTCCTTGCTTGTGGAACTCCTTCTGTGCTTATATAGACTCTAATACAGTTAGATTTTCAAACAGACTTCTAGATACATTTTTATGAGTGTTTCCCCCTCATCTTATATAGATTGGATATTTCTCAGGAAAAGTTCGTGTTCTAAAGATATAAGTAAGTTCATAAATGAAGATACAAAATGAAAAACATATATTAGGGGATCTTTAGGCAAGATGCATTGCAGCCAAATGTCTCCCTGCTCTTCTCTCTTACTGTATTCTTAACCATTCTCAGAAATAAAATACGGAGATAGTTAAAAAAACTGAGAAAAATATCTTTGAAAAAGGTATGTTTGAAAAGCAAAAGAGGTAAGATCATTTAAACAAGTAAAGCTGAAACTCAGACTAAATTACATACAGTTTTGCTATGGTTTTGACATCCTTCCTGCCCTTACTTTTTAATAGCATGACAATTTATCCAGTTTCAGTAGTAATATTAAAATGTTGTACCCCTGAAATTCAGCCACAAATGTAAGCCTAAAAGTAGAAGGAATTTTGAATTGTCAGATAGTACATGGATCATTAACCATTTTCAGGAAGAAAGGGTCCAGAAATGGATTTGACATAAGTAAAGTCAAGAACATGATTCATGAGCTTGTTCTAAAGACTCTCTCTGGGTTATTTAAAGTACCCAGATGGAATAGGTTTTTACCAGTTCATTTTTTAAGCAAAGTCATATTTCTTGAAGGGCAGGGATGGTAAAGGGGTATAGAGAATAAAACGCCAGTTTTATGTAACAGTAAATTACTGAGACATGTGACATTTTACAATTTAAAATGATTTTAAAGAAAAGTATTCTGAGCTGAATTGTGCTTTTTATAATTCATGCATTGAAGCCCTAATACTGAGTAACTCAAAATGTGACCATATTTGGAGATAGAGCCTTTAAAGTGATAATTATGTTAAAATGAGAGTGGGCCCTAATGTAATATGAGTAGTGTCCTTTTGAGGAGGGGATTAGGTCATAAGGAGAGACTCCAGGGACTCAGGTACTCAGAGGCAGAACTCTATAAAGAGGAAGCATGAGGGTGGCCATCTGCAAACAAAGGGGAGAGGGTCCCCAGAGGAAACCAACCCTGAGGGCACCTATTTCTGTTGTGAAGGCCACTCAGGCTGTGGGTTGTTGTTTGTTTGTTTTTAATCTGTTTGTTTCTGTGTTTTTTGCTTTGTCATGTTTTTATGGCAGCCATATTAGACTAATATAATAATCTAGAAAAAAATTCTATTGGAAGCCTGTTCTAAATACTAAAACTTCATTTTCTAAGTATAATTATGCTAATAACAATTTATTTTATCTTATTTAAGGGATGAGATGGTCTAAATGTTTGTGTTAACTTAAAATTCATATTTTGGCAATTCTAACTCCCAAGGTGATGGTATGAGGGGGTGGGAACATTTGGGAGGTGATTATTTCATGGGGGGTGGAGCCCTCATAAATGTGATTAGTGGCCTTATAAAAACCCCAGAAAAATCTCTTCCCTTTGTCCTGTGAGGACACAGCAAAAATATGGCTGTCTATGAACAGAAAATGGGCCCTCACGAGAGGGCCCTCATGTACAATCTATTGGCGCCTTGGACTCCCCAACCTCTAAAACAGTGAGAAATAAATTTTTGTGGCTTACAAGCCACCCCACATACGGTATTTTGTTATAATAATCCAAATAGACTAAGATAGGTGGTAAAACAAATTTAGTTTTGTATAACCAATTAAAAAGTGAGTATTATGCAGGTCTTCAATTTTTCAAATATCTACCTTGAAATCAATTTAAAAAAGTGTAAGTTAAACAATTTCCTACATATGTCTATATCCTTATTATAATAGGAATGATTGAAATGCAATGAGGCAGTGAGGTTAGAAAATATTATATATATGTAGATATAAAACTTTAACTTTGTTTAACCAAAAATACTCATGTTTATGTGGAAGAGGAGCCCTGGATTAGGAGTAGAAGAAATAGACTCACCATTATTTTAAGAAAATTTGCTCATCTTCCTGGGCCTGCCCTTCCTCAGTAAATCAAACAACTATATCAACTTAGCTCTAATATTCTAAAATAGAATATGCAAGAAAGTACATTTCTTCATTTATCTTTTCAAGAACTCTTAAACAATTATAAAGACATGACTTACAATTAATATAATTGTAAAATAATAATAGCTAATGAAATTATTCACTCCATATATACCGTGAATAGCCAAGTAGGTAATATTATTATTCCCATTTTATATATGAGATAATTGAGACAAAGGGAAATTAAATAACTTTCCCAAGGTGTCAGTTTACAAGCTATAACTAGATCATAAACAATGAGACTCGACAGTCCAAACTATTAGATTTATGCTTTATTGAATAAGATTGAAAATAGTCTTACCTATTATTTTTAGAAATCAATTGAAATGGGTTCATTTCCACACAGACTAGATTTACTCTGGGTCAGAATTACCCTTGAAATGTTAGAAATAGCACATTGTAAAAGGCAGATCTGGTCAGCCTTTAAGGCTGAAACAAGCGTCAAATGAAGATCCTCTCAGTAAATTATACTTATGAGAAATAGTATGTTTAGTATTCTTTACCGTTTCATGTAGTCTTCCCCTTCCTATCTAAGTAATTCTTCTTATAGTCATTAGCTAAAAAGTAGAATTTCCACCCCTTCTTCAGCTGATATATATTAGGTTCCAAGTTTGAAATTGTTTATACTTCATGCTAATTTCATTGGTTTCTCTCTTTCTTACCTTAAATTTTAAAACTGTTTTCTGACTGCTTTTCCTAAGGTTCACAGCCAGTCTTGCTGTGCTCATGAGATTCCAATCATGTAGCATTTTCCCCTCCCTGTTTCTGGTTTCTCCTTGTTTCTGGTTACTATTTATCACTTCCTTCCTTTTACAACATTTGCAGTTTGGTGTAAATGTTGATAGTACTCCCTCCCCCCACCCCCCAGCTTCATTCAAGGATCTTGTTTCCTATTGCTTATATTCTGCCATTCATCATGTTATGAAATTCCTGTCTACTGGATTTTGAACTGTGAAATCTACACTCAGGTTGATTAAAGGATATCACATAAATGTCTGCTAAATGCATCATTCTGTATTCTGAAAGTATGGCTTGGATATAATTTTTTTTAGAATAATATGACTACTTACTTGTTTATTTGACTATTCCTTTATCAGCACATAATTTTTTCATACTGTGTACATTTTCATCTCTTACAAATGGTATGCTCTTAAAAGTGACTGTCTGAACTTTTGGGACTGGCCATTATGTCATTAATGTGCATTTTATTGATCACTTTTTTATTTGCAATTTTTTTTCTCTAACTGGACTGTAGATATGGGGGCTTCTTGAGGTCTAGTCAATGGCTTCTAAGTTTATATCTCCAGCCAACATCCCTCCTCTGAGACTAGATATTTCTATCATGAAGCCGATTCATTTCTTGCTTTTAGGTGTCCTAGTAACACCTCAAACTCAATGTCTCTGAGGACAAATTTAAAATCCTAGATCTAAAATAAAATCTGCTTGTCTCTTGGTGTTCCATATCTCATTGAATGGGACTATCATTCATCTGATTGAACAACTCTGGAATATAAGAGTAATCCTTGAGTCCTCCCTAAATGTCTCTTGAGTTCTGTAGTCCCACTAAAGTACCCTGTTAGTCTTCTTACTAATTAATGTCCCTCCATTTACTTGGCCCATGCCACCATGTCTCAGAGATTTTTTACCCTGATGCTAAAGCAACCATAGTAACTTAAATGCGACCTGATTATACACCTGTCAAAATCTTTCAGTAGTTCCCCCCACTGAATTTAGAATAAACACGAGAATTTAGAATAAAGACCTCAATGCAGGTTCTAATCTTTGCTTATGCTGGAAGGACAACCTTTCCAGCATCAGGCCACACTTTGTGCCCTTCACATTCTGTTCTTCAGTATTCTAGCTTTTTAAACAAACAAACAAACAAACGAATGAACGAACAAAAAACTTCTTTTTAACCTGGCTATGATAATGTTGCTGGTTCAGGTCCAGAGACGACACTGGGTAGCAAAGCCCTACACTAAAAAATACCTGAAAGAAATTGATACTCAAAAGGCTAAATAATAGTCACATTAATGATACTAGCTAACAGTTAAGTAGTACTATGTGCCACGTCCTGCTTTAAGCACTTTATTTTTTTTAAATGTAGGTTCATGATTTTCCTACACATGAATTACTTCCAACAAGATTGTAATCTGTCTCATATCAGTGACCTCTCTGGTGATGCACCCTGTAGAAGCTACTTTGGCTCATGATTTTGCAATTTTATATGCAAAAAGTTAGCAATCATGAAATTGAAATTTATATAAATAATTCTGGAAGACATAAACTTGCAGGTGAACTATGCTTTTGAAAATAATTTTATTTTCAAAGTAAACATATTCATTATATATTATTCATAGAAATATAAAGTCAACTACCCATGTGTTAGGTTTTTACTTTGGAGTGAATAAACTTTCTTCTTTTTACCTCTTGGCCTCCCTTACTTATTTGTGATATTTTGACTATTATTCATAGTAGATATAAAAAAATTACCACCATCTTCAAGAAACTTATAGTTAAACAGAAAATTTATATTACTGTTGAGGTTTGCTTCCTGCCCTTTGAAAATTAGAAAATTACTCAGTACAAAAACTACTCAACAGTTCTCATAAAATCAATTTCTATTATTTTAAGGCAGATTTCTTCTTAATGAAGAGTGTTACTAACATACTTAGAAGCATGGCAGTTTTAAATACTACATTCATTGATTTGTCCTGCATCCATCTGCCTTCTGAAGGAAAACATTTTTTGTAGATGACCTGGTAGTATCCGTTATGATGGGAAAGCCATGCCACATAAGCTTCTAAAACCAAAACCAAAACCAAAACAACCCACCCAACAAAGGCTAACCCCCACCTAATTCCTCGATTCTCATTCTTTCAACAAATATGTTTTTGAAGCAGACATATGTGCCAGTTAGAAATGTTATAGAAGTTTGGGCTAGTACATCCATCAATAAACAAGAGAAACAAAAATGTTCGCCTTCACAGAGCTTACGTTCTACCAAGGGGAGACAGACAATGAAAATAAACATGATGTGTACTCTATGTCACAAGGTAATGAAAGCTATGGAGAAAACATTTTAAAAGCAGAGCAGATATAAAGCCTGTTAATTTAAAAATTAGAGAAGAATAGTAAAAGGAGGGGAGAATATGGGGAATCTAACAGTTTGCAAATGTAAGTGGGGTGATCGAGATAGGACTCAGAAAGTGGTGGTTTTGAGTAAATACATAAAGGAGGTAGAGATGGCAGCTATGTAGCTATCTTAAGGAAGAAAATTCCAGAAAGAGTGAATAGCCAATGCCAAGAATGTAGGGAGGGAAGAAGCCCAAATGTTTGAGAAAGAGCAAGGGGGCCACTCCTAGAATAAAGTGAACCCAGGCACTAGAGGCATGAAAGTGATTTAGAGAAGTGAGGGCATGGGGCTGGGGCAGGGAGAACATTAGGGCCTTGTAGGCCACTGTGAGAACTTGGACTTTGAGTCAGAGTGAAATGAATGAACCATTATTGAGTGTTAAGTTAAGGGGTGACATGAGTTTTCTTCCATTTTATTTTATTTTTTTATTTTGAGAGAGAGATAGAAAGCAAGTGGGGGAGGGGCAGACAGAGGAGACAGAATCTCAAGCAGGTTGTGTACTGTCCACACAGAGCTCCACGCAGGGCTCCAACTCACCAACTGTGAGATCATGACCTGGGCAGAGATCCAGAGTCAGATGCTTAACCAACTGAGCCACCCGGGCGCCCCAATATTTTTCTTACTTTTTAAACTCTGTTGGCATCAAGGAGAGCAACAGGGAAACTAAAAAAGAGACAACCTCAGTAATTCTGGTGAGAGATGATGATGACTATGACCAGGGATCCAACAGGCTGATAGTGAAGGTAGTGAAAGGGGTCAGATTCTAGAGAAAGACAGGCCAACACACACACACACACACACACACACACACACACACACAATTACCTTTTTCTTCTATATTATGATAAATTCAGGTGTAAAAAAAAGTTAGACTGCCACAGAAAACACTTCTTACCCAGCACCTAGATCTTGCAGTGTTTAATATTTTATCATATTTATCTTAGGGAAGCATTTGAAAGTAGCAGACATCATATCTCTTCATCTTGCCATACTTCAGCATCAGAAAATTAAGAATTCTGTGATAACACTTACTATCCAGTTTAGATGGATATTGTCAAATTTTGTGAATTATTCTAAAAATATCCCTTACAACATGTATATATATGTAGGCATGTATGTGATTCCAAGTCAGGACCTAATCTGGGTTTAGGCATTGTATTTGAGTGTTAAATCTCTTTTAAATTGTTTCTCATTACATTTCCTTTAAAAAATCAGAACATTTGTCTTTTCTTAATTTTTATGTATTTATTTTTGAGAGAGAGAGACAGAGAGAGAGAGGACACATGAGCACGAATGGGAGAGGGGCAGAGAGAAAGGGAGAGAACCCCAAGCAGGTTCTGCACTGTCAGTTCAGAGTCCAGCATGGCATTGGATCTCATGAACCGCAAGATCATGACCTGAGCCAAAATCAAGAATCAGACACTTAACCAACTGAACCACCCAGGCGCCCTAGAACATTTGTCTTATAGAAAATTACCCACATTAGACTTGCCGGATTGTTAATCATAGTATTGTTTAATTTTGCCTGTATTTCCTATAAATTGGAGGTTAGGTTTAATGTTTTGATTAGATTCAGGATAAATATGATTGAAGAGATTTCGTCAGTACAGCTATAAAGTTGAAATATGACATATTAGGAAGCACATAATGCCATAGTATCCAAATCTTAGAGATGCTAGAATGCCATGCAGTCCAAAGTCACTTGAGATATCTCTTTATTCTGTTATTCTATCAATTTGATGTACGGTTAGATGATTTTGTGTCTGTTGTTTTGAATTGTAAGGTTTTTTTTTATTTCTTATTTTATTTTTGAATGGACAAAACATTTTCATGGTTCAAAAGTCAAGAGTGTATTAATATACTTGGATAAGTCTTGCTTCCGTCCCTATCTGCTCCACTTTGTAATCTTCCTCTCCTATAGAACAGGGTTTGACAAAATTTGCGAAGGGCCAGAGAATAAATATGTTAGGTGTTGTAGGCCTTACGCAAATAAATGGGGATGCTGTATTACAGCTGTCAACCTTAAAAATGAAACAGCCACTTATTTTACTAGCAAAATGAGTTTATTCAGGAATAGTGGAGGAGTTGCAAGTTGGCACATGGAAGCTGTGGTTAGTGAACCGTAGGCAAGTCCAAAGAGACAAAGGGAAGGAGAGACCTAGCTTTCAGGAGGAAATTGGGGAGGGCTGTTCAGAACCAGTATCATTGGAAAAGAAAAAGAGTTCAAGGTGGTGGTGGTTTCTCATTGGCTGAAAACAGTGGTTAATATTTAGTTGCAGAGGTAAGAAGGGATCTTCTTTTTCTTAAAAGCAAGAGATGTGGGGCACCTGGGTGGCTCAGTCGGTTAAGCATCTGCCTTCAGCTCAGGTGGTGATCTTACAGTTTATGAATTTCAGCCCTGCATCGGGCTGTGTGCTGACAGCTCAGAGCCTGGAGCCTGCTTCAGAGTCTGTGTCTCCCTCTCTCTCTACCCCTCCCCCACTCACACTGTGTCTCTATCTCTCAAAAATAAACAAACATTTTAAAAAACAGAAGATGAAATTCCTGTAGAAAAAAAGCTCTCCCTTGTCACAATAGTTGTTGCTTTTTTTCTTCCTGCTGGTTATGCAGACTGCAAGAAGTGGTACGTGTATGAAAGCTCCCGCTTCACGGCTTCCTGACTCAAGCCATGGGGTGGAATAGCAGTTTTGGGGAGGCCATTGCTTCCTAAAGGGGACTTTTTAAGTTTTTTTTTTTCTTCTTTAATGTTTGTTTATTTTTGAGAAAGAGAGAGAGAGAGACAGAGCACCAGCATGAGGGGCAGAGAAAGAGGGAGACACAGAATCCGAAGCAGGCCCCAGGCTCTGAGCTGTCAGCACAGAACCGGATGTGGGGCTTGAACTCACAGACAGCGAGATCAAGATCTGAGCCGAAGTCGGAAGCTTAACCAACTGAGCCACCCAGGTTCCCCCTAAAGAGGACTTTTTTTTTAAAACCTTGCAAAGAAGTATAAACCCATTTGTACTTCCCTTAGATTCAGGAAGACAGATAACAGTTAGATAAGAAAAAGTATGTGGTGGGGCAACAATTTCACCATTGGTAAATGGAGGCATTCATTTACCTAAGCTAATATGGTTACAACTGGGGAAAGGTTGAAACAAGGTAAGGAAACACCTGGTCCTAATAACCTAACCTGTTAAGTAACATCCATAGGCTTGTGGGTATAATTGGCAGTGGCATTTGGGAATAAAGAGAAATGAGTTACAGCTAAGACCAAGGACGTTGTCCTCTGACCATGTGAACAGAGTGACGTTTCCAGTGACAGACCCAACAGTCAGATTTTCGTCTTTTGCAATAGACTGAGAAATGTGGATCAGAGCTTTGTGTCTCCAAGAGAAAGAGGGCAAAAACAAGGTAAGCAGCAGTGAGAAAAAGGTATGCAGTTCTGACCTGGTCATTTTGGGAAAGTTGTCTCTTTTAGCTGTCATCTGCTTTAATTCCTGGAAATCTTCACATTCAGGTTACCAGTTGGTGTGCAGGTTCAGTCTGCCTTTGGTACTTTCTTCATATGTGATATGTGAACCCAAGAATCTATTACTTGGAGTTTGGTAGCACAGAGGTTGTTAACAGTACCTGACAGGGCTTTTCCAACAGCGTTGAAGAGAGGCTTTTGGAGGCTTTGTTTCTGTTTTTTTAGTACACATAATCTCTGGGGTTGTAAGGTGTGATTGATGCTTAAGGTCTTTGTTTCCTGGGAATGTGCTGCAAAGAAATTGCTCTACCAAAGCATGGTATTTTTCAACAGAAGCAATTAAGCCCTTACAATATTAAAATTTACTTCCTTTGTCAAGTATGGGTCAAAAGCAGAATCCAGGTGCATTGGGCATCCTGTGATTATCTCAGAACGAGAGTATTTTTTTTATTGGAATATAATGACATGTAATAGTTTTTGGTAGACATCATAGTGATTTGTTATCTTTATACGTTGCAAAATGATCTCCACAGTAAGTGTAGTTATCATCTTCACTGTACATAGTTATTGTAATATTATTGACTATATTCCCTGTGCTGTTCATTAAATACCCATGACTTATTTATTTTATAGCTGGAAGTTTGTACCTCTTAATCTCCTTCACCTATTTTACTTCCTCTCCTCCCCCTTCTGGTAACCAACAGTTCCTTTCCTGGATCTATGAGTCTTTTCTCTGATTTGTTTAGCTTGTTGTTTTATTTTTTAGGTTCCATGCATAAATGAAATCATACAGTATTTTCTTCATCTGTATGTCTTATTTCACTTAGCATAATACCCTCTAGGTCCATCCCTCTTGTCACAAATGGCAAGATTCCATTATTTGCTATGGAGAGTAATATTCCAGTATATCTATCTATCTATCTATCTATCTATCTATCTATCTATCTTACATCTTCTTTATTCATTCATTTGTCCTTGGATACTTAGGTCATTTCCATATCTTAGATATTATAAATAAGTTGCAGTGAACATGGAAGTGAGTGTATCTTTTCAAAGTTGTGTTTTTATCTTTAAATAAATACCCAGAAGTGCAATTACTGGGTCATATGGCAGTTCTATTTTTAACTTTTTGAGGAACCTCAATGCTGCTGTCCATGTTGGATGCACCAGTTTATATTCCAACCAAAAAGGATAGACATGAGATTTAGAAGAACTAATGGCAGTGCTTTTGGCCAGAGTAGTTGAAGGGTTTCTACAAATTTTCCTAATTGAGTGTTAATGATGCTATTAGTACATTCATTGAGGGTGGTAGGCACAGTGAAAAGATCCTAATGAGATCTTAGCTGTAGAGGAGGCAGTGACCTATCAGAAAGAAGAGTGGATTTTTATTGAACTTCTGCAAAAGATGAACTATATTGCCATTTAAAAAAGTACTCAAGATTTTCCAAATTCTGTAGGGATCAGGTAGGAAAAAGAAAACATTTCATCTTTGTTCACAAAAATTTTACCAAATTGCTATAAATCATAGATAACTTAAGAGAAACAATTTCCTTAAATCAAATTCAGTGTATCACCTTAAAGTTACCTGTATTCCAGAGTACTTTCCAGAGTCCTTTCCATGAATTTCTTGGTAGATAAAACACATTTGTAAAAGCATCAGTATGAAACAATAACTGTCTATAAGTAACAAAACACTTAAGTACCTATTATTAAATATCTGATGAGAGCTTCTTATCATGGAATTGTCACAAGGATTTGCTTATTTTTGTGATGTAAATTTTAAAATGATGACTGAAAACATTCTATCAGGTCATACCAGATTTCTAGGAATGTGACTCAAGTTCTGGAACATTTACATACCTATACAGATGTAACGTAAGGGAGCCTGAGTATTCTTATTTCACAATGTGTCCCATGTAATTTAACATTTTAACTAAGCCTAATTAGTTTAATATCGCTCTTTTACAAGGAGAGAGAACACATATTTTGAGATGTTCCAGGACCTTCTGGAAGAACCCAAAGATAGCTCAATGTCAAAAACACTTGTTGATAGTTTCTCTGTTTTTGAATCTCACTTCTGATCACCATGTAATGTCATCCTTAAAAATAAAATAGCTAAGTTTTTGGTTTTTAATTTTTATTTTTATTTTCTTATTTATTTTTTTTTGCTAGCAAAACAAGTTTATTGGGGAATAGCAGAGGAATTGCAAGTTGGCATGTGCAACTATGGTGAACCATAGGCAGGTCTGCAGAGACAAAGGGAAGGTCAGCTTTTAGTTTTCAGAAGGAAATTTGGGAGGGCTGTTTTGAACAGAAGTTTACTGGGGAAGAATTAGAGTTTAAAGTTGTGGCTGCTTCTCATTGGCTGCAGACAGTGGTTAGCACATTGTTGCAGAGACAGAGAGGGATCTTCCTTCTTTTTCTTAAATGCAGGAGATGAAATCCCTTTGTGAAAAATGCCCTCTCTTGTCAGTATAATTCTTTCCTTCCTTTTTCCTGCTGGTTATGTAGGACATAATGAGAGGCATGTGCATGAGAGCTCCCTCTTCAGGACTTCCTGACTGCATTTAAATGAGGTTTCCTTTATTTATTTTCACACTGTAAAACTTAATTTACAAAAAACATGCAGCAGGCTGTATTTGGCCTGTGGGCCACAGTTTGCTAATTTGGCTATAGATAGCCATTTTTTAAAAATTAGCTTCTGCCTTATTCTTCTTGTGTTTCTTTTTGCATCTTATTTTTCTTCTTTAAACAAAAATAACATCGTATATGCACTGTGCTGAACTTTGCTAATTTTACTTAAATCACACATACACAGAAACACACTAGCACAGTATCCATGCATGACATTTTCCTTATTCTGTTTTATAACTATACAGTATTTCATTATGTACATATGCCAACATTTATCCAACCAATCTCTTATTGATGGGCATTTGGATTGTTTTCAGTCTTTTGTAACTGAATAATAACTGGCTTGTGAGATATATGAGATATATTATTCCCAGAGTAGACATGTATCACCTCTAGAAGTAGAATTATTGAGCCAAAAGGGAAACATACCTGTAATTCTGTTTAATACTGCAAAATGCTACTTCACATAGACCGTACCATTTCACACTGCCAATGTCAACCACATGAACGTTCCAGTTTGTCCATAGCCTTGACAACAGACTGTGCTGTCAAGTTTTAGAATGTTTTCCAACTTGATGTATGAGAAATAGTATCTCAATGAAGTTTTAATTTTCACGTAACTTATTATGAGTGACATTGAACATCTTTTTTTATACATTGAAGGGCCATTAGCTGTTCTATTTCTGTGAACTGTCTGTTGTTTTTGCTCTCTTTTTTATCTGGCTCCATGAAGTATTTTCAATTAGAGCCAGTGGGCTTCTTAACAGATTAGATGTGGTGTGTGAAAAAAAAATAATTCAAATACAGCTCTAAGGTTTTTATAATGATAAAGCTGGTATGGAAAGGGTGTATTTTGAGCAGGGTCAGGTCATCAGGTCAAGGGAATTGAGATTTCAGTTTGGGCCATTGTTGAGGTAATGTTGTTCATTAGATAGCCAACTGGAAAAATGGAGAGAGGCATTTGGACATATGATAGACATGGATATGGTAGAGAGGCCTGTGCTAGAGATAGAAAGCTAGGAATCATTTAGACTGAGATGCTGGTGAATGCCATGAGGCTGATGAGGTCATAAGGCGACTCTGGAAAAGAGAAAAAAAACAAGGATTAAATTTTGAGTGCTTGACATTAAGAGTTAAAGAGAAGAGGAAGCTCCAGTGAAGCATCAGTGAGATAGAGAAAAACCAGCAGAATGTCGTGCCCTGAAACCAAATAAAACCCTGTGTCAAAGAGAAATGGGTGACTCAGGCTGGTAATCGACCAAGAACATGAGGATACATAATTTAACATTGATAAATTGGAAGTTCTGTTTTCCCCAGAGGGGGAGCTTCAATTCGGAACCTTCTCCTTCCACCCCCCAATTTGGCCCGGCAGGCTCTTTGTCAGCTTTAAAATTTATTTGCACATATACCCATAAATAAAATAAATAAAATCACGTCAGTAAAATTTATTGGCACAGTGAAACCTTCTCTAGACTTCCAGACAAGCACATGGCCATAATTTGCTTTCTCTGCCCCCAGAATTTCACTGCATAGAATTTATTAGTCTCTCTTAAAGCACTTTCTCTGAACATTAGAATGCAAGCTCTCTGAAGGAAGGAGCCATGTATCTTTTTTATTTTTATTTTTTTGCAACTTAATTACAAGGTACCTTTGTAGTTAGAAAGCAGTCACTGAATACTTATTGAATAAGTGCCATTACATCTATGTATTCCTTCCTGTGCCATCAGCACATGTGTCAGTTATTTAAGTGCCCTCTCTTATCTTTATTCATTAGTAATTTTAAGGCCTGCTTTTCATAAGTAAAAACTATATATACCAGATGTTTTAATGATGGCAATATGATGCCATTTTGGGGTGAGCTGTCAGTGGGAAGTATTGGTAGCTGCACACCACAACCCCAGATGGAAAATGATGATTTTGTAAGTGAAAAAAAAAAGTGTCAGGAAATGAGTAAGTCTTCTGTACACAACTCTTTTAGTGTAAGTACACATCTTTCTAAGAAAAATCCATATAAATCTCTTCGGGGAAAAAAAGGAAGAGAAATGCTCCATCCTCTAAAAGAACTGTTAGTGGAAGATAAAACACATTGTCTTTAAAAATCAGACCTGTTATTTGACTTAAGCATTGCCCTGTTTGTAAATAGGATAGCAGTGACATCATGATCATCCAAGTGGTAAAATCCGGCCGCTTAAGGGGTTATAACACATCAATTTTTAACTTAAAACTTGGATATTTTGAAAATTCCCAATTGTGACTGTTGGTGGAATCATGTTTGAGGGAATGCTAGGGAAGATAGAGGTAGATGAATGTTCAGGAATGTGTGAAAACAGGAGATATAATGTAGTAAAATGCCATGAGGCTTCAGAGAAAGGACATATTAATACTGAGTGGGGTGGGGCGCCTGAGTGGCGCAGTCGGTTAAGCGTCTGACTTCAGCCAGGTCATGATCTCGCGGTCCGTGAGTTCGAGCCCCGCGTCAGGCTCTGGGCTGATGGCTCAGAGCCTGGAGCCTGTTTCCGATTCTGTGTCTCCCTCTCTCTCTGCCCCTTGCCCATTCATGCTCTGTGTCTCTCTGTCCCAAAAATAAATAAACGTTGAAAAAAAAATTTAAAAAAAAATACTGAGTGGGGTGAGAATGAGTATGAATTCTTTTTAAAAAAAATTGTTTTTAGTGTTTATTTATTCTCGAGAGAGAGACAGAGAGAGACACAGTGTAAGTGGGGGAGAGAGAGAGGGAGACACAGAATCTGAAGCAGGCTCCAGGCTCTGAGCTGTCAGCACAGAGCCCGACCCGGAGCTGGAACTCACAAACTGTGAGGTCATGACCTGAGCTGAAGTCAGACGCTTAACCAACTGAGCCACCCAGGCGCCCCTAAAGTATGAATTCTATAACCTAATGTTTTAAGATGGACAGGGCTGGCCTTATCATTGAGTGATGTGCACAGTTGGACAGGGCTGCATACTTAGAAGGGCCTCATGCTTGGTTTACTGCTCTCTTGCCATCTTGAAATTCTCAGTAATACTTGAACTTGAAATTCTGAACACTAACCTGCATTTTCATTTTGCACTGGGACTCACATTATGTGGCCAGACCTTAATGGTGAGAAGGATCACTGTAAGGAACTTAGTAACACAAGCAAAATATTATTAGGGGTCTGTAAGTTCAATTATATTACAGTAAAAGTTTCATAGAGAAGCCAGAGTGTTTTTCAAAAGAAAAGGAATTGTGTTAGGCATGAACTTGAACAGCACAGTAAAACTCATTTCTCATCACTCTCATCTGTCACCTGTCCTTCCAGGTGCTAATTCATTAGTTCTAAAATAACGTTGAGTTTGTGAAGCTGCAATTTATAACATTTCCATATATCTATCTATATGTATTTTAATTACTGGGTTCTGATTTGCACAGCTTGATCGATGCTGCAATGCTAATATCTTCAGGATTCCCGATTCACTTCATCATGAGTTAATTATGCAAATGAAATCAAAAACCAGAGGAAGAGAAAGGGAGAAGAAAAAACATAAACAAAGCCCCAATAACCTGTACTGATTGCTTGCTATCTCTCTCTTTTATCATATCCCACCTAAACAGCCTTGTGACTTCCTGACTATCGAAGACAATACCTTGGATGTGTTCAAACTTCTAAGTGTTCTTTAGTAACTATGCATAGTGAGAATTACTATTTTGTGGCTAATATCCACAGTCAAGACTTGTTTGAATACTGTTTATTTTGCACATAAATGTGGAACAGTTAAGAAATGAGTGAATAGAGCATACTATTCCTGCAATGGAATATGACAGATATTGTTCATTTTAATAAGAATTGACCAGTGTGGTTATGATGAAGTCATTGTTCAATTGTAGCTCATTTTATTTTTTTTTTTTAACTTTTTTTTTTTTATTTATATATGAAATTTATTGTCAAATTGGTTTCCATACAACACCCAGTGCTCATCCCAAAAGGTGCCCTCCTCAATACCCATCACCCACCCTCTCCTCCCTCCCACCCCCCATCAACCCTCAGTTTGCTCTCAGTTCTCAACAGTCTCTTATGCTTTGGCTCTCTCCCACTCTAACCTCTTTTTTTTTTTTTTTCCTTCCCCTCCCCCATGGGTTCCTGTTGAGTTTCTCAGGATCCACATAAGAGTGAAACCATATGGTATCTGTCTTTCTCTGTATGGCTTATTTCACTTAGCATCACACTCTCCAGTTCCATCCACGTTGCTACAAAAGGCCATATTTCATTTTTTCTCATTGCCACGTAGTATTCCATAGTGTATATAAACCACAATTTCTTTATCCATTCATTAGTTGGTGGACATTTAGGCTCTTTCCATAATTTGGCTATTGTTGAGAGTGCTGCTATGAACATTGGGGTACAAGTGCCCCTATGCATCAGTACTCCTGTGTCCCTTGGATAAATTCCTAGCAGTGCTATTGCTGGGTCATAGGGTAGGTCTATTTTTAATTTTCTGAGGAACCTCCACACTGCTTTCCAGAGCGGCTGCACCAATTTGCATTCCCACCAACATTGCAAGAGGGTTCCCGTTTCTCCACAGCCTCTCCAGCATCTATAGTCTCCTGATTTGTTCATTTTGGCCACCCTGACTGGCGTGAGGTGATATCTGAGTGTGGTTTTGATTTGTATTTCCCTGATAAGGAGCGACGCTGAACATCTTTTCATGTGCCTGTTGGCCATCCGGATGTCTTCTTTAGAGAAGTGTCTATTCATGTTTTCTGCCCATTTCTTCACTGGGTTATTTGCTTTTCGGGTGTGGAGTTTGGTGAGCTCTTTATAGATTTTGGATACTAGCCCTTTGTCCGATATGTCATTTGCAAATATCTTTTCCCATTCCGTTGGTTGCCTTTTCGTTTTGTTGGTTGTTTCCTTTGCTGTGCAGAAGCTTTTTATCTTCATAAGGTCCCAGTAATTCACTTTTGCTTTTAATTCCCTTGCCTTTGGGGATGTGTCGAGGAAGAGATTGCTACAGCTGAGGTCAGAGAGGTCTTTTCCTGCTTTCTCCTCTAGGGTTTTGATGGTTTCCTGTCTCACATTCAGGTCCTTGATCCATTTTGAGTTTATTTTTGTGAATGGTGTGAGAAAGTGGTCTAGTTTCAACCTTCTGCATGTTGCTGTCCAGTTCTCCCAGCACCATTTGTTCAAGAGACTGTCTTTTTTCCATTGGATGTTCTTTCCTGCTTTGTCAAAGATGAGTTGGCCATACGTTTGTGGGTCTAGTTCTGGGGTTTCTATTCTATTCCATTGGTCTATGTGTCTGTTTTTGTGCCAATACCATGCTGTCTTGATGATGACAGCTTTGTAGTAGAGGCTAAAGTCTGGGATTGTGATGCCTCCTGCTTTGGTCTTCTTCTTCAAAATTACTTTGGCTATTCGGGGCCTTTTGTGGTTCCATATGAATTTTAGGATTGCTTGTTCTAGTTTCGAGAAGAATGCTGGTGCAATTTTGATTGGGATTGCATTGAATGTGTAGATAGCTTTGGGTAGTATTGACATTTTGACAATATTTATTCTTCCAATCCATGAGCAGGGAATGTCTTTCCATTTCTTTAAATCTTCTTCAATTTCCTTCATAAGCTTTCTATAGTTTTCAGCATACAGATCTTGTACATCTTTGGTTAGATTTATTCCTAGGTATTTGATGCTTCTTGGTGCAATTGTGAATGGGATCAGTTTCTTTATTTGTCTTTCTGTTACTTCATTGTTAGTGTATAAGAATGCAACTGATTTCTGTACATTGATTTTGTATCCTGCAACTTTGCTGAATTCATGGATCAGTTCTAGCAGACTTTTGGTGGAGTCTGTCGGATTTTCCATGTATAATATCATGTCATCTGCAAAAAGCGAAAGCTTGACTTCATCTTTGCCAATTTTGATGCCTTTGATTTCCTTTTGTTGTCTGATTGCTGATGCTAGAACTTCCAGCACTATGTTAAACAACAGCGGTGAGAGTGGGCATCCCTGTCGTGTTCCTGATCTCAGGGAAAAAGCTCTCAGTTTTTCCCCGTTGAGGATGATGTTAGCTGTGGGCTTTTCATAAATGGCTTTTATGATCTTTAAGTATGTTCCTTCTATCCCGACTTTCTCAAGGGTTTTTATTAAGAAAGGGTGCTGGATTTTGTCAAAGGCCTTTTCTGCATCGATTGACAGGATCATATGGTTTTTCTCTTTTTTTTTGTTAATGTGATGTATCACGTTGATTGATTTGCGAATGTTGAACCAGCCCTGCATCCCAGGAATGAATCCCACTTGATCATGGTGAACAATTCTTTTTATATGCCGTTGAATTCGATTTGCTAGTATCTTATTGAGAATTTTGGCATCCGTATTCATCAGGGATATTGGCCTGTAGTTCTCTTTTTTGACTGGGTCTCTGTCTGGTTTAGGAATCAAAGTAATACTGGCTTCATAGAATGAGTCTGGAAGTTTTCCTTCCCTTTCTATTTCTTGGAATAGCTTGAGAAGGATAGGTATTATCTCTGCTTTAAACGTCTGGTAGAACTCCCCTGGGAAGCCATCTGGTCCTGGACTCTTATTTGTTGGGAGATTTTTGATAACCGATTCCATTTCTTCGCTGGTGATGGGTCTGTTCAAGCTTTCTATTTCCTCCTGATTGAGTTTTGGAAGAGTGTGGGTGTTCAGGAATTTGTCCATTTCTTCCAGGTTGTCCAATTTGTTGCCATATAATTTTTCATAGTATTCCCTGATAATTGTTTGTATCTCTGAGGGATTGGTTGTAATCATTCCATTTTCATTCATGATTTTATCTATTTGGGTCATCTCCCGTTTCTTTTTGAGAAGCCTGGCTAGAGGTTTGTCAATTTTGTTTATTTTTTCAAAAAACCAACTCTTGGTTTCGTTGATCTGCTCTACAGTTTTTTTAGATTCTATATTGTTTATTTCTGCTCTGATCTTTATTATTTCTCTTCTTCTGCTGGGTTTAGGCTGCCTTTGCTGTTCTGCTTCTATTTCCTTTAGGTGTGCTGTTAGATTTTGTATTTGGGATTTTTCTTGTTTCTTGAGATAGGCCTGGATTGCAATGTATTTTCCTCTCAGGACTGCCTTCGCTGCGTCCCAAAGCGTTTGGATTGTTGTATTTTCATTTTCGTTTGTTTCCATATATTTTTTAATTTCTTCTCGAATTGCCTGGTTGACCCACTCATTCGTTAGTAGGGTCTTCTTTAACCTCCATGCTTTTGGAGGTTTTCCAGACTTTTTTCTGTGGTTGATTTCAAGCTTCATAGCATTGTGGTCTGAAAGTATGCATGGTATGATTTCAATTCTTGTAAACTTATGAAGGGCTGTTTTGTGACCCAGTATATGATCTATCTTGGAGAATGTTCCATGTGCACTTGAGAAGAAAGTATATTCTGTTGCTTTGGGATGCAGAGTTCTAAATATATCTGTCAAGTCCATCTGATCCAATGTCTCATTCAGGGCCCTTGTTTCTTTATTGACCGTGTGTCTAGATGATCTATCCATTTCTGTAAGTGGGGTGTGAAAGTCCCCTGCAATGACCACATTCTTATCAATAAGGTTGCTTGTGTTTATGAGTAATTGTTTTATATATTTGGGCGCTCCGGTATTCGGCGCATAGACATTTATAATTGTTAGCTCTTCCTGATGGATAGACCCTGTCACTATTATATAATGTCCTTCTTCATCTCTTGTGACAGCCTTTAATTTAAAGTCTAGTTTGTCTGATATAAGTATGGCTACTCCAGCTTTCTTTTGGCTTCCAGTAGCATGATAAATAGTTCTCCATCCCCTCACTCTCAATCTAAATGTGTCCTCAGGTCTAAAATGAGTCTCTTGTAGACAGCAAATAGATGGGTCTTGTTTTTTTATCCATTCTGATACCCTATGTCTTTTGGTTGGCGCATTTAATCCATTTACATTCAGTGTGATTATAGAAAGATATGGGTTTAGAGTCATTGTAATGTCTGTATGTTTTATGCTTGTAGTGATGTCTCTGGTACTTTGTCTCACAGGGTCCCCCTTAGGATCTCTTGTAGGGCTGGTTTAGTGGTGACAAATTCCTTCAGTTTTTGTTTGTTTGGGAAGACCTTTATCTCTCCTTCTATTCTAAATGACAGGCTTGCTGGATAAAGGATTCTCGGCTGCATATTTTTTCTGTCTAGCAAACTGAAAATCTCGTGCCAACTCTTTCTGGCCTGCCAAGTTTCAAAAGAGAGATCAGTCACGAGTCTTATAGGTCTCCCTTTATATGTGAGGGCACGTTTACCCCTTGCTGCTTTCAGAATTTTCTCTTTATCCTTGTGTTTTGCCAGTATCACTATGATATGTCGTGCAGAAGATCGATTCAAGTTACGTCTGAAGGGAGTTCTCTGTGCCTCTTGGATTTCAATGCCTTTTTCCTTCCCCACTTCAGGGAAGTTCTCAGCTATGATTTCTTCAAGTACCCCTTCAGCACCTTTCCCTCTCTCTTCCTCCTCTGGGATACCAATTATGCGTATATTATTTCTTTTTAGTGTATCACTTAGTTCTCTAATTTTCCCCTCATACTCCCGGATTTTTTTATCTCTCTTTTTCTCAGCTTCCTCTTTTTCCATAACTTTATCTTCTAGTTCACCTATTCTCTCCTCTGCCTCTTCAATCCGAGCTGTGGTGGTTTCCATTTTGTTATGCATTTCATTTAAAGTGTTTTTCAGCTCCTCGTGACTGTTCCTTAGTCCCTTGATCTCTGTAGCAAGAGATTCTCTGCTGTCAGCTATACTGTTTTCAAGCCCAGCGATTAATTTTATGACTATTATTCTAAATTCACTTTCTGTTATATTATTTAAGTCCTTTTTGATCAGCTCAATAGCTGTTGTTATTTCCTGGAGATTCTTCTGAGGGGAATTCTTCCGCTTGGTCATTTTGGATAGTCCCTGGCGTGGTGAGGACCTGCAGGGCACTTCCCCTGTGCTGCGGTGTATAACTGGAGTTGGTGGGCGGAGCCGCAGTCAGACCTGATGTCTGCCCCCAGCCCACTGCTGGGGCCACAGTCAGACTGGTGCGTGCCTTCTCTTCCCCTCTCCTAGGGGCGGGATTCACTGTGGGGTGGGGTGGCCTGTCTGGGCTACTTGCACACTGCCAGGCTTGTGATGCTGGGGATCTGGCGTCTTAGCTGGGGTGGGTAGGCAAGGTGCACAGGGGCAGGAGGGGCAGGCTTAGCTTGCTTCTCCTTAGGTGATCCACTTCAGGAGGGGCCCTGTGGCAGCAGCAGGGAGTCAGATCCGCTGCCGGAGGTTTGGCTCCGCAGAAGCGCAGAGTTGGGTGTTTGCGCGGAGCGAGCAAGTTCCCTGGCAGAAACTGGTTCTCTTTGGGATTTTGGTTGGGGGATGGGCGGGGAAGATGGCGCTGGCGAGCGCCTTTGTTCCCCACCAGACTGAGCTCTGTCGTCAGGGGGCTCAGCAGCTTTCCTTCCCTTTGTCCTCCAGCCTTCCCGCTTTCTGAGCAGAGCTGTTAACTTATGACCTCCCAGCCGCTAAGTCGCGCTTGCTGTCGGAACACAGTCCGTCAGGCCCCTCCGCTTTTTGCAAGCCAGACTTGGGGGCTCTGCTTGGCCGGCGAGCCGCCCCTCCGCCCCGGCTCCCTCCCTCCGGTCCGTGGAGCGCACACCGCCTCGCTGCCCTTCCTACCCTCCTCCGTGGGCCTCTCGTCTGCGCTTGGCTCCGGCGACTCCGTTCTGCTAATCCTCTGGTGGTTTTCTTGGTTATTTAGGCAGGTGTAGGTGGAATCTAAGTGATCAGCAGGACGCGCGGTGAGCCCAGCGTCCTCCTACGCCACCATCTTCCCTGGACCTTTGTGTAGCTCATTTTAAAATGTAAATGATTTCAAGTGGATTGCATTAACTTCAGGTAGATAGTCTCAGTAATAGTAGTGTAGTGCACCATATATTCATTCACACAGTTGTCATGAAATAAACCTAACCCATTTCTTATTAAAAAATGATCATGAATAATGCAACCTAGTGTTTATAGCAGCCTTATCAACAGTAGCCAAATTATGGAAAGAGTCCAAATGTCCATTGACTGATGAATTGATGAATGGATTTAAAAGATGTGGCATATATAAAACAATGGAATATTACTCAGCCATAAAAAGAAGGAAATCTTGCTGTTTGTAGTGGTGTGGATGGAGCTAGAGAGTATTATGCTAGGCCAAGTAAGTCAGAGAAAGATAAATACCATGATTTCACTTATGTGTGGAATTTAAGAAACAAAACAAATAAACATAGGGGGAAAAAAGAGACACAAACAGAAAACAGACTCTTAACTGTAGAGAACAAACTGAACATTGCTGGAGGGGTGATGGGTGATGGGTGACATCAGATGATGTCACCTAAATGGGTGACAGGTATTAGGGAGGTCACTTGTGATGCACACTGGATGTTGTATGTAAGTGGGGAATCAATAAATTCTACATATGAAACTAATATTACACTGTATATTAACTAGCTGGAATTTAAATAAAACTCAAAAAAAGAAAAAATGGATTTGGAAAAAATCATGTAGAATCCACTGAGCTTTTAGAAAAGGAGAAAAAGCAGTTCTATGGAGAATGGATGGTCTTTTAAACAAATGTTACTGGAACAAGATGCAAAAAATGAATTCACACACTGACCTTACAACTTTCTTAAATATTAACTCAAAAAGGGCAATAGAAGTAAATGTAAAATACAAAACTATAAAACTTCTGGAGGATAAAATAGAGAAAATCTAGGTGGCATTGGTTTGACAATGAAGTGTTAAATATACCACCAAATGTATAATCCATGAAAGAAAAAAATCGATAAAATGGACTTGATTAACATTTAAAACTGCTTCGTGAAAGACACTGTTAAGAGAATGAAAAGATATGCCACAGATGGGAGAAAATATTTGCAAAGCACATATCTGATACAGGACTTGTGTCTGAAATATGCTAGGAGTTCTTGAAACTCAACAATAGGAAAACAAACAACCCAACTAAGAATTGGGCAAAAGATCTCAAGAGATACCTCTTGAAATATGGAAATGGAAAATAAGCATATGAAAGGATGATCAACATCATATGTCATGAGGGAATTGTAAATTCAACAATAAGATAGCACTACACACCTATTAGAATGGCTAAAATCCAAAACACTGACAATACCAAATGCTGGCAAAGATGTGGAGCAGCAGGAACTCTCATTCATTGCTGGTGGGAATGCAAAATGGTACAGCCACTTAGGAAGACAGTTTGGCAGTTTCTTGCAATACTAAACATAGTCTCACCATATGATGAAGCAATCATGCCTGTAGGTATTTACCCATACAAGTTGAACACTTATGTCCATGTAAAGTCTTGTACATAAATGTTTATAAAACAGCTTCATGCAAAGTTTCCCCAAATGAAGAGCAACCAAGATGCCTTTCAATAGGTGAATAAATAAGTTGCCTAGTGTACGTTGTGTGGTATATTCATACAATGGAATGATATTCCATGATACAAAGAAATTAGCCAGTTTCTGGATAAAGCCACAGAAAGACACGGAGCAGCCTTAAATGTGTGTTATTAATTGAAGAGAGCCAGTTTGAAAGTGCTACACATGGTAAATGATTATGACTATGTGATATTTTGAAAAAAGACAGTATGGTGAGAGTAAAAAGATCAGTTGTCACCAAGGTTCAGATGGGAGAGGGCAGAGAGATGATGAACAGGTAGAGCAAGGGAGATTTTTAGTGCAGTAAAATTACTGTTTGATGGTGAAATTATGGCTGCAGGACATTGTGTTTTTGGCAAAACCCATAGAATGGACGACACCAAGAATGAACCCTAATGTAGACTTTGGGCTATAGTTTACAATAATATATCATTATTAGTTCATTAATTGTAAAAAATGTTCCACACTAATGCAGGGTGTTAATAATAGGTGAAAGTGTTCAGGAGGTTGAGACAGAGAAGGGGGTGTATGGAAACTCTCTGTACTTCCTACTCAATTTTTTTATAAACCTAAAAGTTCTCTAAAAATAAGATGTATTCATTAAAGAAACAACCAGGGATACTTCTAAGGATACTTCTTCAGACTGATTATTTAGACTAAACATCATGACTTTTAGTGAACATAATATTACATTTAATTAAATATGTATATATTTTTAGAAATTGAAAATTTATAAAGAAAGAAAGTTGTATCTCAGTCATTATGGTTGGAAACTGGAGTCTTGACCCTAGTCTCATAGCTTACTAACATTTTACACTAGTCAAGTTTAGGTGTCTTCTTGAACTTTACTTTCCAGACCCACAGAAAGATAAATAGTGATGCGGAGGGTTTTTCCAGGCTTCAGAAGAGGCCTTATGGACAATTTTCCCAGTATAGGAATTTGCCTTTCAGGCTCAGAAAAAATGAAGATGCGACAGTGACTCCTCTGAGAGTGATGTATAAATGCAGACAGTACCTTTGTCATTTAGAAAAGGAAATAATTATTTTGAATTTGGAATATTCAAAGCCTTTATGCCACCTCATTTTCTTCTTAAAGGTAGATCAAAAAAACCTAGGTCAATATTAGGTTTCTTGGAGGACATCAGCTTAATCAGGTCAGAGAGAATTCCACAAATAGAAAGTTTAAGAGTGTCAGGAAAGAGTGCCCTAACTCCTCTGTGTTACATTGGGAATGCCCTTTCCTTGGGACTGGATAAGTGAGGCTCCCGATTACTGTGATGGCCATGTCTGTGTTTGCTCAGCAGTCTCTTTTCCCCACATTTCCATAGGCCTCCAAACCTCCTTTTGAGTAATATATTTCTTAGGTTGATGATGATATCTTCAACCAAGAAGGAGAGTCTCTAAGAGAACTTTAACTCCCTTAGAGCCACTTTAAGGGAACTTATGTGTTATCTAAGCTCTTACAGACTCTATGCTGATGGAATTATGTTTTACCTACAATCTTCTATTGATGACTTGGGTTCAAACTTGGCTCCACTTCTCTACCACTTGCCTCTCCTATCTATTTGACCTTAAGCAATTTGCTTAACTGTCTTAGCCTTAGTTTGCTTTCCATTAATTGATGCTAGTAGCAATTACTGTTTTATATTAGCTTTTTTAAAAAGTGAGTGATAAGAAAATAGAGCATACAGCTCAGTTTCTGGTGTCAATTAAACACTCCATAAATATTATCTGTTTTATTACTAAAACCAAGCTTATTTCGAAGTTTGGGGGGATGTGTTGCCTTGGCTTCAAGTAATGGATCAAATATATGACTATAGTCTTTGCAGTAAAGAGTGTTTTGGCCATCGTTCATTGTTTCTCTGGAATCACAATTTAGACTTGGGAGTGCCAGGACTCTCCCTAGAAGCCCCTCTGGTTTAGAGAATATGTTGATTCACATACTACCAAATATGAATCAAGCAATACACTAAACTGCCTCTGGCCACAGTGAATAAATGGATAACTTCGGCACCATGCTACAGAAATAAGATGGGCAAGATGAGTAGTCAAAAAGAACTTGGATATGGGAGGATGAGTATGAGAACGAAACTGGAAGAAAGTACCGGTGGGTACCAACCAGCCTCTGAACCTTTGGATCAAGCCATGTGGGAGAGCGTTGGGCCTTTTCGCTTAGATGAACCAACACTGTTTCTTTTCTTAAACTAATTTGGGATGGATTTTCTGTTACTTGCAAACTTAAGCTTCTTAACTGATACAGCTTATAGCACAGGGCTTTTTTTAAGACTCAAATAAAAGAACAAATGATAACACTTAGTAAACTGGTAAAAATGGAATGAAATATGTAATAATGCAGCACTTTTGCTATGCATTTTAAAGTATAATCCTTACCACTAGAATATTGTTAATTAAACGAGAGAGAAGAGAGGTAACGTTACTGTTTCTTACAAAGCAAGGCAGAGCTTCTGTTTCTCTTCCTTAGAGGGAGGCCTCAGAGCTGAAAACCAAGCTGAGGAGTCTCTTGTGTAGCCACTGGCAACTCAGCTGTAAGAAAGCAGTCCCCTGAGTGTGGGAAGAGGTGGGGCTAGACCACATGGCAGCAAATTTCCTGTCACTGAGGGCATTGCAGCTGTGCCTCCTGATACCTTGGTCTACTTATGGATTTCAGATCCCTTGAGAAAATAAGTAGAGGGGCCATGTACACTCTGGGAGGGGGGAATGAGACCACTCTTGAGCAAGAGCTCCACTGACTATGTAAAATTATTTCATACATTGTTTTTTCTCCTACAAGGTCTGATGCCAATTCCTATGGGAAAGGGACAGTGTGTGTATATTTCAATTAATAAGCCTCAACCAACACTTCTTTGGTGTGATATGACTCACTAGAATTATTTTGTGGTTTGAACTGAATCTATGTGGAGACTTAATATAATCACTAATAACAATTGTGAATGTTAATTTTTGAAATATAACAAAGTTTTGGAAAAATATATGTATATGATATTTCTAGGTATGCTTCTAATTTCTCAAAAATGAACTTAATTTTTTTCTGTTATTAAATGTAAAACTTTTTAAAATTTGGAATACTTTTTATTCAATGGTTTTAGCTTCATTTGTCTATAAAGAAGAAATGTTTAGAGAGGCCATTGCAAATCTGAGTAATAGAAATTTATGGCTCATTTTCATTCTCCAGTCCCAATGCTAGATTTACAATTTTTGGATTAAGATAATGATTTTCACTTAACAGATTTTCTTTAAAACTCTTATTGAATTTTATATATATATATATATATATATATATATATATATATATATGTGTGTGTGTGTGTGTTTATGTGTATGTGTGTATACATACACACATATAGACACATATACCATATATAACATAATACATATATAATAGATATAAGTATATATGTATGTATATAGTAAATATTTATATTTAATAAATATAAGTATAGATGTAAGCATTTATATATCCATCTTTTATTATCTATCAATAATTTTATAATTACATATATCAGCATAAAATTATATACATATATAGACATATATGACTATCTTTCTATCTATCTGTCTATATATCAACTCCAGTTAAATAAGCTATTTTGTCCAGTTTGACTCCTATTAAATATTTTGCACTTAAAAAATACTAAAGCTTGAATTTAAAATGCACCCTGAAACATTAGCACACTCCAGTAAAAGAAGCCTCAAAGGATGATCAGAACAGGAGTCTATAAATGAGTAGTTAATGGTAAAAATTTTCACAGAGGCTACTTAGAATAAACCTGTAGCACTGGTAGAAGAATTTTTGACTAAGAGACTTCTCTCTCTCTTTTAGTCATTTTCATTCCTTCTTCCTCCTTGCCATCAAGGTCCCCATGCTTAACCTGACTTTTAGTAAGCACCTAGTAGTGCCTCTTGCTGTAGTCTTAAACATCTCTTTCCCTGTTAAAATCTAATTATCCTTGTATCCTTCTCTAAGAACCTTGCAAGAAAACCTATGTGATAACATCAGTTAATTAGCTCACATAATTGTGTTAATGGTTTAGGATTTTGTTTGTTTTTTCTTATTTTGAAAATTGTCTGCTGGGAGTATTTGTTTTTCAAAAGAATACTCCTAGAGGCTTGAAGACAATACCATAGGTTAAATCATGGCTGGTAAGAATTTATGAGGCCTGGGAGAGAGATACATTATGAAAGCTTATGGGGAAGCAATCTTTTATAAAATTTCTCAAATTGTCCTAAGTAGACAGCCTCTTTCTTCTCTGTTCACACAGAAGATAGATCCTAATTCAAAACTGCTAAACCTTTTTGATGGTGTTACATCATGAAGTCTCCATAATGTAAAAAAAAAAAAAAAAAAAAAAAAGAAAAAAACAAACTAAAAGTAGGAAATAGAATGTGAAGAGATGAGTAATATTTCTGTCTTTCACAGGAATTCATGGCTCAGATACAGGGTCACTGAGATTTCAAACCTGGCACATTAGTAACAGCACAAGACAAACAAAACACAAAATGGACATGACAAATTTGATTTATTCCAGGCAGAGATTTACCAACCGAGGGATAGCTATTGTGATATGAAATTATAAATGCTACCATCACATGCTGGAGAAGATAAACAGTCTCTTATTCACTTTGATTCTTCCATGGCTAAATTTAAACTGGAAAAATGCTTTCCACTTATGTGCATTTAAAGGTTAAATCCTATGACCAAGGTAAAACTACGTACTAAAGCAATGTAGTTTGATCTAGGTAGTGCGGCTAAACCTTCTCCCTGTCATTCCAATAGAAGTGATTCATTCCTTGGTTGTAAGTCAAGACATTTGATCATTATCAGATTATTTATTTATTTTTTGATTAAGCTCTTCTCTGCCTCATGCAAGACCAAGCTCATTTAAATGAGGTCAAGATCTTAGCTGATTCCTGAATGTATTATACAGTTTTCCTCTTTCAGATAACTTCTTTCCATCAGGTGCTTGCACTTGGAGGAATTTTTATACATTTCCCCAAGGAAATGGGAGGAGGAGGTTGCTAAAAAGGTTAGTGGTTGAATCAGTAGTTAAATTATCTTCAAATGTTTAATAGTCCTCTAAGGTATTATAGTTCTCTGTGGATCTATTTGTCTCTTATTATTAATTTTGGGTGACTAATTTTCTTCATGAAAGAAATGGAAACTCTGCTGGCCTATGCAAAGTACGTTTAACTTTCATTGTTGATGTTTCCATTGGTGGGATAATCAGTATAATTATTAGCATTATCCTAGGTAGGGCTAAATGGACTCAAAGTTCATAAAATGACCAGGATTTTCTTCAAAAGTTCAAAACTATTTTAAAAGCTCTACTCATATTAAATGTTTATTGAGGCCAATCACAGTTAATCAATAATGTCCTTAAAAAAATATAACTGAGAAAAGAAACAAATAAAATATTTTGACTTAGGCATTTATCATACTATCAACAATTAAAACTTTAGTCAAGAAGTGTTAGTCATGAAATATGTTAACTATGCACACTAGACATTCAGGTACACAGAGCCCCTTTTTGACAGAATGAAATGGTATTAGTGAAATACATTGTATTCTCTATGATTCTTCTGGTTGAAGTGATAGAGACCAAATTAAAACGAATTTTAAAGCAACAAGTGCAATTTATTGGCTGATACAGTCCAGGAAAAAGTTGAATGGCTAACCCTAACAGAAAATGCACTTGTGCTGCCTGGTGTTAGTATACGTCAACTCAGGAAACCAGATGCCATTGGTATCCCTCTTGGCCTCTTATCTCTGCTCTTCTCTCTCACTAACAGACCAGCTTTTCCAGGGGGTAATGTTGGAAATGAAACCTCTCTAGCTAGTAACAACGGAAAGATATTTATTACATTTATTAAAAGTGCATGGATTATTAGGGAAGCTGAAAAAATAGAACCTTGGCTGAATTTCCAGGAACTGTCAAAGGCGCATTGCAGAACTAGGCCACCAGGGGCGCTGCTGCCTCCATTTGTACTGGGAAATTTCCAACCAAAGTGGAAGGCACCCGTGAGCTAATGATTGCAGAACCTCTGCCCCTGCTGTACTCCACAGTGATAAAACCTATGTCTCACACCATGGCTCTTTCCCCAGAAATTCAGTTTTCAAACCATGTCTCATCCAAATACACTTGATTAGCAAAGTCCAAACCCTATCTAGAACCCTACCCAAATGGTAGTTTGAGCTCCCTAGCTTCAGTAGTTTAAGAAGGTACTCCAGAAGGATATTGAAATGGATAAAGGATATTGAGTAATGCACAATACACATTTTAATTATGAAATATGCCTGTGATGTCTTACGTTTCTCGTTTAAAGATTTAATTATTAGAAAGAGATTTACTCAGTTCTCTTGGAAGTTTTAAAATTCACAGGGAAGAGCCTCAGAATTTATCTCTTCTTCCATTGATATTGAGCTCTAGACTAATTATGTCAATGGAAAGGGTCAGCTTATATAAAATGCTCATTCTTATGGTGACAATGCTGATAGGAGCCATAGTTTCTGGAAAAAGAGTGCTGGACCAATAATTTCATGTGTTCATATGTGTTCGTGTGTGCATATATATATATATGCATGAATTGCATGGATATTTATATTTTCAGATATCTAAATTCAGATTTACTATAGTGAATAGTAAATGCTAAGTAAGTGATAGTGTTATAGAAATTTGGAGTTCAGAGATGATATAAAAGTTATTCAAGAATGTTTTCTGCTGCTACGCCTTCAAGTTGAACATTTCTCAGGCAAGCGTCCGAATATAAGCAAGGTGCAATTTGGGGATCATAACTGACACTACCTAGAGGGAGAGAATGGGAGAAATTTTGGAAAGGACAACTTGAATCCAGATTTTCCTAGCCCTTGAAGTACTGGAAAACTTGATATTCTCTTCTAAATAATGTATTATTCACAAAGGCATTAAACATTATTTTTGAAGGTTAATCTAGTATTGGTATGAAAGATAAGTTTGGAAAAAAACAGATGCAGAAAGACTGGAAAAGGTAATAATGCAATTACTTATTCTAGGGATGAATTGAGGCAAATGAACAAGGATGGTAGAAGGAACAATGAAGATGAGGCAAATAAATTGTGGGGTTTTTTTATGAAACAGTTTTAAAAGTATAACATTTCTTATTTCACGTTATTTGGAAATGTGTAAAACTTCTTGATGTAAAGAAACATAAAAATATTAAAACATTATTTTTAAAATTTTTTTAATGTTTATTTATTTTTGAGACAGAGACAGAGCATGAACGGGGGAGGGTCAGAGAGAGAGGGAGACACAGAATCGGAAGCAGGCTCCAGGCTCTGAGCCGTCAGCACAGAGCCCGACGCGGGGCTCGAACTCACGGACCGTGAGATCGTTACCTGAGCCGAAGTCAGACGCTCAACCGACTGAGCCACCCAGGCGCCCCTAAAAAGCTTATTTTTAATGAAGAAACACTTTATATTGCTACATATACTTAACAAAGTGGTAAATTTAAGTTTGGAAAGCTACGGAGAGTTAGATAAGCCAAATTTTCCAGAGCTGAATTATACAAGTTACATTACTGAACAGGAGCTAACAGACTTCCAATTAGAGAAGGGGAGAAGCAGAGTCCCTGGAAATTGGTTAGGTAGTCAATATTCCAGTGTTCCATTTCCAAGGAAAGCAGGCTTAGAAGGAAGATGCATGAAGTGTCATAAGTTCTGACTTCTTTTGTCTGGTATCAGAGGGAAGACTTGAAAAGCTCACATTTCCTAGGGGAAAAAAGGCTAATTAGATAAGGAAGACATGGAAATAAATTACAATGTTTTAAAAATGTTGGCAGCTACGCCCATTACTGCTTTTTCATTTCTGCATAAGTGGACCTGTGTTACGTTCATTTTACCCTCAGATAAATTCTAAACATACTCCCCCGCCCCTTCACTTTATCCCTTGCTAGTCACCATTCAACTGGTTGTGTGTATTTTAGGGAGAGTCTGCTAGACAAGAACCAGAGCTGGCAGATGGAAAAATGGTTCTACTTTCTTGCTTGGGTACCTTAAATTTACCTTCCTGATTATAGGAATTAAAATTCAAGATGATTTTTAACAGTCATTTTAAATGGGTTTTACCACTCTTGCCTTTTAAACTAGAGTATCAGTCTGCAATAAGAGGATTTGTAACAACCATGTTTCTCCACTTTCTTGGAAGGATACACGTGAACAATCAATACACAGTAATGAAATGGAACACTTGAGTTGTGGATTTTTCAGATTCAAATTTCACTGGGAGCAAAAACAAGGAAACTTTCCTATCCATGCATGTCTAAAAAACAGGCATGGTGGTATTTTTTATAAACATCTTTCTAAATTCCCATGGGCCAAGGTTTTGGCTTGTTTGTGACTAACTGCTCTCCAAGCAGATTTTATAGCTCTGTATCTCCGCCATTCACTTGACCTTCATTGAAAGTATGCCTTATTCCAAGTTGGATTATTTCAAGTTTGTAACTATAAAATCTTACAGTTTTACCCTGATATCCATGATCTTTAGAAGTGTATCTGGAAAAGTTATATACCTTTCTTTTCAATATTACCCTCCATAAGAAAGATGCCAGAATTCTTTTCAGTAAAGAAATGATTCACTTCATTTCAAAAGTGAAATGTTCACTAGTGCCTATGAAAAAGCTGTTCCATATGCTTATGATTTGCTACTTTATAGCATTTATTGATGACAGATTGCCCTTTATTTATGCTAGAATGCTGTTCCCCCCAAAATAAATTTTAAAATATAATTATGGCCTCCAATATTAAAAGTAATTCAACAGCAGAAAGGATAATTCTTACTCTTTTCTTTCTTTAGTTTAGTTTGGAATATAAATTGGAGGAGGCTTAAAGCTTCTATTTCAATTGGCCTTGCTTACTCTCAGCGCAACCTTGAAATAAATTTATTGTTTTTCATTTATATTTAAGGTCAGATGAAAGATAAGTTAGGATCTATTGCACTGGCTGTAACAACCAATAAAATATTTCACCACAGTCTGGGGAGTAACTAGTACCTAATCAGAAACAGTGTGAAACACAGTCTATTTCAGAGGTTACCTTTTCGCACTACATAAATACCCATATGAGAAAATAACGTATCTGCCCAGCTAAAGTTTATATGATAGAAGATAATAGAATGATATTACAGTTTAGGAATTCTTTTAGCTGAGCTGCTTCATAAATTGGCAACGGTAGCATTTTAATGAATAATATTCATTAGGTGAATATTTATGTTACAAGTAAGAAGACTTTCACGAATAAAAGCACCAGTACATTTTTCACATACATCATGAATACAAATATTTTTAGACCCAAATTGTCTAGAGTGAGGCATAGCTAAATGCTTCATACCTATTACTTTTTAAATGTTACTTCTATAGCACGTTGATCAATACATAAACTCAATTTTCCTCAGAAAATTTCTAACCTTTGAAATCATATTTTACATAAATTTTATATACAAAATTTCACCAATTTTAATTCTACAATTTGATGTGTTTTAACAACTATATAAACTGGTGAAATTCCTGACACAATCGTGATATGGAATATTTCCACTGTCCAAAAAAGTCATCTTGTGCTTGTTGGTATTAATTACTCCTGTAATTCTCTACCCTGGCAGCTGCTTTTCTGGTTTTCTAGCCCTCAAGTTTTAGAGTTTGGATTTCTACAATGTCATGTGTAAGTGGAATCCTACATATGTAGTCTGCTCTTCCTGGCTTTTTAAATTAATGCCTTTGGGGTTTATTCATGTTGTATGTGTCAACAGTCTGTTCCTTTTTTTCCTCCTGAGAGTTATCCCATTGTTTGCACATACATTTTCATTTCCGTGTTGAATAGATTGTGGATATTCTCACCTTGTTCCCGATCTCAGTATGAAACCTGCTCTTGGTTTTTAGACATCCTTATTAGGCTGAGGAAATCCCCTTCTAGTGTACTGAAGGTTTTCATCATGAATGAATATGGAATTTTGACAAATAACTTTTCCTATGTCTTTTTGAGATGATCATAAGCATTTTTGTCTTTGTTCTTTTGATGTGGTGAAATGCATTCTATCCTGGAATAAATCTTATTTGCTTATGATTCTTATTTATTTTTGGTATTGCTCTATACAGGTAGCTAAACTATTTTTACAGATTTTCAAAAATTTTTTTTGACATTTATTTATTTTTGAGACACAGAGTGAGCAGGGGAGGGGCAGAGAGAGAAGGAGACACAGAATCTGAAGCAGGCTTCAGGCTCTGAGCAAGTGGTCAGCACAGAGCCTGATGTGGTGCTTGAACCCACGAACTGTGAGATCATGACCTGAGCCGCAGTCAGATGCTCAACCAACTGAGCCACCCAGGTGCCCTGACAGATTTTTATATCTATGCTTATGAGGTGTATGCCCTGTTTTGTTATCAGAGTAATGCTGGCCTCCAGGCTTTAAATGGGAGCAAAACAATTGTTCTTAGAACCTTCTAGGTTCTGTTTTTATTTCCATATTGAGCACAAGTAGAGTACAAAGAAGTGAACTTCTCTTCTAGATTCTGAGAGAATTTGTGAAAAATTGGCATTATTTCCAGTCTTGTGGGAAGGTGTTTAACTATAAATGCAATTTCTTGAGTGAGCTTTTGTAGCTTGTGCTTGCAAAGTATTTGTCCATTTTATATAAAGTTATCACATCCATTGCTATAAAGTTGTTCATATACTCCCTACTTATCCTTTCAATATCTGTGGGGTTTGTCCTTCTTTCATTCCTAATACTGGTCATTTGTGTCTTCTTACTTTTTTCCTTATCAGTCTGGTAATTGATTTGTCCATTTTGTTGTTTTTTCAACGAACCAGCTTCTGGTTTCATTGATTTTTCTCTTGTCCTTACTATTTTCTATTTCATTGATTTCTTCTGTTACATTAATTTTTTTTTCCTTCTGCTTAGTGGGTTTAATTTGCTCTTTTGCCTAGGTTTAACTTACCCTTTTATCCTAAGTTTTTCAAGTGGGAATCTTAATCATTAACTGAGTCCTTTGATCTGTTGTAGCACAGATGGTCCCTGACTTCAATTTTTCATCTTATGATGGTGTGAAAGTGATGCACCTTTAGTAGAAACATTACTTCCCATTTTGAATTTTGAGCTCTTCCTGGCATAGTGATATACAGTACCATACACTCTACTGATACTGGGCGGTGGTGGTGAGCTGCAGCTCCCATACCACCATGTGATCATGAGCGTGGACAACTGGGACCCACTTCCAACCATTCTGGACCCATACATCCATTCTTTTTTTCACTCTCAGTACAGTATTCAGTATGTTATGGGAGATATTCAACACTAGTGTAAAATAGACATTGTGTTCAATGATTTTGTCCATCTGTAGGCTAATGTAAGCGTTCTGAGCACAGTTAAGGTAGATTAGGCTAAGCTTTGTAGGTCAGGTGTATTAAATGAATTTGGGCTTAACAATATTTAAAAAAAAATTTTTTTAATGTTTATTTATTTTTGAGACAGAGAGAGACAGAGCATGAATGGGGGAGGGTCAGAGAGAGGGAGACACAGAATCTGAAACGGGATCCAGGCTCTGAGCTGTCAGCACAGAGCCCGACGCGGGGCTCGAACTCACGGACTGCGAGATCATGACCTGAGCCGAAGTCCGTCGCTTAACTGACTGAACCACCCAGACGCCCCAACAATATTTTAAATGTAGGCTTCGTTTAGGCCTGGGTGGATCAGTCAGTTAAGTGTCCAACTTTGGCTCAGGTCATGATCTCACAGTTCGTGGATTTGAGCCCCATGTCAGGCTCTGTGCTGACAGCTTGGAGCGTTCTTTGGATTCTGTGTCTCCCTCTCTGAGCCTCCCCTGCTCATGCTCTCTCTTTCACTCCCTCAGAAGTAAAATAAGCATTAACATTTTTTTTTTTAATTTAGGGTGGGTTTATTGGGATGTAACCCCATCATCTGTCAAGGAAGATTTGTATAAATGTACTGTTACGTATTTCTTTCTGTGCCCTGCTTTTACTACACTCCTCAAGTTCTGATATTTTATGTTTTAATTTTTGTTTGTTTCAAAATATATCCTTTTTTTAAATAAAAAAATTTTAATTTTTATTTATTTTTGAGAATGAGAGACAGAGCATGAGCAGGAGAGGGGTAGAGAGAGAGGGAGACACAGAATTCCAAGCAGGCTCCAGGCTCTGAGCTGTCAGCACAGAGCCCAATGCAGGGCTTGAACTCACAAACTGTGAGATCATGACTTGAGCCAAAGTTGGATGCTTAACTGACTGAGGCACCCAGGTACCCCTGTTTCAAAATATATTCTAATTTTCCTTTTGATTTATGCCTTGACCCATTATTCATAAAGCATTTAATTTCCTAATAGTTTGTGGAGATTTTCCAAAAATCTTTTTGTTGTTGAATTCTCATTTCACTCCCTTACACTCAGATAACATATTTTGTATGATTTCAGTCTTCTTAAATGTATTAAGACTTGTTTTATGGTCCAGAATGTGGCCTGTGTTGATGAATATTCTGTGTACACTTGAAAAGAATATGTATTCTGCTCTTATTGAATGGAGCATTTTATAGTTGTCAGTGGGTCAAAAATGGTTGGTAGTGCTGTTTAAGCCTTTCATATACTTACTGATTTACTGTCTACTTATCTATCAATTACTAAGAAAGGAGTATTAAAATTTCTAGGTATAATCCCCAAACAAGTCAAGGAAGACTTTACATTGGTAATGATAACAAGAGAACCAGGGTCCTTCAAGATGTGAATAAGAATTCAACAGAATGTTAACTGCAGAAAAGAAATCCTAGAGTTAAATAGTAAAAATTACAGAATGTTACCCATTTTATAGCTATAATAATCTTTAAAAATGCTTTTGTTCATATATAAGAACAAGAAGAGATTAGAAAAAAAGTGGAACTTGGGGTAGTCATGCAAATTTTTGACTATTATTTTGTTAATGCTGCTTTAATGCCCCTTGTATGATAGAAAAAAAGTTAGAATTTAGATTCAGTATATTGAGGTAATGGTAAGTATCTTAATGTAATGTATCCAGAATTTATTTACAAAACCAAAACTAGAAAACAAAACAAAACAAAACAAACAAACAAAAACTTTCTGGGAAATGAGAAGTAGGTCTGAAGAAGGAAGGAATTGGGGGATTTGGCAATTTAACGTTATTGCCAATTCATTAAGAGCCTGGTAGTCATACTAAGAACTTGATGCTTTATCCTGAAGGCAATCGGAATCATCAAAGGATTCCAGGGAGTGAATAATGGGATAACATTGAAATTTGTCAAGACCACTTCGTCAAGATAGTAGAGGATTGATAGCAGAAAGAAGCAGTTAAGCATGAGAATTCCTGTGATTTTACTGAAAATCAGTGAAAGCCTCAACAGGAGGAGGTTGCCCCAACTTGGGAAAAAGTTTCTGAAGAAAATTCTTTGGGTATAATTTGTAGGTGAATATTTAGAGAGGAGAGCTTCAATAAATTCAGGCTTGGTGATAAGTTGCACTAGAAATCAAGCTAAAAATAAGAGAATTTTTATTAGGGGTTAGATAAATGCTTTGTTCTGTTTGAGTTGCCTGTGGAACTCCTAGGTGGAATTCAGTAGACAGCTAGAAATAGAACTTTGAAGTTTGGCACTAAATCCTAGAAATGGATGAGAGTTTTTAGAAAGGAAGATAAATAATTAAGAATAGTAATTTGGGCAGTATAAGTGGATCAAAAGTCACAGTGAATGGTTTAGGCAGAAGACACAAATTTGCAGCATATCATGATGTTTATTTTGTGAGTAGGTTAACTGGCTCTAATGAGAAACAAAATTTTATCTAATTGATCCCATGCTGTTTCTGACCAAGATGAAACAAAATGAAAATCCTAGGCTTAAATTTCTGGAATCATTTCCAGTTTGAAATGGTTTGGCTTATGTTTTGGGCCAAATTTCCAAGAATTTTTTTCCATTTCTAATTACGGGGCATGATATAATACAGTTTTCTCTAAATTAAATCTATTAATCATGATCTTACAAATCCTCTTCCTTTCCCCCTCTCCCTCAAAAAAATAAATTTGTAACAGAAGTAGGTATGAACCTGAGAGTTTGATTCTTTGGGCAGTTGAATAATCTGGTTGGATAAGCATCATTAAGTTTAAGAATTCATAATTATTGTGGTTTTTCTGCTGAGTGACTTTCTTTCAAAGCCTGTTAGAGAACCCAAACTCATTCTCATATCCGCCCATCTCCATTACTACATCAGCATAGATAAGCCATTGTTGAAAATGCCAGAGTCAAGAGCACATTGATCTTTCATAGTAGAAGCAATTTCCTGTTTTCAAAAAGTTGTAATGAGATTTAAAAAATACAAACAAATCTAATATATCCACAGTAGAGATTACTGAGTTGGATAAATGCAGACAAACTGATGTTTAAACTGTTAAAACCTTTCTCTAACATTCTATTGTTAATTTGCCAGCAGGATTCTCTACTCAAAAAGTGAGGATCTGAGATAAATACACATGTTGCCTGAAAGATAGGGCCCAAAGCTGAAATATATACACAATTTACAGTCATTTGAAAAGGGAAGGCCCTGTCTTTTATAGCTTTTAAGTATTTTAGAGATTAATTTTTATTTCAAAACATGAGAAAAAGAAATGATTTCTATGGAACTAATTTTCTAATATTGCAGTTTGTGCTTTGAGAATACTCAGAACCAATTTTTTAACCCCAGATAGAAAACATATGATGTTATTTAATTATTGAGAATTCTGGTATATTAAAACTTTAAGAAAATTTTAGATTTTCAACTTCAAAGATTTTCTTTTAGATACTCAGCAATGTTACCACCCTCTATGAGTAGTAGCATAGCTATATTCATAGAGATGGTTGAAATTGACCATCCATACTTCAAGTTACCACGTTTTTCAATTAATCATGAAAGAAAATGAGAAAGCATGTTCCTACTAAATGTGTTCAATATTTAGCTACCCCCCCCCCCCCGCCGGCCACCCAACACCATCTGTTTCATTTTATTTCCAGTAAGGTAATCACACTGGCTGAGACCTTTGCCACTTAACCACTGGTCTCCCCTTTTCTTTCCAATTTGTTCACTCGACCTGACACATCTCCAGATTAATATTCCCAAAAAGACTGTCCTTGATCATTTTATCAGGACAAGATGGTCTTCCTTTCATGAGCTTTGTGTATAGAATCTAGGAGAGGAAACATCCTATGGTGAGAGATAAGAGATGAAATTGGCCCAGGACTGAAACAGTAAGCCGATGATTATTGATAGTCAAAGGGAAATATGTTTTCTTGGTGACTTTTTATTTTACATTCAAATTTCTTGAACTCGTCCTCCAAAAATAAATAAATAAATAAATAAATAAATAAATAAATAAATAAATAATTTGTAATTTATTTAACACCATGTTCCGGGAAGCTTTTATTACTTAAAAATGATAAACTTCATTTCTTACCTCTTCTGCTGCTCTCCTTGCCCTTTCTTTCCACTCCCTAACACATCCTTTCACTTAATTATCCATTAACTCTTAGGGGGTCTCTAAATAGACTTTATATTTCCACCACTCTTTCCCTTTGCTTACGGAGTGTGGTGTTGTCATGTCTGCTTCACAAAAGCCTGTGCATTTGATAGGGTAGTCCTTAAACATTTCCATGTATGCTTGCCCAATTTCCTCAGACAGAAATAGCAGATTTGTTTTTTGTGCCTTCCTGATCATATCATCAGTTTGTACATACCTACAAACTCTAGCAAACTAGGTGTAAACAGGAAACTAGTGAGATCCAGTGACACTTTTGACCATACTTCTTCCTTTATTCAGTAAACATTTACTGAAGGTTTATTAGCTTGTGTGATCTATAGAAAATGTAGAATGCTATCAGTGATGAAGCTCTTGCTTTCTCTAAGGTACAGCACTCAGAAGTTGACAAGCATCACGATATTTTCAGTAATCCTCAAAAGAATATCAAATGTAAGTTTTATTACCCTCATTGGCAAGATGGGGTAACTTGGGTACATGGAGGCTGAAAAGCTTACCAATGCTGCCCAGCTAGGAACTGGAGGGCACCACCGAAGACAAAGTAATACTGCCCTTCTCTTAGGCACATCTCACTTTTTTTAAGTTTAGTTTTTATTTTGAGAGAGAGAGAGACAGACAGAGAGAGAGAGAGAATGAGAACAAGCAGGGGAGGGGCATAAAAAGGGGGACAGAGGGTCAGAAGTGGGTCTGTGCTGACAGCAGAGAGCCTGATGAGAACTGTGAGATCATAACCTGAGCTGAAGTCGTCATATACTTAACCAACTGAGCCACCTAGACGCTCCAGACACATCTCACTTTTTATTCATGTGTTGGAAGTAGCAGGCACTGTTTAAACTATCTATAGGCCCTTGAGGACTATCTGATTTGCCCAAAATGACTAGTTTAAGACACAGCTGAAACCAGGCAAAAAACCTTTTGAGATACGTTCTTCTTCTTTTTTTAATATAAACTATTCAATTTATTAAATAAAAATGTATTGAATTATTCAATTCTGTGTTCTTTTCATGACCCCTTCCTATCACAGTGATGTCCTTCTTCAGTTAGTGCTTTTGACTTCCCAATGATGAGTTTCGACTAAATTAAACAAAACTATGCAATTTTGCATGTTTAAAGAAAAATTCTCTTATGCTTTTATGCCTTCACCCAGTGTATTCTAACTGCATAAAGTTCTCCACTACAAGTTTTGAAGAAAAACTGTCCGTATACTAGCCCTCCAGTAACTTTATAATGTAACATTGCAAATCTGTGTCCACAGCTTCATTTGTCCAAAGGAAGTAGCTTTGTTGGAACTTTATTTTTAAGCTAAAGAAAACACAGAAAGCAATGATTTAGTGTGAGGCATGGGTTTGCCAACACTGGTTCAAATTAGACCTGCCAGCTAACCCCTATTTCTCACCTGTGAGTCAGGCAAATAAATTATAAATGTTGGCACAATATTTATATTATTATCTTTATAGCTCACAATTTACAACCCTGGCTGTCCTTGAGGGGTTTCGTGTATTTGTTACAATCTCCTCCAGGGAGGATTCATTGAATAGCAACTCAACATCTGTGCTCAGGGAAAATTCAGGCTCATTCTACTATATTCCATTTCCCAAGAAACATTATTATTCCTCATTGATTGTGTACAGAGGATTAATTATGCTGTCACTTGGTGTGTTTATGTCCTTGGTGGTTGTATTGACTCACTGACTTTAAAATGGTCAGTGTACGTCTTTGCTGGGATGTATATGTTTTGTAAGCTGTCTGACTGCTGCATGCTGTTACCAAAAAGACACTGTGTCTATATTTCAAAATAACCAGTGGAACAGGAAGAGTGTTCATCAGCTACTTATTTTTATCATATCACGAGAAAGTAGGTTCACTAAATTAACCAGTATTAGTACACAGTATACAGATCTGGGCTTGATCCCCAGCTTTACCAGTTAATGGCTTGGTGAGTTAGGGTAGGCAACTTACGTAAACATTCTGTGCCTGAATGTCCTCAACTTGAGACACATGGGTAATAATAACGTCCACATCACAGAGTGAGGAGAGGAGGAAATGAGATAAAGCAAATCACCTAACAGAATGTCTAGGGCCTGACAGTCATAAATGTAGACACCATTTTTATGCCATTATTATTGCACATGGATGCTGTTTAGGGGATGATAAATACATAGTCACTAGGGCAGTGATTGCAAGCTTTTCTTTTTCCTTTTTCTTTTTTTAATATACATCTACGGGCTTAATCTCTAGTTATCTGTTTATACAGTATATCTACTTTCTTTTCCTGGGACAACAGAAATAAATGAACACCATTCAAAATATTCCTTCTTGGACATTTTTTCCTTCTTAGTACCTTATTCAAATGCTATGCTCAACTAATTGTGAGTTTTGTAACTCCCTAAAAGGCCAGTGATTAACCTTGATATATGATTGTTTCTTTCTATTCATATCATTTAAGTGAGTTTCTTTGGGCATACCCAACATCATCAGACACATTTATCTCCCTCTCCCTGATACAGAAAGAAACACAGGGATTTCTGAGCAGCATAGTAATGTACTATATCTAAGCACCCGAGCTATTAGCACCCTAAGTACTATAATGCATGCCATTTCATCATTTGCCTATAGTCCAGCAACAACCTTGTTTCCCTTCTTTAATCCTTGCTCTGCAGAAAGTAGAGGATTCTTTTTTAAACTACATATAAACCACATCAGAATCCTATTCAACACTGCTCACTTTCTGCTGCTGCACTTGGAAGAAACAACTCCTCAGCACAGCCTACATGGCCTTCCCTGAGTCGACCGCTGACTTCTCTGACCCAGTCTCCTGCTTTTCTTCCTTGTACACTAGACTCATCACTTTGATCTTCTTGCCTTCAAAGGCACCAAGTTCATTCCTGACCCAGGATCTTTGTACTCGTTTCCTCTTCTAGAAGTTTTTCTCAGATCTTCAAATAGCTTCCAAAGTTGTATCTTCTGGGTTTCTGACAATATATCCTCTCCACTGAAATACCTTCCTTGGCCACCCTCCCTGCAATAATGCTTCTGTTTCATCAACCCCGTCCTCTTACTCTGCTTCTCTTTATAATACTTACCACTATTTGACATTTTAATAATTTATGTTTTTACTTATCTATAATCTGTCTTTCCTACCAGAATATATGCTGTAGGAAAGCAAAGATGTTTACATTTTATTAATGGCTATGTCCCTATAGCCCAGAGCCTAAAACAGTGACTGGCTGACAGAAAGTAGGTAGAATATGAATGAACTAAAAAGGAGTCTATGATGTATTCACTCAAAAAGTGAGGAACCTTAACATTTATTATTTCAAACACAGAAAACAAAATATTTTGTCTAATAGTTAGCTTCCTTTTTTCAGAGAATGCCATCTTCTCCATTTATTGTAACTTATCTATTTAATCATGCAAATACCATTTAATGAATAAGTCTATTATAAAAATATATTTTATCATGAAATCCCTCAAAAATCTGCTAGATGAAAATTAATAGCTATGAATCATTTAAATCATTTCAGTATTTCCAAGGTTATATTATTCACCTATATAACACCAAAAATCTGACCTACTCTTTCAATAAAAATTAATGAGATTTCTCTCACTGAAACAGTATTTTTACTCTACCTGAGTTTTTAAAATACAATTGTAAGAATGTGAACTGTTGCGACTATGATACCTTATTAGTGTGGTCTAATTTTAATTAGAACTTGGAGTTCTGTGGGGTAAAAAAATAATTTGTATCTGGTTCAACACAGTCAGCTATGATATAGATAATTAGATCATAGTATCCAAATGTGGATGTTTGGTATAAGTGTACTTAAAGTGGTTTTTGAGAACAAACCAATAAAACAAAATGAAATTCATAGTAAACTTTCAACCTTAAGCTATGGATATTAGAGTGAATACTATCTATTGTCCTACTCTCCTGAAATGTTCAACAATTTAGTATTCTTTCTAGAAGTTATTTTCCTCCAAGGTTAAATTACAGATCTGTCCCTTTATAATGTATTCATTACAGTACATTTCAACAAGAAACAATACAATCTCTAGCAAAACCCTAACAAAAAGGCTCCTTTCATTAAAGGTTTTAGATAGTGTACCTAGTGATTTGGGATAATGTAGGTATGAATTTGTTCATGTATGAGCAGAGTTTTATAGAAATAACAAAATTTTCAGAAATAATTACAATTTGCTTAAAACTAAGAGCCACCTCCTTATAAAAGCTCCCCCCTCCCTTTGAAAGATGGATTGAAGGAATGAAAGAGTGCCGTTCATCTTACCACCTTTTATTTACTGTATGGTCCCACATCCCATAAAAGGTGTTGTGATTAAAAGTAAGCAATTCCTGGCAATTCTCAATATTTACTGGGTAGGACACAAACACACACACACACACACACACACACACACACACACACACACACACTCAACACATACCTAATTACTAGATGTCTTCCTAAGTTGAGGAAGAGATGAGTCTTCACAAATTTACTATGAATTACCAATATTTTTCTCTCAACATGGTCTATACTTATGTATCTACCATATAATTCAGCAGTTAAAATATGAAATTATCTTGTATCATGTTTTCAGATCTATTTTTCCTTATTCTCAAACTAGAAAATCCGCATTTTAAAATGTGGAATATTTTTTTAAAAAAAGGTTTATTTATTTTGAGAGAGAGAGAGAGAGAGCAATAGTGCATGCACATGCAGAGGAGGGACAGAGAGAAAAGGGGAGGTAGCACCCCAAGCAGGCTTCGTGCTAACAGCGCAGATCCCAATGCAGGGCTCTAGCTCATGAACTGTGAGATCAGGACCTGAACCACAGGCAAGAGTCAGATACTTAACCAACTGACCCACCCACGCACCCCTAGAATCAATATTTTTAGTAGTTAATAACATTTTTCAAATGCCTAGCATAATGGAGGACTCCTAGTAGATAGCAATCAAACAAACAAACAAAAAAATCACGATTATATTCAATCTAGGTCTTAGTACAAATGAGTCACCATTTGTATTAGAATATCAAAGGAAGAATTGTAAGTTATATAATCTTTGACCACCTGTTTTAAGTCACAAATTTCCAAACTCCAAATCTTCATTTAAGAAAAACATTTCTCCAGAGAGCTTTGCATTATCTTTTTTAGTTTATATGTACTTATTCATTTTGCTTATTGAAAATCTTCCCCTGTAGAATGTAAACTCCATGGAGGTAGAAAATTTTGTGTGGTTTGTTCACTTTTTTAATGCCAATAAAATAAATAAAAATCGCACTAAAATAGTGCCTGACACATAGAAAGTGCTTAGTAAATATTTGTGGAATGAACTAATGAAGGAATGAATAATTTCTATCTTCATAGTCATGAGAATGTTAATGTATTTTACATTACATATATATATATGTATATACACACATTATGTATATATAACATATATATCCCCTTCAGTGAGAAAATAAATGAATAAACTTTTGTGATGAGATCATAATGTGAATAAAATATTCATTACTAGCATGCATATAAAATATTTCAATATTTTAGAAACTAGAATGGATCTTAGAATTCACATGTACCTACAATATGGTAGGGTTTTAGTTATTTTTTCTCCATCAAAAGGCTTTTATTCAGTCTGTACTTTGTGTGTTATAATTGTAGTTTGTTAGAATTGAAGGAGTGTGGTCATTTGCTTTGTATCAATGGTCAATATGTCATAATTTTAGCTCTAACAGTGGTTATTAGTAATTATAATGATCAGCACCACTAACACTGGTAATATGAAATAAGTATGATGTCCAAGGGGAATCACTTCGTTTATGAAATCTCAACAATTCAGATAACTGCTCCAAGGCACTTACTATATTTTGCTACTTAACATAGTCCTGGGTGATAGTTATTTTTAGATGCTATTAATTAGATAAAAAAGAATACACTCAACTCTTATTAGCTTTATTTGGATTTATTTCATCCAGTTTTGTTGAGATATAATTGACATACAACACTGTATAAGTTTAAGACTGTATAAGTTTAACACTGCATAAGTTAACTGTATAAGTTAACTTATATTGTGAATGGATATTTCCATAAAAAGAAAACATGCAAATGCTAACTAAACAGTAGTTCTTTCTTATATTACCAAACTAAATTTAGGCAAAACATCAGTAAGGATGACAAGTAAAAGAAACAAATATCCAGGTGCAAACTATTTTCTGTCTTAAACTCAATGAGTTGTGATATTTGATCATTAGATATTAGATGTTAGTGCTATGTTAGACAAACAGCATTTACTGGGTACTTACTATACAGTGAGCACTTTAAAAGGTGTTCTTTATGCATTGTGATATCAGTTTTGGGGGTGAAGAAACTGAGGCTTAGATGAATAACTTGCTGAAGGTCACACTTGGGCAGTGGAGCCAGGATCAGAATCAAGATGCGACTTTGAGTTCTTGCTTTCATTGCTGGCTTCATTTGAGAGTAGCCTCAGGTCAGTCTGGTGGAATCTGTGTTTCAGAAGCAAGGCCAGCTCATAGGTATGTGACATGAGAGTTCCACAGGTCCCCACACTTAGAAAGGTCCCCTTCTTGGTTTAAGGCTGTTCTATTGTCATTTTGAAAATCTTAATTTGAACAAGTGACTTTGCATTTTCATTTTGTACTTCGATCTACAAATTATGTAACCAGTCCGGTTCCACAGTTTTAGTGAAGGAATTTCACAGAATAGTTTCACCTTGGTTATTGCTTATTGAATCATTTTCCCTTTGAAAAATATATCCAAGGAGACTAACTTTTCCCCCAAATAGGACTATTTGTTAGTTAACCCTCATGTAGTTTCATCTTCAGTGGATATAATCTCAGTCTGATACTAGTGGGCAAAAACTACTGTTTTAGGTTTGTTGGTCTTTAGGTCTCACTTAATGTGCACCTGTGAATTAAACTTTCATTATTTGTTTTTCCTTTTAAGTAGAGTTTTTATAGGATATTCTCCTTCCTCAGACAGTTTTCTCCTTCAAATTATAACCAAGGCTGTTAATTCAATTATTTATTCAAATAGGAATAAGAAAAAATTAATTTCAAAGGTCACATACCTGTTCTAGGTGCCAGCATACTCTTCAGGAAGAGTTGCAACTCAACCCCATGATCAAAATAAATGAACCAACCTAATGCTGCACTTGCTCTTACAGTTATTCCTGTTATATTATTTATTTCCTCTTTCTTTGCCATCTACAGTTATTATATGCTGTGAGTTGCTAACGGGGCTTTTATGAAAGCAGGAAAAATGCACTTATGTGATATGGAGACTGCATGCTAATTACTAATCTGACAGGGTGTAATAATACAAAAGCATTAGCAAAGAGAAAAAAAAATGAGTAGAATATGCAGTTATTTTATGAAAGATTTTCTTTCCTTGAGGGAGAAATCTGCACACTTACCATCTGCAACAAGGAAGATGTTGAACTACATAAGTGAATTACCCCAGCTCTGTGTACATGTGTAAATGGAATAGGATGAACTTGAAATGACATTAGGTAATTTGGTTATTGTCAAAAAATAAAAAAATAAAGAATACCAGAAGACATGACTAATATAGTGGACTCCAAAGACGTATTTTCAAAATTTTTTCAAAGGGCCACAGTAATTCATTTGAGAAATCAAATGTGATGTAAAGTAATACACATTTTTCCAAATTAAAAAAAATATATAAAGCTTTCATTAGTCTTCATAATGCATATAAACTGAACAACTAGAATATGCTATAAGAAAAAGGAATCAGTACATTCAGATTCCAGCCTAAGAGTTAGAAAGTTTATTACTAATAGCACATTTATCCAAGAAGTGAAATCATCTGGACGAGGTCCTTGGTTAACATTTAGAGTCAGTCTTATTTTAAGTGACCATGGAGTTTAAGTGTTTTCATGCCAGCTTCAAATATAATACTGAGCCCTTAACTTTTTGTAAGTCTCTTTTAAGGTTTTCCAAAAGAGAAAATTAGTTACTCATGCTCCCGAAAAGTTGCCATGTAACGGGAATAAAAATGTTACTTCAACAGAACAATCTAATATTTCTCTACTTTTAGAAGCACAGGGATCCTTGTTGTTGTTGTTTTAATATTAAGGATGCTAAATAATAAGATGGATACTCTTTAAAAATGAGAAGGAATGAACCCTTGGAGATAGGGCGATGTGAACCTGTACTAATCTTAATTGGTTTGTGAATTCCAACACCTAGTGATATTCCATGTCGCCATCAGCCTAGAGCTCTCACACAGCTGCAGACAACTGTTCAAAGATTGTGCTTAACGTTGGGCTGGGTGCCAGAGCAACGATTAAATTAATGAGGTTGGAGGACAAGCATGTTTATGAAAAGAAGTACATTAAATCCCATATGCTGTTGTTATCTTTGCTCTTTCTCCTAAGGTTATTTCAGTCTTTGATTATACCTTAATTGATTTGGCATTTAATTTGGTATTCATTGGAATTTGGTTATTTAATTCTCAGTGATTGTTTTGTAATAAAAAAAACCATTTTAAATGTAAATCAAACATTAACTATATTGAGTAGATGTTTCTGAGCTCTGTTGTGAAGGTCACTTCAGAGAAGCATTCTTCTCCCTCCCTTACAGACGGTTACCATGTGACGTCAGTCTGAAAGATGGATACAGTGGAGCTTAAGCGTGTCAGTGATTATCTCCCTATATTTGTAAGCATTTGTAAGATAGGGATCCAGTCCGTTCAACTAGACTTTTAAAGTGACGCTGACAGATCACTGCTTATTAAGCACACCATGATACGGAAAACACATGTGTCTGTTTATTTCATGATTATAGAATAAGCAGAATGCACATGTACCATTTACACCGTTTGAAATGTTCCCCGTACATGAAACTTTTTGGATTTGGACGGATTTTTAGTATGCTCGGTTATATGATTCTCATGTTTCTCTACTTTTCTATTGAGTATAATTTGTTGCAAGTTTATCTCATAACATATTTAAGGATAAGCTCATTTCCCTTTTCTCTCCCAACTATCTGGTTTAGTTGGCATCTTGGGAGTAATACGCAAGTGCAAGCGTGATTCTTATCTCAATACTGCTTTATCAGCCAAACTACATTTAGTCCAAATTCATTTTATTTAAGACAGTGGGCACCTCAAGAGGTTGTTTATGAATCAGCTGTAGTCTAATGATAAAGTAAGAGAAGGTGAAAGTCTCATAATGTCATTTTTTGTAGACCTGCACCAATTCCCAGTCTCTCTCTCTCTCTCTCTCCTATTTTCTTATGCCAACAAACAAACAAACAAACCCTAGTTCATATCGGAATTTCTTTTCTGAATTTATGGGCATGAAGGGTATTAACATCAACAGCCACATCTAAACTGTTTTGGTCCCCAGAGCATTCCCTATGGCATTATCCTGAAGGCCCTGCCTGCTTTACGTTCTGATGTGTCCAGTCATGTTTAACTCTTCATATTACACCCTATACCTTTGGTGGGAACATATGAATGTTTCAAGGATATTTATAATTACTGTCTCCAGCAGGACTCAACCACATTACTCCTTCAGTCCAAAACTATTTGGGGACACCCATAAAAGCTTAATTTAGGTAATTTATTAATGCATTTATTTTGACCAATAGAACCACTAAAGCCCCTGAGAAATAAATTTTCGTCTAGTATAGACTGTATTTCTGGTTATATTCTATGACTCTCACATGCTGATTTTTTTCACACAACATTATTAGACATAATCAAAAGTTAACTGATGAATGTGGTGACACAGACAGGCTTTGTTTTCCACTTGGTGTAATGTCACTTACTTCGTTGTAGTTGAAGTTCATTTGCATTAGAGGATTTCCGCTGTTACATTGTAAAGAAGGAAAAGAAAAACAGTTTTAGCCAACACCTGATTTCTTTAAAAATTCATGATCTTTTAAAATATAATGGTTTGTATGTTCAGCTTATTTCTCTTATTCTATAGACTCAGAACTTAGCTTCCTTTTCAAGTTAAAGTGCACTGGCAAAATGTGTCCCAGTGAAAAGGCAGGTATTTAACAAGATGGTTGTTTGAGAACTCAGTATTAATATATTCTAAAAGCCTTTTATCCACCAGTCAAAAGATTCTTTGCCTATATTATTTAATTTGATTCCCAGTGGAATCCCATGATAACTTTTTAAAAATATTCTCAATTATATATAATTTATTTTTAACATACTTTATTGTCAAATTGGTTTCCATACAACACCCAGTGCTCATCCCAAGTACCCTCCTCAATGCCCATCACCCACTTTCCCCTCTCCTCCACCCCCATCAACCCTCATTTTGTTCTCAGTATTTAAGAGCCTCTTATGGTTTGCCTCCCTCCCTCTGCAACAGTTTTTCCCCCTTCCCCTCCCCCATGGTCTTCTGTTAAGTTTCTCAAGATCCACATATGAGTGAAAACATATGGTATCGGTCTTTCTCTGACTGAGTTATTTCACTTAGCATAATACCATGATAAGTTTTTAATGTCCCCATTTTAGAATGGCAACTGCAAACACCTGTGGTAAGAGACAGTGTCTCATCCAGTGTATATGCAGTCTTTTCCAATAGTGCAATCATTAATGAACAGAGTCATTGGTAGTGTATAATTTAGTTAAGTATTTCTGGGTTTGAATGTAATAGAACAACAACAACAAAATTACTAAAGATAAAATTGATCACAGCTAATGTTTCTGTCATGGAATCTTCCTGTTTTTTCATCTGATCTATTCACTTTTTTAAACAAATCATCTCTATTCTCACCCTCACTTCAGAGCTCATTTCTTCTTGGTTTTCCAGGTGCATTTCTGTTTGGAAATCAGCTCATTCTTTTATCAATTCTTGGCTCACATTGCCAAGAGAAGAAAGTTGGTAGGCTCAATTCATATTTCTGAATCACATCACAGCATAAATCATTGGTTGACCTGTTATTTGGTTGCCTTTGAGTTAGATCTATTCCAGGTCCACTCAGCTTAGACTGAGTATGAAGTGTCATGCGCCCAACATTGCTGCCTAAAAGTTGTCCCTTCAGCAGGTCAATGGGATGGGCTTGGAGACCTAGAATAAGCTGGGCAAAGAAGTGTGGGATGGGCAGATGAGGGTGCATACCTTTTGTGGTATTTATAATAACAAAACAGAATAGTCAGGTTTGTCATAATTTAAATTGATAACCTGAATTCAAAGATGTGTCGCTGTTAGGAATGGCAAACAACATATGTTTCATTCAGTGCTCAACTTTCACTTGATACTCAGGGAGCTCACTCTCCCAGTAAGATAAGCACAGTACAAAAACTCTCAAAACAGAATCCTTTGGAAACCCTGAAAATTCCCTGGCAACATCTCTGGATGAGGAGACTTGAGTGTTAACTGTGTCTTCTTCCTTCTCTACACTTGATAATCTCAGTTAAATTTCTTTAAGAAGTCTTTAAGAATTTCTTGAACGGTTGTAGCAGAGGGCATTTCAAAATAAAAGTACAGCATTTTAGGGGAGCCTGGGTTGCTCAGTCGGTTGAGCGTCCAAGTCTTGGTTTCAGCTCGGGTCTTGATCTCATAGTTTGTAAGTTCGAACCCCACATGGGGCTCTGTGCTGTCAGTGAGGAGCCTGCTTGGGATTCTCTCTCTCTCCCTCTATCTCCGGCCCTCTCCCACTTATTCTCTCTCTCTCTCTCTTAAAACTAAATAAATAAACTTAAAAAAAACAAACACTGCATCATTTTAGCTGCCCTGCTGCAAACGTGACTTTTACAGCTGAGGTGTAGAGAGATCCAAAAAGTAATTAACTTGTAAAAGGCCATGTAACCAGTTAGAGCTAAGGCTTCAAGTACCTTGATTATCATATTTGTTAGTGCTCCTTAAACCACAGTGCTGTGACCCAAACCAAAATTTTAAAATATTCTAACTTATACAAACATATCTATTATTCAGCATGTTTGAAAACAAGGTAAACTACTTAACTGAATATTCTCTCTGCTGAGGAAATTTTGTATATCAATTCTTGGATTATTAATTTTCAATATTTAGAGTAAGCTATTTCATAATTAAAATGGAATCATAATTATTTGGGATCTTTCTTTGATTCGGAAGGAACTCCAGCTTAGAATTCATACAGTTAGAAAACTGTATTCAATTTATGCATCACCCAAAAGCAGATTTTGGTTTTCATGAATACTGATTAGCTTAGTCTATTTGGGCTAGTGTAACAAAATACTACAGACTGGGTAGCTTATAAACAACAGAAATTTATTTCTCACAGTTCTGGAGGCCAGGAAAGCCAGGAAGTCCAAGGTGAAGGCACCAGCACGATCATAGTCTGGTAAGTACCATCTTTCTGTTTATAGCCTTTGACCTCTTGCTGTGTCCTCATATGATGAAAGGGGCAAAGTATCTCTGGGTCTCTTCTATAAGGACATAATTAATAAGGTCTTCCCTCCTAATACTATCATCTTTGTGGGTTACGATTTCAACATATAGGAATTTGATGGGGACACAGACATTTAGACCATAGCACTGATGTTTTCTTATTTGTTATTCATCTTTTTTGCATAAAAGTAAAGTACAGAAATTCCCAACCGCATAGCCTTTGTATATCTGTTCCACTACCTGGTTCCTCAGAATCATGTAGGGATCACATAAGGAAGAAAGTGAAGCAGTATGGAAATGTATTCCATCAGCTGTGTAGGCTTCTACTTTTCTGATTCTGGAATCTACAGTGGGTTCCCTGGGCACTTGGAAAAGTTCTTTGCTGCATCTAGGTCAGTAAGTTTGTTCAGTGAGTCACTTCTTTGTTCACTTTGCATTTTTATTTCTCAGAGAGAAGTGTATTAATACAAAGAAATAAAACCAACCAAAACCGACACAAGCACCATTCAGTTGAAATACACTGTGGGCTGCAAATATACTTTCCAATTATCTAGTAGCCACATTGCTAAAATAAAAAGAAACAGAGGAAATTAATTTTAATAATATATTTCATTTGTCTAATGTACTGGGATGTTTCAATTTCAACGTGTAATCAGTATAACATTGATAAGATTATTTTATATTCCTTTTCTCATGCTAAATCTTTGCAATCCAGTGCGTGTTTTATTCTTACAAGGCTTCTCAATTTCAACTATCCCCATTTCACATGCCCATAAGTCAAAAGTGGCTCTGGGTTGCCACACTGGAGAGCTCTAACTTCTCACTTCTAAACATTCCCTGAGGTCAATATACATCTTACTCTAATTATACAGGAAAAATGTATTTCTGTGTTACTAGTCACAATTTTTGACATTATTTAAAATTTGCATTTGCAGTGATAACTACTTAAGATGAAAAAAAAAGTAACATGCAGGATAGATATGTAACATGAGCTCAGTTTTGTAAAAAGTAGGTGTAAACATACATGGAGGGATCCAGACATAGTACTAATTTCTAAGTGTTTCTTCTAAGTAATAGGATTGGAAGGGTGAGGAAAGAAACTGTAAACTTATTTTGTGTATTGTTTTTTTAGAGTGAAGAATTAAGGAAGTTTTTACATTTTTGTGTATATAGCTTTAAAATTGAACCAGAAATCTGAAGTGGATAATTCATTTCTCACCATTCATTTTATTAAGTTAGCTTTATGTGGCTACCATACGTTGGTTTTGCTGCTCTGTCCTAAATTAACTGTATTTCTAAAGCTATCAGAAATTCAAGCAGATATACCATGAGTGCTCTGGCCTATTTACACCGTCCAAATAGTAGAAAGATTTTCCAGTTTTCATTTATTTCTGTGTAACAATAATCTAGTAACTCCATAGCATTTTCAGTTTTGACTACCTTTGGAGGGACTAGAAACCACTAAAATCACAATTAAAAGGATAATAATTTAGCAAGCAGGACATGTCATTCGATAATTATGTTCAAAATAGGCTCACTCTTTTTCATAAAAGGAAGCTAAAGGGAGCCCTTGCTTTTCTGGAGAAACAAAGAGTTTATGGGTGTTTAAAAATATTGTGAGTATGTTGTATTAATTTAACAATGAAGAAATTTATATGAGTTAATCATCAAGGGCACAAATACTACTGAATTAAAACAAAACAACACTTTGGGGGTCTGACCTATGGCAGGATTGGTGGGAAAAACTGACTGTACTCTTAGGGAGAATGGAACTCAGAACAGTGAACAAATCACAGGAGTATTTAACTGCCTTCTCTCTGAGACATTGGCTTAGCTAAGTAAATTAGGCTTTGTTGCCCTGCTGAGCTGAGGGAGAGAAGTCAGAGAGAAGCTAGGGGTCCATGGGGAGACCAAACCCCCCTTAAACCAGGACCACAGAATACTACACCCTCAGAGTGAGAGGAAATAATCCTGACTACCATTCCCAGGAATAGGGGTAGATGTGCAGGGAAGATCTCAGACTACCTAAATAGATCAATGGGAAACAGAAAAGGAAAGAAACAAAACTCTTTTTTATTGTATCTGCAATTTGTAAGTCCTTATGAGGTCTTTTTCTTTTATTCTGAGTAAGTCCTTATGAAGTCTTTGTCTTTTACTCTGAGTGGAACTCTTTGAGGGTTCTGAGCAGATAGGATCTGAATTAAATTCAGAAGTACCTCAGAGGCTAGTGTGTAGGGGACAGCCTGTAGGGGGAGGGTAGATACACTGAGGTCAGTTAGAGGACTTGGCAGTATCTTATCAAGAGAAGAAGATTCATGCTCGCTTCGGCAGCACATATACTAAAAAAAAAGAGAGGAAGATTGGACCAAGATGGCAGCAGTGATGGTGGTAAGAAGAGGTTAATTTATGTGCTTCCTTCAGTAGTACAGCTGTTGTTGGAATATTCTGACTCTATGGATGTGGGGTGTGAACAAAAGGTGTATGTGTCATCAGAATAGTTGAAAACATACCCCATAATCTGGCAATACCATTTAAAGGTATCTATCTTAGAGATAGTCTTAACTATATGGAAAGGAATCATTGTACAAGAATATATAATTTACCATTGTTGATTATTGTTCATTTTGTTCCCATTACAAGGGAGTAGATAAACACAAGGTAATATCTTTAAGTCACGTATTACTATGTAACAATTGAAGCGAACTAGATCTATGTGTGTTAACATGACCAATCTCAAAAATAAAGTTGGGTGAAAAAAATTAATAGTTTATAACACTGTAAATAATAAAATCCATAATCCAGTACTATGCATTAGGTATAAATATATAAATTTCAATAAGTATTTAATAACTTGAATTGGAAAGATATCCACTAATAGGAGAGAGAGATTTTCAGGAATGAAGGAAAGTAAGAATACAGAGATGGGTATGTGTTCATTTTTTATAATACTCTGTATTTCTCTGTATTTTCCAAAACTTTCCTAAATCACTCAGAGGCTTAAGCCAAAATAAAAGCTGTTTAAAATAAAATTTTAAACAACAAAATTGCCAGTCACTTGAACATGGATATCATTTTGTACAGTTTGTCCAATGCTTATAGATTCTGAGATTCTGTTCAACAATTTTGGCAAAAAAAAAAAAAAAAAAATATATATATATATATATATACATACATATGTATATATACATATATATACATATGTATATATACATATATATATTGAGAACTTAACTATGGGCAAAGCAATATTCCTAACATTGAGGGAATACTCACATAACACTATCCTAACTCCAAGAAACACAACATCAGATGTTTCCTGTTTTTGTAGAGATTTCTTCCTCAAATGAGGTAAGAAAGAAGGTAGCCAAAGTGGGAGAGGTACGCATTTATTCTGGTAGGGAGAAATTCTTGAAGGGTGGGGGAAGTGCATACGACATGAGGCCAGAAATGCATTCAGTTGTTAGAAGAACAAAAACAGAGAGGTTGCTGATTCTTCAGAAATGTGGAGAGAAAGCCAAGCATTTCAAGTGAGTAAATGCAGTAACTAAAACTAAATAGCAAAACACTTAGAACTGAATCTCAGACCTAGCCAGCCTAGCAAAAAAAGGAGAGTAGTCTGCATTTTTTTTCCCAACAGCAAAGCTGAGTTGCAGCACCTGAAATCTCTGTCATTCCTAAAGCATAAAATTACCTGTGGTAAGCCTATCATAATTAAATAAAACATGAAATGTTAAGTAACATAGGTATGGATATATTATGCATGAAAACACTTTGAAAGCTCTACCATGCTACATACATCTAAGATGTTCAATTTTATACATGCAGATATATGAATCTAAGAATAATAATGAAAGCTATTTTTTAATGCACACTAACTCAGGGCCATGCATAACAGAAACTAAACTACTTCTATGCACTGTATTACTGAATTATTACCTTAGCCCTAAGAGACTTTAGTACTAATATTAACCCTATATTACAGATAAATAACATGAAGGGTAGAGAGCATAGCTTAGTAAGTGGTTCTCCAAGGTTCTGTAATCCAGGTATTGGACTTTCTACAGCTATTGGGTATTCATGATTCATCCTGTGGTTGGCAGTATAACATGTGGTTGATTTTTAATTTGTAATCAGGGGGGTTTGGGTTCATATTCTGGCTCAGTGACTCTCCAGCTTGGTTAGTTTGACCAAGATAAATTCTCTAAGCCTCACACTTTTCATTTATAAAGTTGTGGTCACACTGACTACATTAGAGATGTCATAAGAATATCAGGAGAATGAGAGAAGTAATATACAACTTTTAAATAGTCCCTAGTGTCTAGTGAGCATTTGTTTAAACATTTTTTTAGTGTTCATTTACTTTTGAGAGAGTGAGTATGAGCGGGGGAGGGGTAAAGAGAGAGACACACACACAGAATCTGATGCACGCTCTGAGCTGTCAGCACAGAGCCCAATGTGGGCTCAAACCCACAAACCCAGAAATCATGACCTGAGCCAAAGCTGGACGCCCAACTGACTAAGCCACATAGGTGCTCCTAGTGAACATTTGTTTAATTTCTAGTATATATTTTAAAAATTATCATCAGATAAGTATGAAGATAATGGGTCATTCTCACGTTGACACATGAGAACTACATTAATTGAACTACAGTTAGGAGATAGTAACAAATTAGTAAACTTCCTTTAATCACATATCATTCTTTCAAGACTAGTTTTGTCACTATTAGGTTTAAAGTACATTCTTGATGCATTCCACATACTGCAAATCTAAGGACTAATAATATCCTTATCCTGGTGTTAAGCAGAGATGAATTTTGATTGTTAGGACTGTCTTTTGTTGATGTGGACAATTGAGAGATAATGACCACAATATGAGGGTGTGACAACTGATTATTTGATTTTAATGTAATTTGATCTCATTGTTACCCTTCTCTCTTTCACTTCATTCTCCTTACCTGACCTTGTGTTAAAACCTCACAATTACTGGAGAAAGGTGCTTTGTGAAAGTACAAGAGACTTGTTACCCAATGGTCCATATTTAATATAAAATGAAGAAGAAAATAACATACTTTTTAAGATATACTCAACAAGTTTTATTAGATTAAAAGTAAATCATGTTTTACTGATGATTATCATTGTCACTGTATACAGACATCATTTTGTAAAGTATTATCTGTTTTATTGGTATCCTTTCTCATGTGCACATGATAAAACATGGTTTTCCTAATGTCCTTTCACAATTTCCTAAAACTGTAGCCAATTAACAATTGGAAACACAGACTCTCCCTCTCTATATCCCTCTCCTGCCCCCAAGCCTTAACCTATCAAAAAAAAACACACTTGTAAGTAGGCCTCAGTTTGCTTTTCTTTTTTCTTAAGTTTATTTTGAGAGAGAGTTTATTTTTTTATTTCTTTTAAATTTTTTTATTTTTAAAAAAATTTACATCTAAATTAGTTAGCATGTAGTGAAACAATAATTTCAGGAGTAGATTTCTTAATGCCCCTTTCCCATTTAGCCCATCCCCCCTCCCACAACCCCTCCAGCAACCCTCAGTTTGTTCTCCATATTTATTAGTCTCTTTTGTCTCCCTCCCTGTTTTTATATTATTTTTGTTTCCCTTCCCTTATGTTCATCTGTTTTGTCTCTTAAAGTCCTCATATGAATGAAGTCATGTGATTTTTGTCTTTCTCTAATTTCACTTAGCATAATACCCTCCAATTTATTTTTAAAGTTTATTTTGAACGTGTGCATTAATGGGGGAGGGGCAGAGAGCGAGAGGGAGAGATACAGAATCCCAAGTAGTCTCTGTACTGTCATTACAGAGCCTGAGGGGACACTGGGCTCCACTGCCCGAACCATGAGATCACGGCCTAAGCTGAAGTGTGGTGCTTAACTGACTGAGCCACCCAGGCGCCCCTAAATTTAATTAAATTATACGTACAATTTAAATGGAAGCTTGCCTACTAGACTCTGCACCACTTGATGGCAAATGTGGTGGTATCCCCCATAGTGGCTGGGATAATGCCTCATGCAAGATTTGTGTTTAATAAATGTCTGATTTCTAAATATACAGACATAGTCGTTCAGGCTCAAGATAGAAGTCCAAAAACACTGACGTTGACCTCATTAAGTTTAAGAGAAATAGAAAAAAGTGTTGATATCTAAAATTATAAAATTGGTATCTAAATTATATCCAAAAATAAATAACCTTTACACAAAAGCAAAGATAAAGAAAAAGGAGAAGATTGTAATTTAAGAACTGTAGTAATCTATAAAGAAATGTTTATTTGATCTAAATCAAAGAATCCTGACTATATATGTTCAAATTTAGACCCATTCTATTTTAACCCCTGACCTAAGATTTATAAGTTATTTTTCCTTCTGTCTTCAGGTGGAAAGAAAATAAAAGTTCTCTAGCAGAGGAGAAGTTTTCTGGCCGAGGAACACACACTTTTTAAAATATACTAGCACTTCCATGGGGCGCCTGGGTGGCGCAGTCGGTTGAGCGTCCGACTTCAGCCAGGTACGATCTCGCGGTCCGTGAGTTCGAGCCCCGCATCAGGCTCTGGGCTGATGGCTCAGAGCCTGGAGCCTGTTTCCGATTCTGTGTCTCCCTCTCTCTCTGCCCCTCCCCCGTTCATGCTCTGTCTCTCTCTGTCCCAAAAATAAATAAACGTTGAAAAAAAAAAATTTAAAAAAATAAAAAAAATAAAATAAAATAAAATATACTAGCACTTCCAGATAAGTTATACCTTATTACATTGTTTTGTGCCAGAGGTCCAGATTTTACATCTGAATAATAAAGAAAACTATGTGTTCTTTGAAAACTTGAACTTTTGCTTCGACAGTAGGACACTGAGATGATTCATAACTACTCTAGGCCTATCTGCACATTTCAAATAAATTCATACACAGTTAGAATATTGTTTTCTTCCTGTTGCAGACATTTGTACATACTACTATTTTAGCTTGGATATCTTCTTGCCCAGTTTACCACCCCTCACCTCTCTTTTGCCTACATAACATTTATTTGTTTTTCAGTTCTTTTTCAAATGTTACTTTATCAGAAAAAAATTTCGTGACACTGAAATCACTTTCCTTTGTAATAAGCTCTCATCGATGAACCCTTCTTTCATTTGGGATCCTTATCTTGTTAAATAGGAGGGTCGCTTGGGTGATAACTTCATTTATACCTTGCCTCCTCTGTTTGACTGGAAACTAGGGAGGTGGTGATGAATCAGATAGTTTTATTCACACAGTGTCAGATAAAGAGTTTTAGGTACTTACCTATACTGAATAATAAGCCACACTGATTTATTTTGAGATATAAATTCATTTTTAAAGCACTGAAGCTTTTTCATTTTGATGTGAAATATGTTCTGTGAAAGTTCTCAGTTATTTTGGTAGTGGATTCAATAGTGATTGGTATTTTTAATTTGTCTCATGCAATGAATTATTATGTCATACTCTTCACAAACCACTTGTTATTCATTAAATATAAATATTATTGGTTAAATATAAATATATAGAACTATATTCTTATTCCTTCCACCTAGTTCTGAAAACGAACTAAATGTTTGTCCCAAGCTCGCAGTAGGACTTCTGCTCCTCACTCTTTTCACCCTGTTTTTGTTGAGGCCAATTTAGGAGCCAAGAACTCATGGACACTGTACCTGCTGTGGTTAGCTACTGAAGATGCTCAGCCTACCCTAACCTTCTTATCTGTTTGGCCACGCTCTGTTTATCCTTCAACATTTACCTTCCATCTCATCTTCTCGATGACAACCCTAGATTCTGTCCATTACCTGCTACACACAATGTCTGTTGTACTGTTCTACTGTTCCACGCAATTTAGCACTTCCTTACATAATGTCCTCTGTTGTTAGTGAGTGCTTGACATGATCTATCTTGTATTCCCCATCTAATTTTTTTAATGTTTATTTATTTTTGACAGAGAGAGAGAGAGAGAGACAGAGCATGAGTGGGGGAGGGGGAGGGGCAGAGAGAGAGGGAGACGCAGAATCCCAAGCAGGCTCCAGGCTCTGAACTGTCCGCACAGAACCTGACATGGGGCTCGAAATGACAGACCGCGAGATCATGACCTGAGCTGAAGTCGGACGCTCAACTGACTGAGCCACCCAGGCGCCCTGCTTGTATTCCCTATCTAAAACACAAGCTTACGGAGTTAGGAATTGGGCAAAAACACTTCTGTGTACTGAGAGCTCTAAGTACATCATTTCAGGGTCCAAATTGCCATCCAAGTCAATCGCTGCTCATTCATCAAACTTCAGCCTCAGATGCCTTTGGGATTCTTCCATCTTCCCTTAGTACCTGGCACAAGCCTGTGTAATCCCCATTTATCAGTATGTGTTGCCATATTTTTCTCCTTTCTCTTTATCTCTCCAATAGGAAAAAGCTTGGTAAGGTCAGGGATCATGTCTTTTATGGCTGTGTATCCTTAGGATCCAGCACAGTGTATGGTGGAGGATAGGGACTCAATACGTATTTGCAAAATGAGTAAATTAATGGTCTCTCTCTCTTTTAATTTGGACAGGCATAGGATCTTCTTACTTTCTAAGAAGATTAAGAAAATTTGTATAAACTCTGAAAAAATCGCATAGATGTTTAAAACATATGTAAAATCGAGTAAATTTCTTGATTAACATTTTACTCTGTGCACAGAGTATAGCATAGTGGTTGGGTCAAAAAATTGAGCTTTGCAATCAGACCTGTCAGAATTCTGGTTCTTCATAACCTTAAGAAGGTTACCTTGCCTCAGCCTCAGTAACCTCATAAAAAGTGAAAATATGACTAACTACCTCAGAGTATTGTGAGAATTAATCAGTTCAATGTGTGTAAAAATCCTGGCAAATTGGCTGGCACAGAAAGAGCCTTTAGTAAGTTTTAATCAATTATTGCTATGAAAGTGTTTTAAGAGGGGGAAAGACTAAATGTTATTTCTTATGCTTCACAGATGTGAAAACAATCACGTATTCCAGTTGGATATGCAATATACATTTAAAAATGTAACATACAAAGCCCAAACACAGACAAGCAGAATACTTTCTTTACGTTTCTATAAAAATCAAACCACCTTGAGATACTATATCAGGGGCTGACACATCTTCTCTGTAAAAGGCCAAATAGTAACTATTTTTGGTTTAGAAAACTGTACTGCTTCTGTCACAGCTACTCAGTTTTATTGTTGTATCATGAAAGTAGCCACAGACAGCAAGAACACAACTGAGCCTGGCTGTGTCCTAATAAAACTTTATTTACAAAAACAGATGGCGAGTCAGGTTTGTCAACCCCTGTGCTAGCTAGATTTATCTATGTCTCACTATATAATCCCACCACAGGTAATAATTTAACATTTGTATAACACATTTCTGCAATGATGCCCAAACTTTAATGGAGCTAGAATGCTTAAAAAGTAACCTTTAAGAATTATTAATGCATAATTCAACCTTTACGCACATTTGAATACATGTAATTTCTAATCGCTATTGTAAATAGCTGTTTACGAAAGACAAGATTTATGTTCTCCACTGGTTGTGGGTAAGTAAAATTTGTTACCACCTTTCACCCTGGCATAGTACTTTGTGAATACTAGATGTTCAATTCATATATACATAGAGTAAAAACTAGTAAAAGCCTCATAGCAACCTAGATATAATCTTGCTCATGTATCTTTAAAATCAACTGAAGACAATACCATTTAGTGCAAAGATCCTGGGCTTTCAATCCAAACATGACTCTGTCCCTGCCAGATGTTCATCTTGCTGACCTCGTGTCCCTGGGTAAGTTCTGTTACAGGACAGAGTAATAATATTTACCTTAACACAATGGTTGTCAGCCAGAGGACATTTCTGACCCTAGGGGGCATTTGCAGTGACATTTTTGATTGTCACAACTTGGCAGGGAGAGGGTTGCTACTGGCATCTAATGGGTAGAAGCTAGGGACTCTGCTCAACACCCTACAGTGCACAGGACAGCCCCAACTTTTCCCCCAAGTAATTATCCGGCCCAAATTGTTGATAGTACCGAGTTTGAGACACTATAACTTAAAAGTTTGTGTGAGGTTTAATTCACACCATGATGAAAGGTTTAGCAGGAGACCTGGATAATAATAAGACCGATTATAAGACTGATTAATAATAAGACTGACTTCTATTGACTATTGACTGTCAGAAAATAAAGACTTATGCAAATTTGAACACAGACATGTATAAAAACAAATGAGCTATCCATTTTGGGGGCTAGAAGCATGTTGATGCATCTTGTAGATTAACTAGTAAAATGATACCACTCACATATATATTGACATTTGGAAGCCACGTACTGTTCGCCAGCCTTGAAAGGTTTTGAATGATACTTGGCTGTTCTGTCATTGTTACAGTAAATGTTTTATCTTGATGTTAATATCTTTCTTGCTTTAAATTCATGTGGGAAATATGAACGTCCTATTTCCTATCTTAAAAATCAATGACAACTTAATCAATGCTGCTAACAACAAGCCCCAGTTCTTATGTAGTAGAAAAGTAAACAAGCTGGAGAATTAAAAGTGACAGAATTTTCACATCAAGGACGGAGAGCATTCTTGCAGCCAGCTCTTCTATATTTGCAGCCTGAAAGGTTCCATCTGCTTTGTTCTTTCCTCAGGGGACTGAGGCACCTTGAAAGGGATAAGAGAACTTCAGCATTGCAATAATGTTTCGTATCATTAGGTTTAAATTAGGTAAATAACAGAATTCTTAACTGATGACGTATCCTGTTCCACTAATCATAGCATGAGTTCTCCAGTACTGTCTTCAGAACATTTTTCCCTAGAAACAGCCCTGCTTCTGCTTCTTTTACACATTTCTAGGGTATGCAACTGAATGAGGAGGCTGCCAAGAGGAAAAACAGAAATACGTCTGAGATGGTACTTAACAATAACAACAAAACACACACACACACACACACACACACACACACACACACACACACCTTGAAGCTCATGTTCTTGTTCAAATGCAAATATGAGTCAACAGTGGTTTACCAGGCACAGTTAAAAGTGTCTGAGATTGTGTCAGTCTGCTATTACATCTGGATATACAAACTCACATAAATAGATGTCAGTTACTACCAAATGGGTACATTGAGTTGAAGTGATCAGTGAGGTTAAAAGGGAATTGCACTGTTCATGCACCACCTAAAAAATCAGTGAATAGAGGCACCGGGGTGGTCCAGTCCGTTAAGTGTCTGAAGTTGGTGACTTTAGCTCAGGTTATGATCTTGCCGTTCGTGGGTTCGAGCCCTTCGTCAGGCTCTGTGTGCTGACAGCTGGAGCCTGGAACCTGCTTCAGATTCTGTGTCTGTCTCCCTCTCTCTGTGCCCCTCCCCTGCTCATGCTCTCATGAGAATAAATAAATGTTAAAAAAATTAATAGAATAGGCCCCTGATTTTCTTTTTCTCCTCTTGCCCAATGTACCCATTTTACATACTGCTTCCAAGTTGACCCTCTGGGGAAATTCTGATCCAATGCTCTTCTGTTCTATAAGGTCAGGTTTAAGACAAAGTATTAATTCCCCATTGCTGCTATGACAAATGAGCACAAACGTAGCAACTTAGAAAAACATAAATTTATTTTCTGTGCATCCAAAGTCTGACACAGATCTCACTGAGCTAAGGTCAAGCTGCTGGGAGGCTGCAGTACTTTCTGTAGGCTCTAGGGGAGAAATGTTTCCTTTTCTTTTCCAGTTTCCAAGGGCCACCTGCCACTCTCCTTGGCTTATGGCCCCTTCCTCTTACATCAAAGCCAGCACTATGGGCCCGGTGCTTCCCTGTTTCCATTTCTCTGATTTTTTATAGTCACATCTTCCTCTAACTCTTGTAACCACCCTTTGATTACATTGACCCTACTTGGATAATCCAGGATAATCTCCCTATTTTGAGGTTGGCTCATTAGCCATCTTAATTCCACCTTCAACCTTAATTCCCCTTTGTAACCTAATATATTTACAGGTTCCAGGTGGGGGCGTCATTATTCTGCCCACCACACATGGAATGGAAAACACTTGAAGATCTAGCCCCATATAACTCTCCAGTCCTAATCCCCTTCCAGGGTCCATCCTTATATCTTTTGTGCCAAGTGCTTCATCCAAACTGAACTTCCCATAAACAGGCCCACTGCCAGTTCAAGACTCCCTCAACTTTGTTCATGCTGTTCTCACTTGTAGATGGTTGTTCTCCAACTTCTTTGAAAATTTAATCTTTACCCGTCAAGTCCTCTACTCTGGGAAGCTTTGTAAATCTCTCCCAGGCAGACAGTTGTGCACTCGTTGAGACTATCTCTTCCACAACATCAGTGTATTTTAATAATTTTTTTCTTTTTCTTTTTCTTTTTTTTTTTGTTTTCTGGATTCCCTAGGAGACACTTTTACCCACTGAAAATCATGAAAAGTGGTAGATATATTTTGTTAAAAAGTTGAAAGAGTATATTAAAGACCACACTAAGTTTCTATAATAAACAGACACACCCTGCACCTCCATATATCAGTGGTTTAACTGATATTCAATAGAAAGTTATTTCTTTACAACACAAGGCAGGTGTTCCTGGCCTGCTGATAGTTTTTATCCATGTTGATTCAAGAATCAGCCTCCTTCTGGAGTCCCTGGGTAGCTCAGTTGGTTGAGTGTACGACTCCTGATTTTGGCTCAGGTCATGATCTCACAGTCCTGGGATTGAGAGATCAAACTCCATGTAGGACTTCACACTGAGCATTGAGTCTGCTTGGGATTCTCTCCCTCTCCCTCTACCCTTCCTCCATTTGTGGGCATATGTGTGTTCTCTCTCTCTCTCTCTCTCTCTCTCTCTCTCTCTCTCTTTCCCTTTCTCTCTCTCAAAATAAATAAACTTAAAAAAAAATCAGTCTCCTGCTTCCTAGCTCTGTCATCCCAATGCCTGCCTTGTTGTTTGAATCCAGACATTAGAAGGAAAAGAGAATTACTTGCTTTTAAAAAGCATGGCCTGGAGGCCACCTCATTTCTATTTACATTCCCTTGGAGAGAAATTAGTCATATTGTCAAAATAACCTGTAAGGGAGTCTAGGAAATGTAGTCTAACCATGTATCCAGAAAAAAACCCTATTAACATAGGGAGAGAGGGTTTTGGATTTGGGTAGAAAACCATGATCTCTGCTACAAAGAGTTAATGAGCAGTACAGCTCCTTCCGGTGATGACACTTCTCCCGCTGGAAGTCACTCCTCCCTTCTACCACCTTGTAGATCGTATGAATACATATCTCTTTACCCTTACAGCCTATTTCTTTGTGATTTATGTCTGATATCTGCCAAAGTACAAGAATCAGGTCAAGTCAGGGGGAAGTGTTAAAAGTGAGTGCAAAATTTACATTTTACATCAATTTTCCTTTAAGAATATTGATTAAATACCAATATGGTAAAACAAAAAACCAAAAAAAAACCAAAAAAAAACAAAACAAAAAAAAACCCCAAAACTATTGAATTGCTCCATAGATGACAAATATGACCTGGTTAAATAAGGAATATATGATTTCAATGTCTTCAGAAATATGTTTTAGAAAGATAGGCACAGGTCTAACCATGTAAAAAAGTATGACAGGACTTGACAGAAGATGAGATTTTGTCAAAAATGTTACTTAAGAGCATGAAGTTGGAGTTAGATGCATTAGTTCTGCTTTTTTTTAAGGGGTGTGTAACCTAAACAAATTAAAATTTTATTTTCTGCAGTTGCCAAATAGGAGTAATAGCTTATAATTTTGGGAAGGTATAGATTTGATAAATTTTATGAGGTATTTAGAATATCTAACATATGCATACTTCAAAATGGTAGGTTTTATTGTTGAACAAGGAAATCTGCATTAACCTCTTATTTTTAAGGTGCATGTACAAAGTATAAAAACAAATGGAAGTTTCTGAGTTGAAAATGAGGTCAGGAAAGCTGAAATCCAAAGAGCTCATGTTTATAAGGACAAAAGAACCGACGGAAGATCTGTCAAGGTTTTTACAGTTACAAAAACAGAACAAGGGAGGTGCTTTGGGTTAACAAGTCCAATTTTTTTTTCGAAAGCATAGCATTCCAAGAGTGAACAAACACTTGAGAGAGGTGATTGAGGGGATCCTAAAAGTAAAGTATTGAGGAACAGGATCTTGTCCTAAATGACTTTGTGACCTGGCGTGTGGTTACAGCATTCCAAAATGAGAATCTTAGAAGTGAGATTGAAACCTTAGTGTTGATGGGGCACCTGGGTGGCTGTCATTTGAGCGTCTGACTTCGGCTCAGGTCATGATCTCATGGTTTGTGAGGTCAAGCCCCATGTCCAGCTCTGTGCTGACAGCTCGGAGCCTCGAGCCTGCTTTGGATTCTGTGTCTCCCTCTCTCTCTGCACCTCCCCAGCTTGCACTTTGTCTCTCTGTCTCTCTCAAAAATAAATAAACATTAAAAATAATTAAAAAAAAAAGGAAACCTCAGGGTTGGAATAAAGGGTCAAGAAGAGGATGCAGCAAGACTGAGAAGGATGGGGGCACCTGGGTGGCTCAGTCGGTTAAGTGTCCCACTTTGGCTCAGGTCATGATCTCACGGTTCGTGAGTTCGAGCCCCGCATGGGACTCTGTGCTGGCAGCTCAGAACCTGGAACTTGCTTCAGATTCTGTGTCTCCCTCTCTCTCTGCCCCTCCCCTCTCTCTCTCTCTCTCTCTCTCTCTCTCTCTCTCTCTCTCTCAAAATAAATAAACATTAAAAAAAATTTAAAAAAAGACTGAGAAGGAAATAGAGCTCTTATTTTCAGTAGGAGTAAGAGATTAATATTGGTAACTAAGGACCTGAACATGACCTTTAGCATTCAGAAGATTCTAGGACTGGTTACACTAGTTCCTCAATGAGACATCTTTTTATAACTGCAACCACTAAAAACTCTACCCCCTTTAAATGTATACATCAATCCTCAGATGCAGTTTGATTTCAGAAATGTGACGGTGTGAGTGTGCAAGTGATTAGAACAAGGTTAGAAGCTATAAGTAGACATAGATTTTATACTGAAGTCCAGATACGTTTATCCAAGCCACTAATTATATCCTTCTGGATAAGATTTTTGCAATTAAAGTGTGTGAAATTCCTATTTATAAATTTAATTGGTTTGTTAACTTACGTAAACAAAAGTACAACTGTGTTACCAGACTTCTGGTAAACTGATAAATGTGTGCCACCCGAGAATAACTCTTATTACTCTAGGACTCTGACACATGTCTTACTGTACATTTTATCAATGGATGGAATAGTAGGAATTATTTTCAAATTTCAAAGAAGCAAAATTATAATGGTTAATACTGTGGACTTTGAAATTGGTGGGTTTAGTGTAGGGTTCTGCTTTTCCCACATACTAGTTGTGTGCCTCTAGGCGAGTAAGTTAACCATTATCAATCTCAGTTTCCTCATCTATAAAAACAATAATGAAGGAAAGAGCCATCTACACATTGCATCAATTATGTAAGTAACAAATACACTTAGCATATAATACATATCCATTATGGTGAAGATAATTACAAGGTTGTTGTTCCTAAAGGTACTTCCTATCAACAAGAGAGCTTCCATATACTTAAAGAGCTTGCAGAAATGGATGAATCAAATTCAACAAGATTAAAATGGATATTATGTCATTTGAGCAAAAACCAAGCAAACAAAAATGTTTTTGTAAGGGATAGAATAAAAAAAACACATTCTATCAGGGACAGATATAGAAGTTTTAGAACCATTTCAGAAATTATATTCAATACGAATCAATAGAAAAATACATAATAGTGGAAAAATATAACTACCAAACTACCTAGCATCCTCTTTAAGTACATCTATAGAAATACAGAAAGTAATATAAAGCAAAGATCAGATCCACTGTGCTCTTTGTTGTCAAAGAACACTGAAAAGCTTGTAGATGATTCAAGGTCCACTCTAAGTTGAATGCAGACAGAATTGAAACATATTCTGATGACAGTAGTTAGGAGAGTAATGAAATGTCATTGGAACAGTAACTTGAAGAGCAGTGTTTGGATTGTTTCTGGTTTCAGACTATGAGAAAGAAGCTGCTGTAGTTTTTACATAAATCTTTTTGTAGATGTAGGTTTTTATTTATCTAGGGTAAATATCTGTGAGTAGAATTGTGGGGTCGCAGAGTAGGTATTTGTTTACCTTCATTAGAAACTGCCAGTTTGGGGTGCCTGGGTCATTCAGTGGTTTAGCATCCAGCTTCGGCTCTGGTCACGATCTTGCTGTTAATGAGTTCAGGACCTGTGTCAGGCTCTGTGCTGACAGTTCAAAGCCTGGAGCCTGCTTCAGATTCTGTGTTTCCCTCTCTCTCTGCCCCTCCTCTGCTCACATTCTCTCTGTCTCTCTCCCTCAAAAATAAATAAAAACATTAAAAACATTTTAGAAAATAAAATTAAAAAAAGAAACTGCCAGTTTTGCAATGTTGTTGTACCATTTTATACTACTTTTTGTTTGTATACTTCTTTAAATTTCATCAATTGATCATTTTACAGCACTGTTAAAAACCCAGAATTCTTTCTTGGGAAAAAACTGGAAGACTTGACAATATTGGACTTATATGGCCAAAAATAGCTCTTTTTTAAATTAAAAAAAATGTTTATTTATTTTTGAGAGAGAGAGCGAATATGAGCTGGGGAGGGGCAGAGAGAGGGAAATGCAGAATCTGAAGCAGGCTCCAGGCTCTGAGCTGTCAGCACAAATCCCAACCCAGGGTTCAAACCCATAAACTGTGAGATCATGACCTGAGCTGAAGTCGGACGCTTAACAGACTGAGCCCCAATCCGCTGCCTATGTGAACAGACCAGGCCTCAAATAAAATGTTGGAAGAGCAGAAATAAGAAAGCAAAGAGGAAGAATATGGTAGGCAGTGAGAATAACCTTAGTTTTGGGCCTTGTGCCATCCAGAAAGTGAAGGAGAAACTGCATTGTGTTTTGAAGGCAATGCATGGCATGGGTTTATATAGGTGTTGGAGAATAATTCCAGCTGGGGGATACTTCTCAAGATATTGTTATAAATATTAATAACAAGCTAAGAACTTTGGCTCCTGTTCATGCTTCTGAAGGATTTGTAAATCTCTTTGGTGCTTTTCCTCTCCACATGTTGTGCACAATGCAGGTGTAGCTGCACCCTGGAAGAGAGCAGGCCTATGTAAAAGTGACATCTTGTGTTGCTTTGACGCATTGCATTTCTGGTTTGCCCTGTCATGATTCCTCTGTTCTGGAAACTCTTGCTGTTAGTACCTTTACTAAACAGAAAAGAAGCACACTATAATCACTGCAATGTAAGGGATGTAATTTGTGATATTTAAAAAAAAAAAACAAAACTTTAGGCTCTTCTCTCCCTTATTTACAAATTATATAGTAGTGACAAATAAATCATTCTAGTGATGGAGTTTTACAGAATCCGTTACATTATCTTCTAATGGATTGTGAATCTTAGAAAAGTTTGATGTTTACAATTATATTTAGTAACAGTTATGATAATGCGTTAAAATAGAAAATGCACTGATCTGAAATGACCAGAGACTAGCCTGCTTTCTAGAAGCTAATTTTTGGACATGTTTTTTTTTGTCACCAATGAGGCAAATGTAGTTCCAGGTGTGAGTATATTATCCTATCTCACTATGGATTTGAGCCTCAATGGCTATCATATCAAAACATCCCCATTCATATTGGGTGGGGCATAAATAAGATACTTGTGCATCGAGTAAATTCATTGATACAAAAACTTGGAGAAGTATCTATGTGATCAATACAGTCAATAATGAGAGTGTCATAGTTGAAAGACTAGTAACAGACGTGCTTGAGAGGGGAAAATCTTTCCAGCACATTAGTAAGGATTAAGGTAGTGTGATGAAATCTAGAATAATAGGGAACAGAAAAGAATGTATGATTGAAAAAAAAAAAAAACAACTAATGAATGAAACAGCATGGGCGTATGACCACCTCAGATGAAGAATAAGAGAAAAGCCCAGAGCTTAAAGCTAAAAGAGAAAAGTAGGTCTAAAATTCCGAATACTAAAACTAGGGGACTGCTGAGAAGAAACACTCTGGAGAATAAAGAAAAAGTGCCTAGATCAAAGATAGATGATACAGAATCTTAAACGAAGAGGAAAAAGTGGTTGTCAAAGAGAAAGAAAACTACAGAAACTAGAAGCCTAGTGTTAGAGAACATTATTACATATCTCAACCCAAGGAAGAGAATGAAGCTAAAGGAATATGGGAAGGACACCGTTTCACATGTATAATTAATTAACCTGGTAGATTGCAGCGTATATACACTCGTTATTTGCTCAGTGCCTATTGTCCCAACAAAATGAAGTGATATACCAACTGTTTCATGTGGTTAAAAACTGGGTTGTAGAACCAGACATCTGGGTTTGAACTGAAGCTGGCTTTCACTTGCTGGGTGATCTTTGCAAATTCCTTAACCATTCATCTTGTTTCCCATCTGTAAAGTGAGGACAATTGCATCTTCTTCATAATGCTACTTTGAGGGAGAAGTGAGATCAGGAAACCTTGTGCCTGGTTAGCAACAAATTAACAATTTGTTGGGAGAATGGCAAGTCCTGGTTTCAGTTTTTTCACCTAAGTAAATCATAATGATGTGAGGGATCAATAAGAGAAATAAAATTCTTTTTTTTTTTTATTTTAATGTTTATTTATTCTTGAGAGAAAGAGTGTGGGCAGGGGAAGGGGAGAGAGAGAGGGAGACAGAGTCTGAAGCAGCCTCCAGGCTCTGAGCTGTCAGCACAGAGCCCGATGCAGGGCCTGAACCCACAAACTGTGAGATCATGACCTGAGCTGAAGTAGGACGCTTAACTGACTGAGCCACCCAGGCACCCCAAGATAAATAAAATTCTTAAATTGCTCCTATATCACTTTTGTGAAAGAGGGGAAGAAAATAACCATCACCATCTCTTTCTGGTAGAAAGAGGTAATCAAAGGCAACAGGGAAGGGAGTTTGAAGCAGGCCACTTGGCAAAAGATAGAAGTTTTAATCGTTTTCCATGTTTCCTACATTAGCATATAGAAGTCGTGGTAGGGAAAACATTGTGCAGTTGCCTTTGTTTCAGAATTCACCCCACAAGATCAGGGATGATTTACTTGGAATAAAGTATGTGGTGTGAGCTACCTGTAACCTTACCCACTGTGGTACTGGTTCAAACTGACATCCTGGAGTCAGAACTAGGCTTTCTGAAACAAATCTGTAGGTATAGAACCCTATGATCTAATGCTTTTAATACAGAGGAACAGGTTTCAGTGGTGATCGGTGGAGAGAGAGAGATTTGTCCTTGGGCCACTTACTGTGATCCCTCCTGGTGATTCTGAGAACATGTTCCTACCTGTATCCTGGCTGGGAATTGCTTCAGCAGCCCTTGCTTCCTGTAACAGCAAACTGGATTTGGGTTCCTGGCAAGTTTCTTCAATGTGTGCAATTATATACATTGGTAAAGGAGGTGACTACTTTAGCAGGCTCCAAATATATGTTTGATATGGCTATTGGAAATAATGCTATCACTTCAAGGACAAGGCAACCAAGGTGAGTCCATGGGACAGTTACTAAGTAAGGCCAATAGGTGCATGGACTGAGATAAGGTATAGTGTATTATTACAGAAAAGTAGCTGATGGTAGGAGGATTGAGGTGTAGGATCCATGAAAACTTCATGCAGCAGACATGTAGGAAACTAAAGAGACATAAGAAAATAAAGTATTTGTTTAACCCATTTCTGTTTTACAATGTACATTTAGATCTGTTCAAATAAGCTGGATAACTGGAAGAAGCTGAAAATCTACCACATATAGTTCAATAGCTGGAAAATCTTCTGTTTACCTCTTAAGCCTCTTACTTGTCTTTAACCACTATAGTATCTTCAGTTTCTGCACCCAGCCCACGTGAAGATGATCATTCCTTTCTCCATCCCATTACTACACCTTGCACTGCACTGCATTATTCTACAATTATGTTTTTGAGTATTTGTTGCATGCCCTAGCAAGTGGTGTCCCCCTTAAAAACAGGTGCTGGGTCTCAGTCATCGCTATGCCCCCCATACTTAGCTCAGGGCCTGGCATATGATAGGAGATCAATACTATTTGTTTAATGACTGAAATTATGGTAAAAGAAGTTGAATAAGTGTTCTTTGTCTTTAAGGAGGACCATTTCAGTAAAGGCAAGCATACAAATTACTATGTTGTAAGGGAGAGTAAGGTTAGAGTCATCAGAGATTTCATCTAATTAAGGGGATTTCAAAAGGCTTCACAGAAAAGATGGTGCTCAAGATAGGACTTAAGGAATTAATAGGTTTTCAACAAATGGAGTGTGTTTGGAGGAGAGTAGCTATTTCAGATAAATGAAACAGCATGAACAAAGGTAGAGGCAAAACTCAGGGAATATTGAGTGAACAAAGCAAAGGCCATTCTGAATAGGGTTCATTGTAGGAATGGCAATTAGTTTTTATCTCATATGCCATATATGACAACTGGTAGAGTCCGCCTGTATTGAAAATAATTCCTGGGCCGAGTCTCAGTTCAGCATGCAAGAATGTCATGATCAATAAAAAATAGCTGCCATGGACTCAAGAGAATAGCATCTTTGAAATAAAGCCTCCCATCTCTATATACATAGAAGAATACTAACATTTTCCATCATTTATATTGGCAGATACTGAGCATCAAGTATGTGTCATACTCCAAACTAGATATTGCATGTAGCCAATATATATGTCATAGCCAAGAAAGACAGTTATGGCACATAAAAATATGACAGTCCCATGGAGAATACACTCACCATACAAATATTTTCACAAATAATTGTATAATCATAGTTATGACTACTGTTAAGGTCAATTACAGAGTCCTGTATGATTGCAAGGAGACCTGTCCTAATATGAGAGCTGCTAAGACCGCCCTGACCAAGTGATCTTAAACTCTTACCTGAAGAATCTCTCTCCCTGTATGGGACATGGAAAGCCACTGCTCCTTGACATTTTACTGAATGATTTTATGAGGCTCCTATAGCTTCTGTGTCAACAGCTTAGATAAAGACTGGTTGAGATCCTCACATTTCTCCTTATAAACCTAACTTTCCCACAGTTAGAAATCTTTGATAAACAGACAAATACATTTTTTTAAATTACTAGTTCTCATTGTGTGGGCCCTGGACCAGACAGTCTTACCTGGAAAACTGTTAGAAATGTAAATTCTTGGGGCACCTGGGTGGCTCAGGGGGTTAAGGATCTGACTTTTGATTTCTTCTGCTCAGGTCATGATCTCACAGTTCGTGAGTTTGAGCCCTGCATTGGGCTCTGTGCTGACAGTGCAGAGCCTGCTTAGAATTCTCTGTCTCCCTATCTCTCCCCACCCCTCAACACCCACTTCTTAAATATGAATAAATAAAAATTAAAATAAAAGAAATTCAAATTCTTGAATGCTTGCAAATTCCTACACCGCACCGACTAAATCCAAAACTGTGTAGGTAAATCCTAGCAAGCTGTGTTTCAGCAGCAGACCCTGGTGATTCTGCTGCACACTAAGGTTTGAGAAGCACTGCCCAGAAGTAAAGTACACATTCTAGAACAGAAGGAGATTTTTTAACAAAGGGGGAAACTTAACAGTTCCTTTCCCAGTGACAAAAAATAACTTAGAGATATAAACTAAATTTCTTATTGAACACTTATAAGACAAAAAGGGTTTGATGGCAGGATACTTAAAAAGAGACCTAACAAGAAGTTGGTATCGATGTTCCATTTACTTTTTGTAGTATCCTAAGGCATATTATTAACCTTTGGGAGATAATGACTAATCCTGACTATTATCTTTAAGATAAAACTGTTTTGTTCCCCTCCCCCCCGCTCCCCCTTCCCCCGTTGTGATGTAAGGAATCATCACAGTGCCCTGAACTGGTTTCACAAAGTATTTAGTTCAAAGGGCAAACTAAGATGAAAAATATTACAAATATTTTACAATTACAGTTCTAAATAGTGAAAACTTCTAGAGATAACTTTCACATCAGCAATGTATTTTGCTTTACAAAAAGAAGATAGAAAAAGGTAGAAAAAGAAATATTTCAGTTTTGGGGAACCTGGGTGGCTTGGCTTAGTCAGTTAAGTGTCTTGACTTGATTTTTACTCAGGTCATGATCTTGCAGTTCCTGAGTTCCAGCCCTATGTCAGGCTCTGTGCTGACAGTGCAGAGGCTGCTTGGGATTCTCTCTCTCTCTCTCTCTCTCTCTCTCTCTCCCTCCCTCCCTCCTGCCCCTCCCCCACTCTTGCTTGGGCTCTCTCTCTCTCTCAAAATAAATACATAAATTAAAAAAAAAGAAATATTTCAGTTTTGGGGAACCTGGGTGACTTGGTTTAGTCAGTTAAGTGTCTTGACTTGATTTTTACTCAGGTCATGATCTTGCATTTCATGAGTTCCAGCCCTACGTCAGGCTCTGTGCTGACAGTACAGAGCCTACTTGGGATTCTCTCTCTTTCTCTCTCTCTCTCTCTCTCTCTCCCTCCCTCCCTCCCTCCCTCCCTCCTGCCCCTCCCCCCACTTTTGCTTGGGCTCTCTCTTTCTCTCAAAATAAATACATAAATTAAAAAAAAAAAAGAAATATTTCAGTTTTGTTTGACTACAGAACTTTGGTCCTGCCAAACATACTGTTTTCTGAGTAGCAAACTCTGCTTTCCAGAAAAGCTGTGAGATTTGCAGTCATTGAAGACATCAGGTCTAATTAATTTTGGCTTTTAATTGTTATCTAAACCCTCACTGTTCAAAGTACCATCATGACAACTTGGGAGCTTCTTAGAAATGCAGAATCTCAGATCCTAACCCAGACCTACGGAATCAGGATCTACATATTAACAGTCTCACCAGGTGATTCACATGACCACTAAAGTTTGAGAAGCACTGAAACATTTGCATTAACCTAGGGCAAGACATTGGAAAATTTTCTGGTATAGCCATACTTAATTTCTATAGGTGGTAGAGTTGTAGTATCAACCCAACCTATTATTTCATGTTAATTTAAAAAAGGATAAATGAGGAAGAAAAAAAAAAGATAATTGCAAACACTAGCAATAGAAGACATTGCTGAAGTTCAGCATAAAATCACCAAAAGATTTAGAAGACCCAAATAAATATAAATAAAGGTGTTTGAAAATTGTTTATTAAAGAAGAGTAAGTGATAACCATTTGGTTCATAATGGTGCAATAGCTCTGGTGATAAGGACTATCTTATATAACTTTCCCATTAGAATCCATTAGAACAAAAGTATAAACAAATCCCTTTTGCTAAAAAGAAAAGCCTTTGAGGAAGATAAAAGATAATTAATTATACCTGAAATTTGCACAGTGAACTGAGAGCAATACACCATTAAGAATCAAAGGATTATTGCAGCCTATTAACAGTAAAGATGTCTACTGTACTAGAGAAAAATCTTAATTTTTACAGTTTATGACTAGGCTAATTCCCCAAACAGATACTTGGGAGACATTTATGGTAACTGAGGAAAATTTTCTCTCTCTTTAAGCACTGGAATTTGCATTTCCTAATGTCACATACATGCTAAAACATTGTCATGGAGGGAGTAAGTTATTCAGAAGTAGATTTAGCCTACAATAATATCAACACTTTCATTTCAAGCTCATTGATTTTTTTTTTTTTACCTTAATGAGTACTAGAATTAGCAGAGTACAAAAAACCCTATATCGGTTGAAAATCTTCTCACAACTCAATTTAATTTAATTTGAAAATAGCTGTTTTACTGTCTCTCAAACTAAATTTAAGAAATCAAACAGAGCATTAACATGTTAATTAATAAGAGGTTCAGTGGGAAGGTAGGAAATGATTAGTTGCATTACGATTCCCTTAGATTTTCTCTAGGAAACTCATTAAAGGGCTCTTCAGAAGTGCTTTTCTGAAAAGATGACAAACACATGGTACATGTTCTTCAGAAATCTCAAGGTGTAAGGCCTGTGTCTGGCTTCTCTCCACAGTGTAAAGGTACAGAGAGACTCACCTCAGTGGCATTTGATAAGTGACCTATATAGCATGTCCTAGGCCTGGCACATACACCAATTTGGGATGCAATAGGTCATATTCAATGTACTCAATGTAATGGGGAGCCATTTTCTTTGGGTTAACTAAAGAAAAGATGTTCTATGTTTTCTTCTAATAGAGATGAGATGAGGAGTTCTCTAAGGAACCTGTATTTTATAGCTCTTTACATTTTGCAGGTAGTCTCCATATATATTAACTCTTTTGATCTCAACCACTCTGGTAACTAGGTAGGATGCACATAGTTCCCAGAGGAAGCAAAGTACACTCAGTGACTCAAACTCACGTTAGCTGTCCTCTTGCATGTGTTTATAAACTTCAGGTTCTTTGTCTCACTATCTTTTTCTCGTGTGTAAATAGAGTTTTCTAGAAAGTATTTTAGATGCTTAAATAATATATACAGTGTTAGATAAAATATGCTTTAGATATCAGGAGAGGAAAGTAAAAGAGTGCCAGTAATGAAACTAGTACTCAGCATACCAAAATCTTTCTAGAGGAAGACTCCAGGATTGGATCACACCTTTATACCATCCAATGGAAGAAAGAAAATAGATGGCATTTTAGCAATGATTCTCAAAAAGTGTGGTCTATAGCTAATAGTACGAGCATCACTTGGGAACATGTTGGGAATGCAAATTGTTGGGACCCACCCCAGACTTATTAAATCAGAATATCTGAGAATAATGTAGTTTAACAAGATCTCCAGGCGACTCTGATACCCACTCAAATTTGAGAACCACTGCACTACAGGAATTGTCATGAAATAAAAGCAGCTGATCAGTTACTTATGAGACGATTATCTTCATGAGATGGGAACTTTTCGATTTTGTTCACCTTTGTATACCTACCGCATGGAACAGAGTCAGGCATATATCACACACACACCATAATTCTTGTTGAATCAGTAAACTATTGTTCAAGGTATGTTCTAAAAGCTCTTATAAAAGGGGTACTGTTTAATGGAGCAAAAAATTCTTAATAAATAGAGCAGGACTTTTATAATAAATATAAATGTAGGCATGAGCGAATAAAACTAAATACACGGATAGCCAGTATTATATAAGGTAGAACAGCTATTCTGAAATTTGGCTATTCAAAACTCTCCTAGTCATCAGAATTATCTGGGGTGGCCCTAGTAGTTCTGATACATACAATAGGTCTGGAATGGGAATTTTAAATCTCTAAGATGATAATTCCTATGGGCATATACATATATAAATGCATACATATGTTTATAAACAAATACAACTGTATACTGTTTTCAAGGATTATGCACTATTTATGCACTTGAACATGTAATTAAATGTGTACACATTTTATTGGAAAAATAGCATGGACTTGTTTGAAAATGATTAAATGCAGAGATTTAAAAAGTAAAATTCCTCCAGCCATCTCACTTTCTTTCTGAGGAAGAACAAATGTTTACAGTTTGGTAGCTTTTTCTGAACCCTAATTTGTGTTTGTATTAACACAAAACTATATGCATTTTTGTTTTACAGAAAATACAGAACTGTTTATACTTTCTTCCAGTTTCCAGTTTTTCATTCAGTTTATCTTTTTAAAAAAATTTTTAATGTTTATTTTTGAGAGAGAGACAGAGCACAAGGGGTAGGGGCAGAGATAGAGGGAGATGCACAGAATCTGAAGCGGGCTCCAAGCTCCCAGCTGTCAGCACAGAGCCCAACGTGGGGCTTGAACCCACTAACCATGAGATCATTACCTGGGCCAAATTTGGATGCTTAACCAACTAAACCAACCAGGCGCCCCTCATTCAGTTTATCTTGAGCAAACTTCCATGCTAATACATAGAGGGCTAACACATTCTTTTAAATAATTGCACAGTATTCTATAACGTGAATGAACTGTATTTCATCATTTCTCTTTGAATATTTGGAGCTAGAAATGACAATATAATAAATATCTTTGAAAAGTTTTTGCTGGAAAGGTCTTATAAATGGAATTCTGAAGAAATAGGTGTGCAAACTTAATTTAAATATCAAGTGAATTGAATTTAAATGATAAGGATTTTAAATGAAGGTATATTAATGAGAATCACCAGGAGAATTAATGATCCGAGAACCACAATATTTAGGAAGTTAACTCAGATGGGTAAAATTGAAGGAGGTAAGTCTTCTGAATATTGATTGTGATCTGATTTCTTTCTGCCTCCTTCATATTCATGCTGTGGACAGTCCTGTCCTAGAATCTGCCCTCATGACCTTATTTAACATTGAAATCCTACCTTCAATGTAAATGTGGTATAGTTGTGTTTATTTTGAGCTTATTAAAAATTTTATGCACTACTTTAATATCATAAAGTTTCAAATGAACTATTCTCTGTGCACAACTAATGAGATAGTCAAAATAACAAAAGAAAGAAATATAAAAAAGAATATGGCCGTCCTTGATGAGTGAGAAATTAGATTAGCTATTTTACCAAGTATTTTCATAATTTGTTTAAAAAATGGTTTTCTTCCCATGGGGGAGGGGAAGGAAAAAAAAAAAAGAGGTTAGAGTGGAAGAGAGCCAAAGCATAAGAGACTTAAAAACTGAGAACAAACTGAGGGTTGATGGGGGGTGGGAGGGAGGGGAAGGTGGGTGATGGGTATTGAGGAGGGCACCTTTTGGGATGAGCACTGGGTGTTGTATGGAAACCAATTTGACAATAAACTTCATATATTGAAAAAAAAATGGTTTTCTTACACTTAATACTATTACATTATAAATCAGGTAACCAAGTTTTAAGTGTTTTTAAAAATTTTGTTGTGATATTTAATAAATAGAAATTGATTTTATTTTAATAATTTTATGTTTCTTCAGGGATTTAAACTTACTATTATAATTCACTATTAAAAGAACAGAATTCTTAATATTCTTGTGTAGGGTAATCTAGACAATCAATTTGGAATTATTAATTTTTAATGTGCCTTTTGGGTTATTATTCTTTAAAAAATCAATAATTAATATATTCCTTGATCTTCCTTTTATATTAACCATGTTCTTAGACTTTTTTCAGTTTCACAATCTTTAGTATCAATTAAGAGAGACACGTACAGAGTTATAGGGACTGTCAGAGTTTAATCATGAATATTTATGCTTTACTATTACAACTATAGATAGCACCAATAAAGAAATGTTGCTTTTCCCTAGGTTTTAGGATAGAGCTGGACATAAATTTATATCCCCAAGATAGAAATGCAGTTAATTGATGCCATACATCTATTTTATGGTGCTATTATTTATGACATTAATTGAATAAATACATTTATTTCAAGTACATATATAGTAGTTACTCTGTGCTGTGCTTTTTCTAAAGCTTGATAGAGATTAACCACTGTAATTCTCCTAACAGTGCCATAAAATGGATGCTATTATCAATCCCATTATTATTGATGAGAAAACAAGGAACAGTGATATTAAGTTATTCACCTAGGGTTTCTCAGCTATTAAAGAGCAGAGAAGAGATTCAAAACCAGGTAGTCAGCCTTTAGAATTTGTATGCTTAGACACTAAGCTGCCTCCCTACACGTTTTCAAATCTAAAACTTCAACTGAACAAATTAGTAATTCTTTTATATTTCAGAAATTGGGTTCAAGAGAAGATAGCATTTGTGCAAACATCTAATCTTGATGTTTTAGAAGTATGTTTAAAAAAATTTCTCAGTTCCTAAATGGTTAAAGGAACAGAAAAATAGGGAAGAAGGGAGGAAATCTCAAAGAAATTGGAGTAATTTTGTCTAGGAACAAACGTAATGTTCTATATAAACAGGCATAGCACAGAATACATAAGACCCGATGAATGGTATGATGACCCATAATCACAGCGTGGTTCTATTAGAGGAAGGAGGATCTATAAAGATGAGTTGGTGGGAATCAAAGTTAAAAACAAAATTAAAGTTGCTTTTAGTTCTAAGTTTCTTGAGTACAATAAACTGGATGAGGCGTCATAAACTGATTAGCCCTTGATGTACAAACATTCTTTTCCTACCTTTTTGGGTAAGCCATGAAATCAGTTGTAAAAATACATTGCAATTTTAGAATATACACAAAATACTCTTTTCTGACAAATTTAATCTCTATTGTTTATGTAAATAGGAAAATTAGAAAGAGCTGGCATCTTTTCCATTATCTACTGTCCCTATTAGAAAGCTTCATCCATTTTGCAAAGAAAGGCTCAGCAATTTATCCTTTAAAAGCATAAAATTACCAAGTGTTAAGTGGTGAAATGTGTTAGAAGCATCATTGTATTAACTGTTTTCTGCCTAACAACCCTGGAACTTAGATAAAGATTGAAGATTACGTAGTTTTGATGATGTTTATCAATACTTTGAAGTTTTAAAATGAAATGTTTCCACACTGGTTGACAAGGTTTCCATTTATGAGCAGCCCAATAAGCTTGACTGCTCTTTAGTTTTTATCCAAACCTGTAATTTTGGTGTAAAACTTTCACTTACAATGAATGATGGGACTAAGGACAGGCTTAAAACCTGCTTTCCCCAGAAATTATAATTGGCTAAAATGGAACAATTTGATAGTATCTTATCTAGAGGGAAATGTCAGAAATTAGGCTTAAAAGTAACAGACAAGGGGACATGTGGACAAACACAGGCTACTCAAAACCCTGTCTTATATAACCTGTATTAGGAACTAATGTGCCAGACCCCAAAAAGGAGAATATGCATTTCACTATGTTACACTCCTACAAAGTAATTAAGGGAAAGTTTTTGGATACTAGAAAATAAACTAACATCATTCACATTTTGACCAAGCTACAGAACTTGATTTATTTCATCACTCTGTCCTTAAACACCGTCTTCACTTGCTTTTCAAGGCACAATAATCTCCCCCACCTCACTGGCATTTTCTTCTTCATATCCCATGTTGGTTATTCCTCATTCCCCCAATTTCTAAAGGTTGGAGTGCCCAGAACACAAATCCTCCCATCTTTTCTCTTATAATCCACACTTACTTCCTTATTTCACAGATCCATCATATTAAGTATTCTAGTTTCTGACTTTTGTTACACCATGATTCCAGAAGTATATGTTCACAATAATCACTTAATGACCTTGCCTAATATATTAGAAAACATTACTCATTTAGTATGTAACATTTTGGAAAGTTGCAGACTTTGTCCAGACAAGTATTTGTTATCCAAATTATCATATGTCAGACTCTGTACAAGGCAAGTAACATAGGTTATTTTATTAATATCAGTGCAACCCTAATAGATAGAGTATCTTGATCCCATTTCACAGATGACGAGTGTTCCCAAGGTCACATTCCCAGGCATGATAATAGCTGATAGTTGGTTGAATGCTTACTCTGTGTTCCCTGCTGCTTTAGCTCATCAGTTTACTCACCCAATAGTCCTGAGAGGTAGACACTATCTATATTTTACAGATGAGAAAACAGATTTCTAAAGTAACTTGCTAAAGGTGGCAAAAGTAGTGGGGAGAATATCTACAGTTTACTTTTTAAATTCCCAAGTTACTGTCTCTTTTCATGTCAGCACAGTGTCTTCTGAGGAGGCAAAGAAGGAGCAATGTCTAGACAGACTATAGAAAGACCCAAGTAAAACACAGTTGAGCTAAGAAAGCAGTAGGAACTAGATAATCGAGGGTTAACAAGGGACTGGAAACTCAGCCAAGGAGGTAAACAAACAACAAAAGAGACAGTAAGAATGAACTCTACAATGTCATCTGATGAATCTGCTGGCAGGTCTTGCCACATGTTATCTAAGTAATAACAACCCTAAGAGCTGCTGAGATTCTTCCATTACCATGAGAGCCATTTCCCTTGATTTGCTAGTTTTTCCTCTTGGTAAATAAGATCCATTTTTTTTAATAATAGCTGACTTACCTTAAGGGTTCAATGCTCTACTCTGATCTTAAATCATGTGCTAAAACCACTGTAGATTGCAATATATAAAACCAAAGAAACAAAAACTATACTTTCTTACTATGATTTCTACTTTTTCTTAAGATACATTGTTAAAGTTTAATAGCGTTAAGGTGATGAATTTAGCTGCCTTAATAAACCTGATTCTAAAGAGTATATGTTTATATTATTCCTTACATTTAAGAAAATAATGTTCTAATTTCTTTGTTGAGCCAATAAATGCTATTGAACATCTAATATGTGATAGACTCTGAACTCTAGGCATTAGAGGTATGAAGAATCTAACATTTTATTTCCCCGCTCTCGAAGTTAATGATCAGGGGCGTCTGCATGGCTTAGTTGGTTAAGTGTCCGACTTCGGCCCAGGTCATGATCTCACGGTTCATGAGTTCCACGTCAGGCTCTGTGCTGACAGCTCGGAGCCTGGAGCCTGCTTTGGATTCTGTGTCTCCCTCTCTCTCTGCCGCTCCCTAGTTCACGCTTGCTCTCTCTCTTTGTCAAAAATAAATAAACTTTAGAAGTTAATGATCAAACAGTAGGGGACACAGATAAGTGAGAAACATTGAACCAATGTATCACACACGTACATACACAGAACTAAAAGTAACATATAAAATAAATAAATTCATAATTTCTAATGGAGGGAACCCAGGGATAGGGCACACTTAAAGCTAGTTGAATCAGCAGTTCAAAGACATTGAGCATTAAAGACCAGTAGACATAAACGTGCATACATGGGGATAAACTCAACTGGCGTGATAAACCAACAACTCAACTAGGTGAAAGAAAAGTGGTAGTTGAGTGAAAGGACACCAATATAGCAAGCTGGTCATAAGTAGTCAGCAAACTTTGGGCATAAATCAGTAATTTTAATAGGATTGAGTGTTGAATCTAAAGTCTGTTAGGGAACCTCAGGTAAGAGAGTGGCTATTTCCTAAAGATCAGTCAGGCTGATTTTGTAGAGCAGAAAGAGTAGATGACAGAGCATTAAAACCCAATCATTGGGCCTTTCTGAGTATAGGGACCTATGCAGCTACATTGGATTATGCCATAAAGCCTGCCTTGCTCTGGCATATGGATTTATTAGTTACCTTCCTCCCTTTCATTATGGACATTATAAATAAATTAGCTGGCATTCCTGCTCTGGGCTAGTATAACAGGACATTTAATGGTAGTCATGGTGGGGGCCTCCCGCTCATCCCTGAATTAGGTACCAATCATGTTCCATCATGGACATTGCAGACCCTTGAAGGGTGTCTCAGACTTGGGTTGGGGCAGCAGTTTAATGAGAAGGGGAGATGGACTTCTCTTCTCCCTGCAGCAGTCGCAAATTTTTATTTTGCCCTAAGCTCAGCAAATTATGTAGCTGGCCCTGTGCTAAAGACTGGGGAAGGGGAATAAACTTTAGATTTCCACAGGGGGTGGAAAATGTCTTATTACGGGACGTGACAAAGAAGCAAATGACAATGTTCATATCAGGGGTGATTTATTTTGCCAATCGGGTATGGTTTTAATATTCTTTTACTTGAAAGAAGGCAAAACAAACATGACAAAATGTGACCAATTCTTCATTATGATTGTTGACACAGGGAATTTGTTAAGTTAGTGTCTATAATTTTCAGTTTTCTTTTTTCCTTAAAAATTCTCCTTAAAATGATTATAAAAACATTGTATTTAATGAATAATTTCAAGCACTTTACCTGGAGTTTGAGGTATGTGGATTTATCATATCAACTATTAGCCTTTTATAGTTTGAACACTGTTTTTCCTCATTGATTTTCCACATGGTCTCACCATAGCTAACAAATTGCCGGTTAAAATATCTCACCAGTATAGCAACATTCATTCATTCATTTATTCATTCATTCATTCCACAAATTATTGTCTATATATGCAGATACTAGGAGTAAAGAAATAAAAAACAAGATTTTTGCTTCTAAGATGCTTGAAAACATGTAAACTAAAGATTATAAAATAATATGGTAAAGGCAGAAAAGCCCGGCATGCTATAATATTCCTAACATGCTGGGAGGTACAAGAAGTGTTCCTGGAAAACGTGGTATTAAAGCTCATGGGCTTCACAGGATGAGTAGCAAGTGTCTGTGCATAAAGGAGTAGGAAGGGCATTTCCAGTAAAAGGTACCATATATGCAAAAGAAAATGGCACGTTAAGAATGTTGCAAAATGTCTGGATTGCGTGGAGGGTCAAGTGCATGTAGCAAAGTCGTCTTGAGTAGGTTTAGAGAGAAAGGAAGGCAGCAGACCATAAGGGGCCTTGTATGTCCTTCATATTTTCATAGGACTTTTTCAATCTACTTGGCACATGGACAGAGCCTGTAATCACATTCTGGCAAATAATTATGGATGGAAATATTTATATAGGTAATATATAACAGTGATAACAGTGATTCACTAAACAACACTGGTAAAACTTTTATTCAGAAGAATGGAGGGAGTCTAAATGGACCTTATATAAATCTAAAATTTCCGCAGTTTGAATAGCAAAAATCAAAGTTACTCAGCTTTATCTGGATTGGATCAGCAATCTGGGTGAAATAGTTTATATTAAACTTCTCCCACACCGGCCTATCTTCTCATGATGAAATGCTTCCTCAATTTGTTCTGAGTTACTGGGAAGGGCACTTCTCCAATACACAGAATGAATCTGGGAAATCAATCTTCAAAGCATTTCGCCCTTGAGCTATCCATATATGTGTGTGTATTTATAAAAGAGAGAGAGGGTTAAAGGTTTTTTTCTTCAATTGTTTATACACACAGGATACATCCAATATTATGGCAATGATGCATATTCTTAATAATTTCTGGGATGATTGGCTTCTAATTTTATTGTTTGAAAGTTTAGATTTTCCTATGCAAATTTCCTTGAAACAAGGGAAAAATCTTCTGTATTTACACACACACACACACACACACACACACACACACACACTTGAGTATATAGATACGTATATCCATGAGGCCAATTCAAATCTAAAAGATATGTCAGAGTGAGAGTTATTTTGAGAATTATAAACTAGGATTATCAAATATAACATATACAACTTTGAAAAGAAATAACCACTTGATTCTTAAGCAGTAACTACTTCTATGTGTCCAACATGATAGGATGATTTTTAGCTCTCAAAACATATTCTTTGAAGGAAATGAAACAGATTTCTACAATGATCTTAAATAAGCATATTTGTGAGAACAATTGCTTTGTCTTCTCAGGACACTATTACTGAAAACCTAAGAAGTCTTGATTCCTCTTTCTCCTAATAGTCCTTTCAGACATACACTTTACCAAATAACAGTAGTTTAAAAAACAGTCTTCAGGACTGTCAGAAACAAATGACAATATTAAGTGGTTATGCACTGATGGTGTATGTTTCTTTGTTCTTAAAAAATCATATTACTTTCTTTTTAACTCTTAACTAAATACTGAGAAGCCAATGCATGGGACTCAGAAGTTAGACTTTAAGGACTTCTAATTTCAACCTTGCCTCTTGCTGTGAGGATTAAATATGATAATTCAGATAAAACTCTTATCCCAATGCTTGGTACTAATGAAATTTCATCTTTTATCAGCTTACATGAACACTTGAGGATAGGCATTATTTTTCCATTCTATAAAACTATTCTAGAAGATCACTAGGAGTCTGGAGTTTTCTGATATAAGGTTGATCTTGATGGTGTATACATAAGGATATTCTCAATTATGCTGTGGAAACAAGCAGTCCTCAGATCTCAGTGGTTCAGCCCCCCAAAATATATTTCTTTCTCATTTCCAGTGAGGGCCAATAAGAGGGCTCTGCTAACCATAGTTACCTCAAGATCTAAACTAGAGAGGGCACTCTGTCCTTAATGAGTTCCCAGAATTTTCTTGGCAAAGGAAAAAGAATATGGTGAATTAATCATTGGATCTTAAAGCTTCAGTAACAAAGCAGCATGACTCTTTTGGTCCTTTGTCACTGGCCATTCATCTTCTTTCAAACAGGTTGGAGGAGTAGAATCCACTATGTGCCCTAATTGCAACTATCATTTCCTTTTAGATTAAGTGTGAGGCAGGTAATGAAAAAAATAAAAAGTTTTCCTTGTTAGATATTGTGAACAAATGCATCCCTGCTAAGTAGGAATTCTTTTTTTTTTTAATTTTTTTTTTCAACGTTTTTTATTTATTTTTGGGACAGAGAGAGACAGAGCATGAACGGGGGAGGGGCAGAGAGAGAGGGAGACACAGAATCGGAAACAGGCTCCAGGCTCCGAGCCATCAGCCCAGAGCCTGACGCGGGCTCGAACTCACGGACCGCGAGATCGTGACCTGGCTGAAGTCGGACGCTTAACCGACTGCGCCACCCAGGCGCCCCAAAGTAGGAATTCTTTAATATTTAGGAAAATCTTTTGCTACCTACTTGCATTAGAATTTTAAAATTCCTCATAAATGAATATGACTAAAATCCATATTTATAACTTGAAGGGAATCATAAGCAAACTCTGGCTAAATACCCAGTTCCTTTACTCCGTTTGCCAGGAATTCAGGAGACTTGGTAAGGACGAGATGCCACAGCACATCAATTTGATAATAAGGCTTGGAGAAATGTGTTTTTCAGAGCTCAAACCTATCAAACTTATTCTAGTGTTTGCCAGCTGCACTCTCACATATGGTTTTTCAACTAGGACAGGATGACAAAATACACATAAACACACACACAAAACAACAACAACAACAACAACAACAACAACAACAACAACAACAACAACAACAACAAAATACACAGCCCTGAAACCCTGCAGCAATGTGTCTGAGGTGTTAATATGGAATGCAGGTTCAGATTGCAGATTGGTTTTGTTTTAGAAGCAATGAGACTGCCACGCAGAGAAAGACATTTAAAACATTACCTTAAGCTAAACAAACACCACTTTTCCAAGGTGCCTCATCATTAACCTTGGAATGTTGATATGCCCAGGAACAGAAAAGTAGACAACAACAAGGTAACGGGCTATGAGAAAGGCAAAGAATATTTGTGATTTGTGGTGTGTGTTGTGTGTGTATGTGTTGTGAGAGGGTGGGGGAGAGAGGGAGAGAGAGAGAGAGCAACAGAGGTGGAGGGAGAGGCAGAATAGGGATATTTAGCAATGGAGATGAGTGGTAGCTCCAGAATTTCTGTATTAAATGGGGATCATAGCATGTGCGATGGTAGGGGCTTAAAGCTGCAGTTTCCTATCATTTTATTTCATTTATCCAGATAAAAAAATGGGGATAGGTAGGCATAACGAGGGGAAGGCATAGGCAACCACTGGTCACTCCTGTGACACTGACACCAATGGCAATTCTATATTTTCTATTTTTAGGGCTTTTTTCTTCCCTACCCCAAACAACAAAGTAGTCACCGTTACTACATTCTAGATACCACTTCAGTTTTGTTCTAAAATTGTAAACAACTGGGGCTATTTCAAGACTGTTTCTGCATTATTTGCAAGGGTTCACAGCCTGCTCTTAAAGGAGCTGAGTGATCCATTTTGGGTGAGAAGAAGTTGGAGCGTGTTTGTTCCTACATACAATATTGCTGGCAGGTCAGCGAAGTCAAATACTATTACAATATGACTGTGTTCTCCTGCTGTACATTACATCAACAATTTGTATATAGCAAAAACAGATTTCCTGGTCCTGGCTGATAGCCCATTTACTCCAAGTAATCGTTGATAAAGCACAGTTGCAAGACAGCAAGAGAATTTGGACAGTCCCTTGGAGTTTGCTAAAATGGATTTGGCCTGTGGCTCTGCTCCTGATAGCCAGCTGTCTTTTCACTACCACATTTCTTCTTCTGTGAATGTTATTTATAGCTTTAAAATGTTTTCAAGGATAAGGTGGTAGCACACACAAGGCATTTTCAGTGCCATGCCGATGATGGAAGCACTCAGAGAAATAACTGTTGTAGTAAGATAATCACTTTTTCATCCTTAAGGAAGCCCATTGTGAAGGAGCAAGCTGCCACTTCTTACTGGCTATTACATATTGCTGACAATGCCTCTTCCTGCTGTTCTTTTAAAGAGGACCTCAAATTAAACCTATTACACCTTAGATCCCAATTACATGGAAATCCATAACCTTTCTGAAATGTGTCTAAGCACTAACATGAACACCCACTCCATTCAATATTCCTACTAACTGGTTTAGGGTCTTGACATTGCCTAGTAAGAAGATTATAGAAATGCCTGAAGGACAATTCTGGGTATAAAACCAAGTGCCCCCATGTGCATTACAACTGCCAAAAAAAAAAAAAAAATCCCCTTCATCTTTTTATTAATTGTATAATTAATGCATTCTGTGTACTGATAAGAATAATGCCATGTAATTAATTTTTAAGAATTAAAAACTTGCCTTTATCCAGCCTCATGGTCTACTTTCATGTTTATAGCTGTGAATATAAATCCTCTTATCTAATTATAACATGACTGGTTTCATTGTTGAAACAAAGCAGTTCTTTGTCACTTTTTATTTGATTATGTAATATTTATTTTATTATATTAATTTTAATCAATCCAGGAAAAAAATAAGACCCAAGGACTTAAAATTTTAAGTCTTCCAAAGCTTATCAGAAAAATGCCATGCTGCTTTGGATAAGGTATGATATTTCATTTGTTTTCTGTGTCTGTTTTTGTCTGCCATGATTACCCATTCTGTTTACCAAAAGGCTCAATTAGCATTTGAATAGTGAGCCAGAGAGCAGACAGGTTGAGAATTCTTATAGAACTAATTTGGCAGTCCTTCTCCTTTCCCCCCTTCTCCCTTCATAGCCTTTTCTTTGCCTCTAATCAAGCTGCAGTTATTAAAGCTAGAATAAAAGACCTGATTTTCCATTACATTGATGCATGCTGAACAGAGCCTTGATTTGCTTTTTCTTTCAGCAATGCTAATTGGACTCAAAGGAAATATTTAGTTTATAATAGCGAATGAAGAATTCATTTAATTTTAGGGAAGGGGAAAGTCAGGGATGGAACTAGCCTACATATATACTTTTTTTTTTTTTCCAACTATTTCTTTCCTTTAAGAGTATTTATCATAATGCTTTCATAAATAGTAGGGTTATTTAATTATCAATGTTAATAGCCTCAGGTTAGGGAAATTTTTCTGATTTCTGCTTGGAAAGAAAAAAAAAATCATGTGTTTGGGAAACATCTTTCCAGCTAAGCCTGATCGACTTAATTTAAATACATTAGTCTTCAAGGACTGTTTACTCCTCAGGTAGTGGGGTATCTTCTGGACTAAGTTCTCATCACCACTCTCCCTGTCAGATAATGGGCTGGTGTTGCTGATGGGACCATGCTGTTGTGACAGAACAAGTGGAAAACTTTAAACAAAGAAGCATGGTTAATATTATATTAGAATGTCATATCATATGCTGGTTCTCATATGAGAGGAGGAGGAGGAAGTGCTCACTTTAAAAGTATGAATCAACAATAATAGAATTGCTGCTCAAAAGAAGAAAAGCAAATTTTCAAGAGGTAGAAGAGATTTTTGATATACCAAGTTCTGTATATAGTGTTCTGTTTAGATACTACATAAAGATTAAAAGCAAATTCTTCACTTAGAGAAATGTTTTCCCCTATGTCCATGTGCAAAGCTTCCAAGAATGTACTGTCATTATAAAGGTGTTTTTATTTTCATGTAATGCATCACCTCTAATTATAGATTTGGCCGGACTCTCCTTGCCAATCCTTTAACAGAACCAAAACAAGACTGCATTTGAACATTTATGACTTAACTTCTACCCACTTGTTGAAATGAAGCCCTCCACCCACTCTAGTCCTATCAAAGTACTTGTACTTCTCAGAAAGCATCATACTCTTGACTCTGAGCCTTTGAATATCTCTTCTATGTTCTTGGAAACCTTCCTTTCCACTGTGAGCTTGGCTTCCTTCTATTCATTCTTCAGGACTCAGCCTAAAAATTACTTCCTCTACAAGTCTTCTATGGTCCTCCATGCCAAATCCCATTAAAATATCACACAAAATATCTATACTATATATAAATATAGGTTCTTTAACACATGTAGTCTAGCACTTCCCCCACTCTGTGGTGACACTTTTCCTTGTAGAATCTCTCGCTACAGCCTCTGGGAACTGGCTGGAACCTGTCTTATTGATTTCTTGTGTTGTCAGTGGCTAGCAGAATGTTTGGCAGAGGGGGCTTTTGATAAATCTGTGTAGAAAAAAAGATTTAGTCCAACTTGGAAAGGGTTGAAACTATAAAGTGAAATTTTGATTTGCTTAAACAACTGATTCAGGTTTTGATAATCTATAACATTAAATCACCTCACAAATCTAAATCATATTATTGGCAAATGGCATTTATGAAGACATGTATTAGCTATCACTGATTAATATGTTTCATATTGGTATATCTTTATTTACATCATTGGAGCTCTCTCTTCCTCCAAATAGGCACTGGAAACTATCTTAAATTAATAACTCTCAAATTTGTAACTATAGTCTAGACCTCTCTTCAGAACCCCAGATCCCTTTACCATTTGCCTATGTGACATCTCCTTCAAGATATCTCAAAAGTACCCCATTTTCCACAGGGCCTAACACATGATTATTCCCCCACCCCACCAAACACCTGGTCTCTTCCCAGTATTTTTTTCTTAGTGAATGGCAGTATCATCCATCCAGTTGGTCAAATCAAAAATCTTAGAGTCATTCTGGTTGCATATCTTTACTTAATTGCTCATATCTAATATTAAAAATCCCACTTTATAAATACATACCTTTGTGGTCTAAGCTCCTTACTTGACCTACCCCAACTGGTTTACTTAAATCTTTTATTGTCCTGCTCCAACTCAGTTGCAATGGATTGATCTTTCCACTACCAAATTTGGGCACTTCATCTTCTTCGTTAAAAACTTTCAATGTTGTCCTATTACTCTTAGGTTCCAAATAAGACTAATTAACTTCATTCATAGCACTCTGTGTAGTTTAGCTCCTACCTACCCTTCCAGCCTCATGTTATATACCATGTTATATACCACACTCCTCATTGCTTGTCCTCCTCTAGCCCTGTTTTTAAAGTGTACTGTGCTAGGAGTACAGTTGTTCAATAACTTTAGTTATTCAATAAATATTTGTCAAATATAAGAACTATTCAGTAAGCTGGGTGTTTGTAACATGGAAAAAAAACCCTTTATATTGAAGTTATTTTTTTCTCCTTAAAAAATCTGTTATCATGATTTCTATGCAGCTTTTAGGATAAATTATTATTTTGACAATGCCTAAAAAGTACGTCATATTATCATCTTATAAAATAACAAATTAGCGGCTATTTGTGTACCCTTCAAGTATGAATTAGTTTATGAGGTGAGAATGAGCCTGAGTACTTGAAGAAGTTATAGAAAAGAAGGCAAGTAAGTTACCATTTTTTCAAGTGTCCCCTCCTCTAACCTTTATGTGCATACATTTTCTGATAACACCAAAGATATTAGTATCTATTCAATTTTTAAAATAAGGAATTAAAGTACCAGAAAGAATGAATAATTAGCATACATTATATTATCAATGTGTAGTAATACTAGAATGCAAATCTGTAATTTTTGGCTTCCGTACAACTTTTCTTTATATTTTATACATGTACAGTTTCAGGGGTACAATTACAATGCATTTACCCAAACAAAATTATTTTCTCTTTGGCAGTGAAGTTTGTCAATTTATATGTATAACAACCAACTATTTTTATCTCTACTTTAAATTCATTAAAAAGAGTAAGTCCTTGCTGGGAGCATATTTACATTTGTTTTTTCAAGTACTTATTTCTCACTTTTAGCATCTTCAAAATAATTCTATTTGGTTATTATTTTTTCCCAGTCAAGACCAGTAAAAACAATCTTTATGTACATTTGTTATGTGCTTGTAGTGGATTGAGTAGAATCTCTCCAAAATTCATGTCTACCCAGAAACTTAAAATGAGATCTTATTTGGAAATAGGGTCTTTGCAGATATAATTTGTTAAGGATTGAGATGATATCATGATGGGTTTAGATGGGCCCTAATTCCAGTGACTGTTGTCTTTTATAAAAAGAGGAGGGAATATAGAGACATAACAAAGAGAGTTATATGAAAGTGGAGGCAAAAATTGGAATTATGGTCTACCCGCGAAGGAATGCCAAGGATTGCCAGGACCATCAAAACTAGAAGCAAGCAAAGAAGGACTTTGCCTAGAGCGTTCAGAGGGAGCTTAGCCCCGCCCCCCAACAATTTGACCTTAGACTTCTAGCTTCCAGAATGGTTAGAGAATAAATTCCTGTTGTCTTAAGGTGGCAGCTTGTGGTAATTTGTATAGCAACCTTAGAAAACTAACACAGTGTACCGAATTACAAATTCGTGAAATTACATTTCACTTTAGGTAAGAGTTCAGTTGAGAGATGCCTTAGGTATGATGTTCCTATGAGCTCCGACCTCTACTACCATTTCCATATGGGTAACTGACTCGTTAGTAATGCTCTAGTAGCTTAAAAAGAAGATGGACAGATTTCTTGGTGTCCATGAACTTTTAAACCATGATGGATGTAGGAGACAGAAGTGCAATTTACTATGCTTAAACATGGCTATCTATTTTAAGCAAGAATATAGACAGGAATAAAACTTTGAATTATTTTTAAGAAGCAGACTGAATGAGACACTAGTTGTTTACAGGAGCTGGGAGGGAAAAGTAGAACAGGTTATTATGGAAGAGTTGATGTGCCTACATTCACCCACTCCGCATCTTGTCATTCACATCTTTGCAAGCTCAAACAATTAAACAACAACAACAACAAAAACAAACTTTTGTAAGGATTATATAACCCATCTCTGGTATTTAGAAAAATGTCCTCTGCTTTGTATTTCACACTGCACGTTTTCTCCTGTCTGTAGCTGAAGTTTTTTTTTTCTCTCAATTAACCAAAGATAAGGATGACTTCTTTCAAAATACAAATCCATAAATTTAGGAGGAAAAATACAGGCCAGGAGGTAAATTCATTAAAACATGTATGTGGTACAGGCTCAAGTCTGTCCAAAGCGGTTGATGTGCTGATTGCACTTTTGGTTTCAGAAGATACAGATTGTTAAAACTCCATCCCAGTGTCTGTAGCTGGGTTGTTTATTACAAAAGTAAGAATCACTAACATGTCCTCTTTGCTAGAACCATAAATCTGAAACATCTCATAAAAACTGGGATTTGACAACTGCGATACCATGGCTCCCCCTGCTGTTCCAACTCATATTGTCAGCTGCCTCTGGCAAAATCATTTTTTTCCCTTCTATTCTCCCTCCTCTGACTTTCTGATATCTAGGTTTCTGTTTGCTTTTTAATCCTTCATCTCGCCTTTCTCTGCTATTTAGCACCCAAAGGCAATTTTAAAATCTATTTTTTATGATTCTCATGTTAATATCATCTTTTACATGCAGGAGGTCCCTAGGGTGATGCTGCTTTTCTCTAAGATCATTTCAACAACTCTGCCAGAGCTCTTTTGATCCTTTACCTCCTACCTCTGAAATGCAGCTTCTTCTTGCAGGGACCACTCACACTAACCTCTCTGCACACTCATACAGTAGTTAAATCAACTGGAAACAAGCAAAAAGTACATAAAAGCAAGAAGTGTTGCTAAGAACTTTAGAAAACAACCAGAGAGTAGCATCAAAGCTTTTGCAAATTCTTCCTCTTTCCAAATTAACACTCTGTCAAAATAAAGGAGGCTACATTACTCCTGGCTTTTTTGTCCATTAATATAAAGTATTTTTTATGACCATTTCGGGGAAGCTAGTATACAGTCATTGCCTCCATTTTCTGTATGAAATGGAGTTTTCTTGCTCTGAGCTATAACTCTGTCATCTTGGGCAAATTAACATGTGTGTGTGTGTGTGTGTGTGTGTGTGTGTGTGTGTGTGTGTGAGTTGTGTATTGTTTAATTTATGACTTGAAGTACATTCTGGGAGATGCCTGGAGCCATGAGTTATATAGGCAATTGCATAATCCTGATGAAGTAAGATCTAGACCCTGAGGACATTTTCCTAAGTTAAAATAATGTATTACACAGGGGATAGAGTATGTATATACTTTGACAAGTAAGCATGGAAGGCTAACTAACTTCTTGTAAGGAAAACCAAATTGAAGGTGTTGCCTGGTATTTGTAATTAGAAACCTCCACGTATACCTTACTGACTGAATTAGAAACCACCTGAAGACAAACATTGTAAGTGGTTCTCTTGCCATTTCAGCATCAGCACAGAAGTCATCTGATGAATTTTGTGTGGTTGAAAGAATTAACGTGTGTGTGAGGACTAAAGGCCCTGATATTCAGGCAATATCCTTCCTTTCTAGATTAATCTTAAGATTCATTCCAAATGAAGTCAAAGAAAATTATGATTTCAATCATTAGCTTTCCACCGAATATTTGTTTATACTTTTTCAAACAGCAGATGTTACCTTTGCAAAATATCCTACAAAGTTCATGGGACAGATGAAGTGTATTAGGTATTCTGAAAGTCAAAACAAACCACAGAGGAAATCATATAGGAAATATTTAATTTCCAAATTGCATTCTGTAAATAAACTTTAAAAAATATGTGTTAGCAGTCTTTGTGGCCCATCTCCTTCAAGCAAAGCACAATGCTGACATAGTTTTTGAGAGTCGTGGACCTCCACTGATAAAATAGTAAGCCTGGGGTTTACTGCTCCTCTGAAAAAACGTGTACAGTAGTGTTTCCTGGATATCCTATTACCCAGGATAGCATAATATGTGAGACCTGCTTTTCAGTTAGAGACAAATGTGAACATTATGATTCTTTTCAAACAGCAAATATCTTAAACCCCTCGCACTGTTGCAGCATGAGGCACTTGCAACCACGAGACCCAAATCCGATGACCAAAGGAGAAAGACGAGTCATATACCACAGGAATGCAAAGGCTATGAAGGAGGACAAATCACACTGACAAACCACTAAAACTAGGAGCCTCTGTGGGGTGACGCATACCTGAGGGCAGGCCTTTTACACAGCATATTGCAGGAAGGAGTGTGATTATGAAAGCAAGGCCTTAGTGTATTTTTTCAATTGTTATACATGGAGAATGCAAATTCCGTGGTTTTACTGTCAAATTATAAAAAAAAAGTGCTGATTGTTAAAAAGAATATAATATATCCTTATGTTCATTCATTATCACCCCTAGATGGAACTATTGGGAACAATTCCATAAATTTAATTTGAGGTCATTTGAAAATACATATAATAAGCTTAAAAACACAGGCATAGTTGGTTATGTGTCCAACTTTAGCTCAGGTCATGATCTCATGGTTAGTGAATTCCAGCCCTGCATTGGGCTCTGCAGTGACAGCACGGAGCCGGCTTGGAATTCTCTCTCCTTCTCTCTCTGCCCCTCCCCCACTCACTCTCTCAAAATAAATAAATAAACTATAAAAAATGTAAGCTTAAAAATAAGAACAGCAACAATGAATGTTATTACTATTTTGTTACACAAAGGAAACTTTATTTGCAGCAAATCAAAGGATCCTGGGGAAAAACTTTAAAAGCCGTGAGCCTCCCCCAAACCCCAGAAGAGTGAATGGGTTCCTTTTATTTAAGGTTAAGATGAATATTCAGAAAGGGGAGTTTTGTCATTGTATGTAGAGGTGGACATAATGTCACACATGCATCTTAAGGAAACATGTCTATACATGCATTGTATGCTACAAAACACATATAAATTATCATGTAAAATAACTTTATTTCTCTCTTTTCCTCCGTGTGTATGTAGACATTTGGTTTTAAACACATAAATGAGTCAGGGTGCCTGGGTTGGTTAAGTGTCTGATTTTGGCTCAGGTCATGATCTCATGGTTTGTGGGTTCGAGCCCTACGTCGGGCTCTGTGCTGACAGCTCAGAGCCTGCAGCCTGTTTCGGATTCTGTCTCCAGCTCTCTCTGCCCCTCTCCTGCTTGTGCTCTGTCTTTCTGTCTATAAAATAAACATTAAAATTTTTTTAAAAGATAAAATAAAAACATAAATGAGATTTTATAACATTGATATTAATATCCTGATAGAATTTTCTTATAGGTGATAAAAGACAAAAATACTATGGGGGACAGAAAGAACAATTAGTAGACCTTATATATATAAAGAAGATAAGAGAGAGGGAGCATCTAGACAAAAATTGAAATAATTTCTTTTCAGTGTTCCTGATTAGGAGTTATGCAGACTCCTCAGTAAATGAGAATTTGAAATGTATCATAATCTATTGGGTTTATATATATTTTGTCTGTTTTATTTTAATACTATATACTATACACTACATACATACATTTATTACTGGAAATTTAGTTATTCTCAATCTTTCACAAGGCGAATAATGCTTTAACATATTATTAGATTCACAGAACCCCATCCAATAATTACTGTCCACATTCTGGATCTTAGTGTGATACAATCTAGGAAAATCTTACCTGTCACAAAATGTTACCCTAACAGAGTTTATTCTTGTCTGAATGTGCTCACATCATAATTAAGCCAGCATTTCCTCCACTGATATTCCATGGAATTGTCTTCATTAGGTTATTAATAGGGAGGCTATGGGGAAAAATATTTCATGTAAAAATAAGTTTGAAAAAGGTGGGTGAAACAATTCAACAGTAGTTCAGGTATTCTGAGCCTTGGTAAGATACTAGTGTTCTTGATGCATGCCAAAGGAAGATAGGATGCCTGGTTTCCCAAAAGAATTTCTTCATGGAGCCTAATTCTGAGCAGTGGACCTATTTACGTCTTCTAGAACTGGTATTCAGTGGCATCCAGTTTGGGAAATGGTTTAGTCCTAATAGGTGCAGTACACGAAGTTATTAAATTTGGGGTGATCTTTCGCAGTGTATTCTGAGTGTCTCAAGTGGAGACATATTTTTAAAGAAGGTAAGGAAAACCCAGTAGTTTCTGTATTTGGAAGATAAGTCCATATTTTAACTTGTGTTTTTTTTATATATTAGTATATTAGAGCAACATTAATTTTCCTCTCATGTATCTATCTGGAGATAAAGAGCTAGAAGTGGTAAGACCCCAAAAGGTAACTTGGTAGGAATGCTAATGATCTGTTGTATGAAATTTACACCTATTCTTGTGAACACAATTATTCTTTTATAATTGTCTTATTTCAAAATTATTGATACTTTTTACTTCATTTTAAGTATAGCTTTTTCTTCTCTTTCAAGTTAATATTAGCTTCAAGAAAAAACTCACAGTCAACCTTGAGTTTAGTAATTTGAATCCATTCTGTTCATCAGCAGTAGAAAACATTCATATTTTCACAAAATATATACAGCATCAGATAACTCCTTTAAATCTTTTGCACAATTTCTATTTGGTAGTTTTCCTTCTAGCATTGTTTGTTAAGTTGAGATGGTTTTACCCCTTTGTTGATGATTCCTCTGAAAAGAGAGAGACTCATTTGATGGCAAATCTAATTAGAACATTGCCTTTACAACCAAATAAATATATTTGGATGGACAGTATTTATTTCTACTTCATGAATTGCTTTGGAATTGAACTATTTATCAAGTATAAAATGGTAAGGAACATGGATTCATTTGAGTGCTACTATAAAAATTGAATATAACCCTTTCTCAGATGAAACAGCATTTTGCTCAATTAAATTCTAGGCTAATAAAAGTAGCTTCTCAAAAGGGAAAAAATGGATTCCATTCATTTTGATAGTAAATAAATGAATGAGTGTAAGAAATACAGAATCTATTTTATCACGTTATCCTCATTTTATTTATCATGTAAAGATGATCAAGGAACACTTATCTGTTAAATGATTTAACATATATATAAAGCATTTAACAAAATTTCTCATGCTGTAATATTATTTCTTTTCTTTGCCCTCTTCTTGATAAACAAAAGCAAACTTTCAAAACATCAATTCACTAAACCAAAAAAATGTATACATTATGTCAGTAAATCATTATTTAGGTGAATAGAAAAAAAATGTTATTGCTAATAAAGCATCAGCTTCCATCTAATGAGCAACTACAATGTGCTGAGGATTGTAACACCCAGTTGTTCTAAGATATATTCCAGGATTCACATCTGTTGTCCAGTGGGAATTTTTATGTCAAGCCAAAGTGTGGGGTCAGCCAAACCTGAGCTATAAGGCTTAAAAATGGAGGATAAGTGGTTTCTTCAAAAGTAATATTGGGAATCTGTTACCAAAAGAAGGGACATTAATACTTAACAGGGAAATAAGGTTTTACAACTTCTAGCCTTTTAATATAATCACCAACATTTATGTATTTAACAGAATTTTAATTCCCCATTGTCTTCTACCCTGAATTGTATGGGATTTTAGTTTTAATATCACTAATCTTGAATTCTTAGCTGTTATCTGAATCCTTGACTTCACCCCTTTGATAGTTCCTTATCTTATGCCTACCATTACATTTAAACACTTGTCAGCATTCTCTGCTCTGCTCATTGTCCACTGTCTTTTTCTTTTAAACAGCCATTTTGGAGCAGTAAAATTGTTGTTGATTACAGGAAGGAGAGTGGACTAAGTTCTGCAGCAACTTTCAAAATAAAAGTAGTGAGTGTTCACTTCTAATCTTTGAAGGTCAGTTTTGGCCATTGTTCCGGCAGAATGCCCAGGATTGAATCTGCTCCAATATTTTATGAAAATGAGCAAATAGTACTATCTATTGTGCTGAAATGTTTAAGGAAATATTAGACCATCAGGAAAAGTGTGGTTATTAATTAAATTTATAAATCTATCAATTTCTCACCTGAGAGATATTCTAATCACTGGTCCAGAATGTAGATTAATGATGAAATTTGTGAATAGATGTTTTCTCTTACCAAAACAAAGAGGGAAAACCAAGTATTAAATGGTTCCTACCTAGAGATTTTAAGAGTCTAATTTATACTAAAGTGAGATTAAGTTTCTATTCAGTTATTTTCTCTTGACACATAAGCAACTTCTCAAACAACATGTTTATTATTAAATTCAATGAAAATAAATTACAAGTAGAAAGAAAAGACGGAGATTTATTTTGGAAATCTGTTTCCACTTAATACTTTCCTGCTACTTTGACATTACGACGTTTGTTTTACTTAACAAAATTGAGGTGCGTTCTGAAAATTGAGGTGCGTTCATATAAAGTTGTACTTTATATATAGGGAGCAGCAAATCAAATTTTAAGCAGTAAATCAAATTTTAAAATATTAAGCACTTTTTACATCCATAGCAATACAGTTTGAATTGCCTATTAAAGTTTGAAATCTGTAAATACCAGTAAATACGTTCTAAAATTTCAAGCATTTTAATAAAATAATTTGTAGAAGAAGAGAGAAAAAAATACCAAGTCAACCTTTTTAGAATAAAGAAGACTAAAAATGAGCTTTTTAAATGTGTGGCTAATATAACCAGTCATCACCAGAAAACATAATAGCTATTTAACTTTGCAGTCACTCTATTATATGGAAGCAATGGAATTTTGATATCTTGGAATTTATAATCAAAGACAGCAAACAATGAAGATGAATATGAGTTAACTGCTTAATATTTAGGGTGACATATTTTATATCTCAGTGTGCAGTCTCTAAGAAAGTTACAATAAGTGTATTTTTGATGAAAGAGACATTTTCTAAGTTCAGTAATTTGTTGCTACTCATTGTTTCTATTTTATTCAGGTGCTTGTAATGATTTTTGATACCCTAGGTATAAAATTTTTGAAATATTTCCAGTAAATGTATTACTGATGACAAATGTAATATAAAAAAGTTAAGGTTGCAAACAGACATTCAGCCAATAATTTCTGCACTAGATCTTGGAGCTAGAGGCCACCTGGCTTTCATGTCCTTCTTTTAAGATTTGGCATTCTAGACTCCCATCCCCTAAGATGTTACATGTGTGTTCCATATCACAAAGCTAGTAAGGCGATAAGGACTTCATTTTAGATCCAACCAGCACTGTACTACGTCATGCTTAGGAAAAAAAAACCAAAAAACAAAAAACAAGGAATACAACAACAAAAAGCAGTATGATTTATTTAATTGCTTTTTTCTAATAACAAAACTAACAAATCAAATTCCACCTTTATCAAAAGTCTTTAAACATTAACAGGAAGTATGTAAGAAATGTATTGGCTGTTTGAGCCATAATATATTATTCATGTACTGTTGGAACTGTTTATGGGACACCATTTACTATATAAGAGAAAAACCATATTGTCTGTGTATATAATTTGAGACAGCCTTATGTTGAATGAACGATTGATCCCTATAATATTCCTTATCTCATTTTTATTCAATGACACATTTTAAGTAAATATTTAACTGTTTTTCATAGATGTTATTTATTAAAGTTCCCAAAGAAATGAGAGAGGAGAAAACCCCAAATTATAATGAATTAAGATAAGCCTCTCAGAGATTGTTGTGGATAGGGAAAAAAACAAAACAAACAAACAAACAAACAAAAAAACACCATCAGAACAGTTAGGGTGTTATAATTTGAAGAAATCTGTATTTCTTCCCTAATTTTACTTCTAAATGATGCTCTGACATTTGAAAGGTTTCTTGATTGACTTTTGACTATTCTCCTAGTATTGGTAAAGAATACTTGCCATCTTTTGAATACCTACTAAGTGCTGGAAAATGTTAGCCCCAAGACTGCCATGAGCTATGATAAACACCTTTCATTTTTGGTCATGTATTTAGGTTATCTTCAGAACATCTTATGTGTATAAGGTTAATCAAACAAAATAGAAATATCCCTATTAGGTAAATGTAGATTATGGGATAAAATCCATCTTATAAGACATAGGACCATAACTGGTTATATCCCTGCTGCTTATTTGAACACAATAATTCACTATGAGAAAACTCCCTGGCTATACAGCCAATAACTCCTCTTTTGTGATGGACACTGTTTATGCTTTTGATTATAAATTTTAATTTATTTCTTATATTACTGTTATTACTGCCATATAAATATTAACTGTTTTTTCTTATATTTATCCCTGATATATCTTTGTGAAGCTATAATGGAATTATTACAAATACTCATTATTATGTACTCAAAATAAATTGCTTCTCAGAACTAGAACCAGTTCCTGTTTTCAACCTAACCAAGTTGTGATTACCTTCCCATGAGTAGCCCCTTTTCTCAGCTTCATTGAGAGCAGGACTTGAAAACAACCACAGACCGAATTCAATTCCACAACGCATTAAAAATAAATGAACATTTTAGTGGAATATCAGAGTGAGATGTAGCCACGGGGCAAACTTCATAAAATCCTCTTCGAACCTGTGTACTCTTCACTCACCACCCAGGGTTTTTTGGGGCCCCAAACCATTTCAATTCCTACCTCCCATCTCTGTACTTGGTGTAGTGGGTGGGTGCAGGGACAAAGAATAGGAGGTAGAAGAAGCTATCAGCTTTGTGTACCCCGTGACTTTATTCCACGAAGGGAGAGAGTTGGAAATTCTATAAATTGAGCTTTATGCTTATGTGAACATGAGCTCAAATACCAGTTTTGGAACTTACCAGTAGTAATACATTTGAAAAGTTTTTAGTAAATATAAGTCTCCTCTCTCTCTCTGTCTCTCTCTCTCTCTTTTAAGTTGTAAGAGTTGAATTTAACCTCTTACCTCATAAGATTGCTGTGAGGGTTAAATGAGATGAGGTAGGTAAGATATTGAGAATATATTAGGCCTTCAATGAAAGTTAGTTTCTTTCCCTGTCTGAACTGTAGTGTGCCAACTTCTTTGTCCACATCCTGAGGTTACCTGTTTCTTGATCCTTGTTGAGAAGTTTGTTATGCTTCTTTTTCTCTCTCTGGTCGCAGTGAGGAAACTTCTTATTCCATGTGCAGATTCTGTGAAGTTTCACTGAGTGCTGACTGCATACAGCAGCACTCCAGCCCAAATGTGAAAAGCTTATTTCATACCCTGTGGAGCCAGGCAAATGTTTCAGAGCCATAGCACAATGAAGTTGACATTTGTTAAAAGTATTTGACGTTCCTAACCCATTGAGTTAAGTGACTATAATTCACTAATAACTCAGCAGAGGGTTTTGGTCCTATGGCAATAGCAAAATTAGTCATTTTGATATGTTATAATTTTATTCCATTAGTTATAAAATACAAGATAAAGTTTAATGCAAAGCGCCCATCCTTCCTTGTCTTTTCTTTCTTTCACTCTTGTACTTGCTATACTGGACATACATTCACCCTTTTTTTCTTTGGGTTTTTGTTGTTGTTGCTGTTGTTACTGTTTATTCTTACTTATTTTCATCAAAGCTCCCCTACTCTTAGTCCATATGATTTGGATGATGCAAATACCACTTGTGTCTCCAAGACTGGTATTCTCGTCAGAGCTGGCCGTTCAGACAATTACATTACAGAAGCTATACTGCTTGAAGCAGGGATGGCATGAAAGCTGCAAATTTAGCTGTCGTACTGGGAGGAGAGAAGGTGGCCCGTTGAGTTTTGTGTGTTTTCCTAAGCATAATGCTTTATTCATTGTGGTGACCTTGAGGATGGTGGGAGGTGAAAGGTGAGCTGGCAACTTTCTGGGTATGGAAGGAAGACAGAGCAAACAAAATTAAAGAATGAAAGAAAGTAAAATTCAACCCCAGTGACATTGCTTTAAGCTCTAGATCAAGCTGTGCAAGAGGTTGCCATTTGACTTATTTATGTAAGCCCATAAATTTCTTTTTGGTTTTCTTTAAGCCAGTTTTCTTTGGATTTCTCTAACTCATGATATAAACATTCTTTAAAAAAATTTTTTTTAAATGTTTATTTATTTTTGAGACAGAGAGAGAGAGCATGAACAGGGGAGGGTCAGAGAAAGGGAGACACAGAATCCGAAGCAGGCTCCAGGCTCTGAGCTGTCAGCACAGAGCCCAACACAGGGCTCAAACTCATGGACTGAGATCATGACCTGAGCCGAAGTTGGATGCTTAACCGACTGAGCCACTCAGGTGCCCCAGATATAAACATTCTTAATTGATACTTCCCTATCTCTGTTTTTCTTTTGTGAATAGTGATTTTCAACTCATCCTTTTCTGTTCTATTTTTTTCTTTTCCCCTTCATGTACCATTTCCCTCCATCTTTGTTACTCCACAGTTTAACTTAAGTAAAATTGTGAAAATATCCCCCTACATGAACAAAAATTCTTAAAATCATTTATTTATGATGTCTTCCCTTCCTTGAGGTGTTACTTGCCCTTTATATGTGATGTCCTTTTAAGACTTTTAATTAGTTTCTATCATGCTTCTTAAGGGACCCGGCATGGTACCATGCACCCCATATGCACTCAAAGTATTAATTGGAAATAATGATAATGATCAACCTCATGAAACATTTTTAACTCTGTCCTTATTCACCTGGCAAGCTGTGAACATGAAAGATGGCAGAGTACTAGCCACTAGGAAGCAGAATTAATGAGCAGGGACAATGTCTAATTCTATATATTTTTAATCGTGCTTATTACAGTTAGCACACAATTTAAATTAATAACATTAAGAACAGAATTGGCAGTTCCCTTGTAAGATAAGTCAGTAAGTTCCATCCTAATAGGCAATGAACCAATAGGTTATGACAGCCATATTTTTATTTGTTCTTTCCTCCTCCTTTGGTTTTCCATGGAAATGCTAAAGAATTCTTTCAGAATACCTTAAAATAATCAGCATTTCTTCATTTCCTCATGTCTTTCAAAAGCAGATCACATACTGGATTCTCTTCCAGAGCATTTCATCTGGATTTATAAAGCCATTTTCATATAACCTGGACCAACTACCTTTATTTCTATTCTGAGACACTTCTTGCCTCTCTGAGATACTGCTTCACTTGCACAAATGTGAGCTGGGAAGAAGCCAACAGAGTGAAAGGAAAATGTGCATGGTCTGGGCATACAGACCTTTCTAGGATCAGTCTGAGGGATCAGAGTGGGGATAAGCTAAATCCTGCATTTTTCCCCCTTTCTCTTTCAGTCTTGACAATGTGTATAAATGCACATCAGCAATTAAAGTAGTTACAGAATTTGCCTTCACCTTAAGTGGCTTGTCACAAGGACTTCAGGGAGATGACATATTCTTTGGATATTCTTAAATTATACTTTGGTTCTGAATTTTCCGCACTCCTTTTCCTTAGGGCGGTCCCACTGATGCAGACTACTTAATAAAATCACGATTTCTTCCCCACGGTAGTCTATATAACCAAAATTATGCTTGTTTAAAAAAATGATATGGGGGGCGCCTGGGTGGCGCAGTCGGTTAAGCGTCCGACTTCAGCCAGGTCACGATCTCGCGGTCCGTGAGTTCGAGCCCCGCGTCAGGCTCTGGGCTGATGGCTCGGAGACTGGAGCCTGTTTCTGATTCTGTGTTTCCCTCTCTCTCTGCCCCTCCCCCGTTCATGCTCTGTCTCTCTCTGTTCCAAAAATAAATAAACGTTGAAAAAAAAATAAAAAAAAAATGATATAGGTATATGGGTAGAAAAAAGACTGGAATAAAATATGCCAAATGACATATTTATTTTCTCATGGTGCTAATCTGAATGATAGTTATTTTTTTAATTAAATTTCTACTTTTATAACTGTCTATATTTGGTAGGTATTAAGTTAATTTTTCATAATAATCAGATTTTAAGTTAAAAAAACCTATACTTTTATTCTATAGTTCTCTAATATTTTTTCTTATGTGTCCAAAGATTTCTAAATGGATGTGTTTGTCAAGTTATATACAGAATTTTCCCCTCAATTAACTATATGAGTAGTTTAAGGAGGGGCGCCTGGGTAGCTCAGTCAGTTAAGTGTCTGACTCTTGATTTCAGCTCAGGTCTTGATCTCACGGTTCATTTCGTGAGATTGAGCCCTGAACCCCACATCAATAGCACTGACCTGCTTGGGGTTCTCTCTCTCCCTCTCTCTCTGCTCATGGGCTACTCATGTGTGCATGTGCACATGCTGTCTCTCTCAAAAGAAATAAATAAACTAAAACAAACAAACAAACAAACAAACAAACCCAGAGTTGTATAAGGAAAGAGTATTCAGCTTAAAATCACAATAGCCATTGCTGCCTGCTAAGGCTATAACATAATTTTTCTTTAGTTAGAGGAAATAATATTTCTTTTTTGATCAAATGAAGGTGATGGGCTATTTTGTAAAAGAGGACTTGGATATGGCAGAGGAAGAGTGAGGCATAGATATATAATAAGAATTTTGAAGAGTCTAGGAACTTTCTAAAAGTCAAGCAGTGTGACCTCACTTCCCTAGGAGGCAGAGAAGGAGAAATGGACACTGAGAAAGTCTGAGGTTTTCTAGGAAAATGTGGAATAGAGACTCCAACCACTTTTTAAAAGAATTGAAGTGCACAAGGGAGAAAATAACAAACATATAATCCTCGTCTATTAAGAAGAGGGGGAAAAGCAAAAGTAGAATTCAAGTGAACCAATTTCTGTACTCAACTTATCCTTCTAAAAATAAGCAGGTAGGTACTTCTCTGCAGTGAATTTCAAAATGTAGTCATTCAATACAAGCTGATTAACATGCAGAGGCATGATATAAAATTGATTTATATATAAATATATCATTTCTTTAAACTGCTTTGCTACGTTGAGTCTTCTAGTGCCCTTGCTGTCTTCTCGTTGCCCTTGCTGAAGAACGCAATCGAAGTTTTGACTGGTTGAAACTTTGCTGGGATAACACGGCTCACTTGGCTTTGCCGATGTGATACGATAGAATAGTTTATTATTTTTCTTTTTTGAACAATTTTTGTTGGTTTACCCCACAGAAATAAATTTCACTCATGATAAATCCATGAAAATTGTGTATTTCCAAAAAATAAAGCAAATACATGAATCTTGTTTGAAGGTTTTTAACCTTTGCCATACATAAAGGCTTTGATAATTTTTTATTTCTTTAAGCCCTAAGGAAAAAAATGACTTCCAGCTTCATGGCTCGAGAAAAATGGAATCTAAGCCAGTAAAAGTAAGAAAGATCTATTAATAATAGTAATATATAATGGTGACGCCGCCTGACTCAAAGATCCTTTTCATTTACCATAAGATATATTGACACTCTACTTTAATCCTTGGGATACACACACAAAGTCACGGTAAGACACTTTAGACATATGTAAGCCTAACTCTCATGTTTTTAAGTTCTTGTTACTACAGTAATGAACTTCAAATACATCAAATAGAAAAGATCAGTCACAAACTTACACACTTAGAAGTTTCTCTGCTAGGAGCACAGACTGGACTTGTAGGGATACTTTATTACTGGTCTGTAGGGGGAATCTCCTCTGAAATAGGATGAAATGTTAGACTCTTCTTTCTTTCATGTATTAAGGTAAAGGAACAATTTTAGTGAACTATGTAGTAAGTGACTATTCCCTACCGGTCACTGAAATTTAAACATTCCTGTACCAGTGGTCATGGCCACTTTGAACTTTTAGTTTCTTAAAAATGGAAAGCATTCACCATTATTCCAGAAAAAAAAATGTGTTTGTATTCCTCCCAAGATAAAAAGGACATACGATATTAAACAACATGTCTTTAAATGGAGTAGTAATGGCAAGAAGGGCAAGAAGGTCATTATTTGTAATAACTAACCAGGAATACTCTGTTTTGTTTGTTTGTTTTCTGAAAACCACATCAACTATCAATTATGCTCTTAAGGAAACAACCAACATACTCAAAGTACCCATTATACATAGCTCTGATTCTGTTATAGGAGAAGGTAAAAGCCTTTCTTTGTGATAGAGCAAGCACATCGTTACCTTATACATATTAATTGTTAGCAAAGAATGTGAAATGTAGAAAAAAGAAAAACTTTTCCATTTGAGCTTTTAAAGGATTTCTAAGCCCCCTTCCTTTTTATTCCTGACATATCAATCAGGAAATGTGATTGTAATTCAGAAAGAATTATACACTTAACTATATACTTAAGTAAGAGGTTTGACTGGGCTGCTGGCTCTGAGGTTCAAGTAGCATTTACAAAATCAAACTCATGAGACACAGAGAACAAGGTTACCATTATCGTGGCACTGAGAGACTTCGACAAGTGCCCAAGGGGAGTTAATATGGTTAAGGTTACCCATGTTAAGCGGCATCTTATAGAACATTCTGTCTTGAGTATTACTTCTATTTACAAGAATAGCCTAATTCATTTATGTCAAATGTGGCTTTTGGATATTCAATTTTTTTTAATGTCGCCAAAATTATCTCAGAGGAGTAGCTCTGACGGGTCAATCATTGCAGATGGTAAGTGCTTTGTTAATTATACAGAAATTTAGAAACAATTGTAGAATGTCTTGCCTCAGGAGAAATTTCTCTCTTCCTGTTTGAGAGCTGCTTCTCTCTACCGAATTAATTTTGTGTTTGTGAACAGATAACAATCTCGGCTGCACGGTAGAAATAACTCCTTGCTCCTTGCTCAAATATGCAAGTGTAAATAAGCAGAGAATATCACAAATAAACAATGCCATTCTTTTTTAAATAATGCAGCGTGTGTAATTAGGAGTATGCAATTACAACAGCGTACAGCTCTCAGTGTAACAATTAGGTTTTCAGTAAAATGTAATTTGTTCCAATGTAAATGTTTTCCCTCAATTCAGAAGATTCCCTTGAGTTATTTCAGTAAGCATATTTCTGCAAATACATGCAGTTGTATACTATGTCCCAATATACAAATCAGAGAGGACAGCTATAATATAATGGGCTAGTGAAATTTTCAAAATATGAGAGCTCCAGTATTATCCTGAGATAGGAAAAGAGGTTGATCACTTTCTGGGAACTGTTGACATATAAGAATGCCTATGTGGTGGGTGCCTGGGTGGCTCAGTCTGTTAAATGTCTGACTTCTCTTGATCTATGCTCAGGTTATGATCTCAATGGTTTGTGAGTTGGAGCCCTGTGTTGGGCTCAGTGCTGACAGTGTGGAGACTGCTTGGATTTCTCTCTCTCTCTCTTTCTCTCAAAATAAATAAATAAGCTTTCATAAAAAGAATGTAGGGGCGCTTGGGTGACTGAGTCGGTTGGGCACCTGACTTCGGTTCAGGTCATGATCTCGCAATTTGTAGGTTTGAGCCCCGCATCGGACTTTGTGGTGACAGCTCAGAGCCTGGAGCCTGCTTCGGATTCTGTGGCTCCCTCTCTCTCTACCCCTTCCCTACTCATGCTCTCTCTCTGTCTCTCAAAAATAAATAAGTGTTAAAAAAAAAAAAAGAATGCCTATATGGAAGACTGTAATGTGACTTTGCTGCTCCTTCCAGAAAGAGGTGGTGTCTTGATCCCCACTTCTTGAATCTGGGATGGCTTTGTGACTTGCTTTGACTAGTGTAGTATAAGTGATGTTGTTTAACTACCAAGGCTGTGTTTTAAGAGACCTTGGAATGTGGCCCTGACATTACCGTGTAAAGAAGCTAATTAGCCTATGAAAGAGAAGAGCCAGGTGTAGAATTGAGGCCCCCAGTGATGGCTGTCAGACACATGATTGAGGCCTCTGGGTTTTGTAGCCTTGATGACTCAGAGCTGACTCCAGCCAACTGAAGAGGCCCAGATAAAATGGGCAGATGAACTCTCTAGTCAACTACTAGAATTAAGAAAATAACTAATTAAACCTCTGAATTTTAGAATGGATGCATGTAGCAAAGGCCAATTGAAATAGTCCTTTCAGTTTTCTCCTGTCACAGTGTTTGGTGCTACCATTGAATCAACTTTGTTTCCCCAGTTATTTAGGCAACTTGAATGATTTACTTACCAAGTTGTGAAATATAATGACATTTTTAATACTGGTAGGGTTTGAACTCAGGTCTCCTACTTCCTTAATGATTTAGCTCCTATCTATCTTCTAGCCTTCTGTCTGTCTCAATCTAATGGGCCATCAGACTCCTACTCTGAAGCTGTTTTTACCCTAACTCAGTCTTGAAGCTCTTCTATCATGCATAAGGTTCTTTCTCCCCAACCCCCTGCCTTGGGACATGACATATTGCTACATACTGCCTGCATCATCTCTATCGGGAAACCTTCTCAGGATTGCTCCCTCCCCATCAACCCAGGCTATGTTGGGTATCCTCTTAATATTTCAGTCACCTCTTCTATTTTTGTATTATAAAAATGAAGACCTACAGAATGTAGTAACTTTGTTTATTTTTCTAGTATCAAAGACTGCAAGACTTTGAAGGCTGGAAACATGACAATTTTATCTTGGTATCCCCAAGTCTTGGCATAAATAGAAGGCATGCAACAAATAAAAGTGGAATAAATGGACAACTGAATGAAAAAATGAAATTTCTAAGTGAACAAAAGGGCTCTGTTTGAACTTATCAAATATAAGATTAGCTACAAACGAACAATGTTAATGTTGGGATTAGAAGGGAGGTGGGGGGAAGATTTTGTGGGGCTTTTTCTACCAAGTGCAAAAAGAAGACAATAGAAGGCTTTAAGCAGGGCAGGATAAGAAGTATACCTTTAGAAAGATCTTTCTGGCTATTTTGTGGAACCAGAAGATGCAAAATTAGATCACTTAGGAAGCTGGAAAATTTCAATTATTTTTGATAATTTCACCAATTGTAAAAGTTAAGAGTGAAAGAAAAGTGAGATTTAGAAGCAGGAGACCTGAGTTCAAATCCTATCGGTGGCTGTTACTATATACCCTGGGTCCATTATTTGCTTGCAGAGATCTGAAGGGTTTTTATTTGTGAAATAAAGATTATGATTCACGGTACTAGAAATAAAAGGATCAAATAGAGGAAGCATGGAAACATGGTAATGTATTGTAAACTACAAGCTATATGATTAAAACTGATATTTTATACTTTCATGAGCCATTGGAATTTTTAAAAATCAAAAATCCATGAATTTAAGTTTAGATTTAGCAGTACAGACAGTCTCACCAACATATAGCTGACTGCTTATCACTACACTGTAATAGTAAACTTGAAAGGTATTTCTGGTTTTGCTTTACTGAAAAAGAAGACAATAAATGGAAAATATCCTTGTAAGTGGAAATATCCCTTTAAAAAATTCTTACAGGTTAGAATTAAGTCATCAGGTTTTTTGAAGATAGTCCCAGTTGTCTTTTGTCATGTGACAAACCACCCCAATATTTAGTGTCATAAAACAACCCCCATTTAATTATGCTCATGGATTCTGTGGGGCTAGGAGTTTGGGTAGGATACAGTGACAATGGCATATCTCTGCTCTATGATGTCTGAGAGCTAAGTTGGGAAAATTCAAATAGCTGGGGGTCTGGAATATGTGGAGGTTTCTAACTCACATGTTTGAGGCCTGGGCTGAAAAGGTTGAAAAGCTGGGCACAGCTGAATCTACTGACATCCTTCCTGTGGTCTCTGCAGGTAGCTTAGACTTCTCTCAGTATGGCTACTTTGAGGTAAATCAAACTTACTGCTAGCAACAAGAGCAAGTGTTTTCACAAACAAAACAGAAACTTCATGGACTTTTGTCACATAGCCTTAAAAATCACATAGTGTGATTGTCACTGTACCATCTTGATTGAAGTCGACCCAAACCAATTTGGATTCAAGGGGAGGAGATATAGACCTCACTCTTAATAGGAAGAAGGTCAAGAAATTAATGAATATGTTTTAAAATGTCCACACAGATTCGTGGAGGGAACACAATACATGGGCTTTTTGTTTTTAGTAAAATGTATGCTAATCAGATCTATTATCCATATTTATCCAAATCATTGAAAAGAAAATAAGATTTCTTCTGAACTTTAGTTTTTGTTATTCTCATGAATTTTTCCCAATGTCCCTCAATGAAATCGAGTAGCAGTATAGGTAGAACATTATAGTTTGAGAGTATAAATTAAGGAAGTGGTGACAGGTGTTACAAGAGAGGTAGGCAAGTGTTAAAAAATGGAGCAATTTGTGACATTATGGGTGTTGACTTTTATCTTCTCGTTAATAGTTATAGTACCCAAACATGGCAGTTTGTCTCTGATATCCTGCTTTATGCTTATGGTTCCAGATTAATTATGATTTGTGCCTCTTTCAGTCACAAAAAAAAATCTGGTTTGGTGTGGAGCCAGAAAAATGGTGCAATCCCTCTACTAATGGGTATCATCCTAATGGTTTGTTTTTAAAAAGAAGAAAGACATTTTTGACCTGTGATTTAGAGAGAGGATTTGCATGACCACAGAAAGAGTAAAATTGATTAAGAATGTTTTTTTCTTTCTAAAGTTTTTATTCAATTCTGGTTAACATACAGCATAATATTAGTTTCAGGTATACAATATAGTGATTGCTGATTAAGAATTTTTTAGGAAAGATTGCAAGGGTCCAAGGAAAAAAAAATTTGAGGCAGCAAATTATAATAGCAATGTAGTGAAGAGTACAGATCTGAGATATCTAACCACACTTATTGCTTGGCCCAGTATAAAGAATGGAAAAGAGGAAAAAGGCATATCTTTCTCCTCTGTGATTAGCTAGTTGTTAGATCTGAAACAGTTACAGAACATCCCTGCCATGTTTTGGGTTTATTATTGTGGATGAGAATGAAGTAAGTGATCAAAGTTAATATTAAGGACATATACCTTTTTATGAAGATAATGAAACTGTGTAAAAATGCCAACCTTAGACCAGTAGTCACCAAACATTTTGGATTTTATATAAAAATTAATGCTAAAAATAAAATGCAGTAAGCATAAGAATGAGGTGGACTTGCTGAGGTACAAAAGAAAGCAGCTTTATTCTTTCCTACAGCCTGCTCTGACCTGAAATTTCAGGCTGGTTCTCTAGCTTTCCCAGTAGTTTCCAAGGTTTTAACAGATGTCCTCATTAAAAATGTCCAGTGCAGACCATTATTTCATAGCATTATTATCTCATCCGGTTTAAATTTTCTCCATACCACCTTGGACCCAAACTTGAAAGCCTGCAGTGAGCTGGGGTAAGCTTGAGGTGCGACTGGGAATGGAGGATGGGAGATGGTTAGCTGCCCTTTCCCCCACTCATTCTTCTTCACATCTTCATCTGCTTGCCTCCTTTTTGGTTTTCCAGCAGTGGGCAGAAGAGCAAGGGGAAAATCAGGGCAGACAAGGTCTTGAATGAGAGAATTGTAACTTTTATTGGGGTTTTCTGGGTGAAGTATACTTCTGCATTCTGGAATCTTTTGTCTCTTAAGATGAGCACAAAAGACTGTGTTCATTGGAACTTCCTCTGGGGCTTTTGCAGTTTGCTGGTACAGGCAGATGCCCTTCTGACTGTCTGCTTAGACTTACCCTCAGGGCCTCCTTTCAAGTAAAGTCTTCACAACTACAGGAACTACCATTTGGGTTTGGTCCATTTCAATGCTCTCTAACAAAGGTGTGAGGGAAAATCATCTGGCCTGCCAGGATGGGAATGTGACTGTTTCCTAGAGCAGCATGCTTTCTTGACTTGGCCATCACAGACCACTCTAGCCAGATTCACCCTTGTAGAATTTTTCTGACCTGAGCTACGTGTTCCTCAAACTATAGGAGGTTGTGCTTGTGGGCAAGGTTGATTGGAGAAGGACGTGGAGCAAGGCAGAGAAGATATCTCAGTTTCCCAGTATTTCTCTCCTGAAAGAAGTCCTCTCTATAATCTCTTTGATTTCTCACCTTCCCCTCACACTTTGTCACCTAGGTAATCAACCATGGTTGCTAGACTTGTTTCTTTATGTGTTAGCATATTTTACATAGATACCTCATCTGGCATCTATTTTGAGTTTAAACCTAAAAGCTTTTAAGACAATAAGAAAATTTGCACTTAATATTCTGATATATTTACTGTCATATTTATTAACATGTCACTTATACAGACTATGGAAGTAACATAATAAACGAAAATTAAAGTATATTTAAGAATTAGAAAAAAATGAAAACCACTTTTTTCAAAAAAAACCACCTTAAAATATATTTAAACTTTTTTTTATTAATGGCAAAAACACTATTTTATCTCACTAAAAATATTAATACTTTCATACTGAATATATAATTGAATTATTTTAATCTTTTCAAAATCTCGGGTATAGTCTCCATGATACAGGGATTAAATATCTTGATTTGAGTTCAATTTATTTATTTTTATTTTTTATTAAAAATTATTGAAGTATAGTTAGTTCAGGTGTACTAATAAGTTTCAGGTGTACAAGACAGTGATTCAACAACTCTATATGTTATGCCATGCTCACAATAACTGTAACTACCATCTGTCACCATACAACACTATTACAATACCATTGACTGTATTCCCTACACTATACCTTTCATCCCTGTGACTTATTCACTTTATAACTGAAAGCCTGTGCCTCCCACTCCCCTATTTTCAATTTATTTTTATTCTTGATATAAATGACTTTAATGACTGAAAGATAATAACTCCCCAAAGTACGTATATATAAAAAGGAGTACATGGTTAGTTTTGCTTACTATAATACTAAATCGTGATACATACTTTTTCAATCACATTTACCAATTATGCAACATTTTTTATTGAAGTTTTATTCTGTAAAATTTCTCTTATATGGATCAGTTTTCTCATAAACAAATTGGAAAGGCTTAAAATTTAGTGTATTTTAACGAATGGATTCAAGACACAATGAAACTTTTTCTTGAGCATAGATTAGAAAATTGTTGCCATTTTTAATGTGCACATAATGAGAGTTTATTTGGTAACAATATTGCAAAATGATCAAAACACTTATAAACATCTATTTTCTAAATACCTTTTCCTTGCATAAGTTTTATTATTCTTTTAATTGTGATTTTTTTTCACTCCTGTTAAAGCAACCCAAGTGTTTGTTTCTTTTAAGAGTTGTTTTTAAAGAGAAAGGTGAATAATTTTGTACTCTCTTTGTTATTTATTCATTTATTTTTATGGTGAGATGACTGTGAACCCCACGTGATACAAAGAACAGCCCCCCTGTCACTGAAAATACATTTTTATAATTATTATTGTCATCCTTTTTGAACTGTCTGTAGCACAGTTGTAATTCTAGTTTTAAGCTATTTGCTTTAAGAAGCAATTACGTTGTTATTAAACTCACTAAACAAACTTCCAAGTGTAGTGATCGCTTCTCAGCCTTACTCTGGACTCTGTCTCTTCCCCGCCTGTTCTTTCTGTCTCTCAATTCTTGCCTGATAAACTGCTCCATTAGTGGTTGTCCTTATAGTTCAAAAAAATTTTTTTTTCCCACTTAAAGCTTTTTTTTTCCCCCTTCAACAAACTACTGTTAAGGACATGCTTTTTTGAATACATTGTTTCTTTAATAGCTCCTTTAGTTATTATTTTTATGCGTGAAATGCTATCTAGCAAATGCATATTTCCAACAAAACGAAACAAAACAAAAAGAATAGCTCAGGAAAGCTAAGAAACGTTAGATGGTTTTATTTTTTCAACCATATAAGAAAAATGACTTAATTTGTTCTAATACGTGTTTCTTCATAATTTCAGCAATATTTTCAGTGCCTCTGACAACACTATTTGCAAACAAAATAATACATTTTAATTTGTTAGCAAATCATTTGCCACATATTGTCTCAATCATTTTTACTGTGTCAGGAATAATTACTGTTTTCTCAAAGGGGAAATTTTTTGTCTTTCATGAGGAAAAAACTTCAAACGAGGCTCTGAATGCTACTTTAAAAGTATCTTGCTAATTGTGATGGCTTTATTTTAACATCGTTGCTCATATCTCAAGGCAACATAAGCATGTAAAGCAGATTTCATCCATATTTCAAGTTACCAGTAGATAATTTCACAGTTTTCACCAGTTTCTCATGAGATCTGATGGTTTCTTTTCTTTTCTTTCTTTTTTTTTTTTTTTAACATAGTACTGTGGTTAAGGAAGAATTTCTACCTAATGAAGAGTAGACAAACTGTTAGCTTGGTCATGCTCTTATTGCCTACTTGGGTTTCCATTATTAGCATTATCTTAAATTCATGGTTTATGAGCAGTAATCTTTTTTAAACCACATTATCAGTTTACAGGGTTTTGTTTAAATTTTAGAGCATAATCCATAAATCCACATAACCATACATGTTTCAGTAAGCTGAAAGTGTGCAAACAGTGGGGTTATTTCAAACATTCTCCTGTAGAACTTTATACTTCCCTCCAGACAATTTCACAGGAAATTACACATAATGGCCTATCCTATGGACCCAGGGAGGGACCAGAGTCATTCCATATCTTTAATAACATTAAAGTCTTTTTTTGCAGTTTTGGATTATATTCTCTAATATTTCCTTTGTGCTCACCAGCACGTGTTTGCACATATCTTGGTGTATGAGTCTGTTTAGGCTTCTATGACAAAATATCACAGACTGGGTGATTTATAAACAATAGAAATTTATATCTCACAATTCTGGAAGCTGGGAAGTCCAAAATAAAGGCACCAGCATTGCCACACTCTGGTAAAGGCTGTCTTCCTGGTTCATAGCTGGCATCTTTTCTCTGAATCCTCACATGATGGAAGAACTAGGGAGTCCTGTGGGGTCTCTTGTATAAAAACGCGAATTCCATCCATGCAGGCTCTACCCTGCTGACCTAAACACCTCCCCAAGGCTCTGCCACCTAATGCCATAATTTTTGGGGTTACGATTTCAACATATGAATTTAGGGGGACACAACATTCAAATCATAGCCCCTGATGTACATATACATCACACTTTTAATAATTTTGTCCTAGATCAAACTCCTTGGGAGATGGGGAATTTACCTCCAAACAAGATAATTATTCTAATAACTGATGGTTATAACCGCTAGAAATTCCATTCTCTTATGGATTCAAAATCTATTTACTCACAACTTTGACCCACTATTCCTAGATCAGCCAAAAATGGCAGACACAGAATGAGAATTCCTTAAATATTTTATTATTTTTTCTCTAATGCACATCATTTGGGTTGCCAAATGATTTGTATGGTTAAAACAATTATTAACCTCATCTAAACAGAGGTTTCTTTCATGTATTTCCAAAATACTTGTCTAATATAGTTTAAATAATGTAGTAGGATTAAATAACAGTTTGTTCACAAACTGTATTGCATCACTCAATTCACTGGTGGAGAAAGTCTGAAATTCTCCAGGATAGTTCTTCTGAATTGACCCACTGATACTATAAAACTTAACATCTCTTTAGGTCTTTTGATTCACTTGGAAAGAACTCACTTTCTGTATGGAGAGTGCTTTTAGTAAAAATTGTTTCTTCATTTCCATGGCACTGATGGTATCATTGAGATGTAGGTTTAATGTTGCCATTTTAATGTTAAACTGAAATCATGGAAGAAGGTCAACTGGAGGGGTGCATTATGAATGGCTTGTAAAAGGTGACACCTTAGCATATCATCTAAAAGCTCCCCAAATTGTCCATAATGTAATGATGGACACAACCTGAAAAGAGCTTGCTGCTTCTGGCGGTGTGATTTTAGCCTCTGAACAATAAATATAAGAACCATGAAAGGTACACCATCAAAAATACCACACATTCAGCAAATGTTGTAATCTTAGAGTTAGCACTGTTAGTGATTGTCCTTATTAAGGGTTTGTTTGGGTCTTACAGACTTCTAAAAGCAAAGCACATTTTTCTTTAAGGTTTTTTTTTTTTTCTTGAAGACAAATCTTCTACACAGTGGATTTTCAGTGGGTGGCCTGTGAGTGAACTCTCCACTGGGCTTTTAATAGCCTGTTTAAGAACAGAGAACAAACTGGTGGTAGCCAGAGGTGAGAGGGGTGGGTGGATGGGCAAAATGGGTAGAGGGGATTGGGAGGTATGGACTTCCAGTGATGGAATGAATAAGTCTAGGGATGAAAGGTATAAGATTGGGAATATAGTCAATAGAATTTTAATAGTAATGTATGGTGACAGATGGTCACGTGTGGTGAGCATAGCATAGGATATAGAATTGTTGAGTCACTGTGAAACTGATACAACATTGTGTGTCAACTATACTTCAATTAAAAAACAAACAGGGCTGATTTACATTTCCAGGCAAGGATATGTGAATGGATTTCTTCTAGTTGTGATTATACGTTTGTTACCCATTCCTATAAAATTAGGGTGACTTTATAAAATGCCTCCCAAACTGGATACTTTTAAGAGTGAAAGCATTGTGATAGCCATCAAGGTAGGACAAGAGGCTTAAGCCAAGTCTGTCTCAGGTTAGCCCAGATATCCAATCATCCTGTGTAAAATGTGTGATGGCCAGGACGACACAGCCAGTGACTTAATTTCAGGCTTTCCACAAAAGGGCTCCCCTAATCTGACTACATCAGAATCCCTGGGCTACTTGTTAAAAATGCTGGTGCCCTGGCCCCACTTCCTAGAAGGTTACATTGTCCATATTTTTAGGTCCATGGCTGATTCTGATGATGACAGTCATCAACTAAAACTAGTATAGACTACTTCCTTTTGAAACTCTCTAAATTCATATTTCACGCTGGAATTGCCACATACACACTTAACCTATTCATCTTCCATATTTTGTTCTCAAATTTAGGAAGCATATTTTCACCTTCGGACCTCTTGAAAATCCAGATACAACTTAGAATTGATGGCGTATCAGGATATAATTTTCATGCATTCCTGAACTTGGTTTATTCCTAGAGGCATTACTGAACTGTAGCCCATAAATGTTGATTTTTTTTGTTTTTAGTCAGCAAACTATTTGAGGATGAAATAAAGAAAGAACATGAGGTTTAGTTGTTGTCTGAGAATTTTTCATTGCCATTTTCCAATACAAGCAAGAAAACAGAAACATAAAATTTTGCAAAATGAGTGTCACCAAATTTGAAAAAAAAATCCTGGAGGCAATAGTAGGATGCTGTCTTAAGAAATATTTTATTATTGGGGCACTTGGTGGCTCAGTTGGTTAAGTGTCTGACTCAGCTCGGGTCATGATCTCACAGTTTGTGGGTTTGAGCCACTGGGCTCTGTGCTGACACCTCAGAGCCTGTAGCCTGCTTCAGATTCTGTGTCTCACTCTCCTTCTGCCCCTCTATCCCTTGTTCTCTGTCTCTCAAAAAATGAATTCTCATTAAAAAACTTTTTTAAAAATAAATATTTTATTATTGATGAATTTGGTGGCAAGAGAGTTTCCTACTCTGTGGGAAAACTCAGGAACTGATGACTCTGAATTGAAGAATGATTCAGAATATTTGGGTACAAAGTAAGTTTTAAGAATTGCTTAAAACAATTATTTTCTTTACTTTTTTTCTTATGTACAGGAACACTCTGGTAAATATCTAAGTGTAAATAAATTTAAAACAGTTCTTAAATGAAAAATAACAGTTTCAAAGTGGTAAAAATATGATGCTATTCTGGGTGTTGAATATAAGTGATGAATCATACGAATCTACTCCTGAAGCCAAAAATATACTGTATATTAGCTAACCTGACAATAAATGAAATAAATAAATAACATATGATGGTATTATTTATTTAGCAGTATTTTTTTCTCAGTGTTATATGAAAATGTATTATTTTAATTCCAGTGTAATAATTGTTGTGTTAGTTTCAGGTGTGCAATATAGTGATACAATCATGTTATTTATTACTCAGTGCTCATCATGATATGTATACTCTTGACAATGTTGTATTGTAATTGATAATGTCTGATATTTGATATATGATATATACAGTAGGGGAAAAATAAGTTAAATCCTTTGGCAATTTTGCTAGCTATTCCACTCAGGTAGCACATGCCCCAGAGTGAGGGTATAATAAGTCTCATTAATATCAATTCATCTCTATTCCTCTGTACCTGTCATAATGTAAACATTTCCTCACAAAGTGTGTGAATTCAGAGTTAAGGGTTTTTAAAATATGTTCCTTTAAAATAAGCAAAGTAATTATCAGAAACTCAATTTAGAATGTTCTGTGTTAGAAAAAAAAAAGTAGCTGGGTTATTTAATGAAATTTCAAGGGCTATTTTGAGTTGACACAATGACTAACACAAGCCAATGCCTGTTTAAGATGTGACTCCACTCTACAACCACACACACACACACACACACACACACACACACACCCACAAGAAATAACAATGTTCCTACCAGACTTAATAGGATGTTTGGGAAGTTTTAAGTCACCAAAAACAGCCAGGGAGAGGAGACTGAGGCCTGTGTAAGTAGAAGGTTTGGCCCCTCCCCCCATCTTCCATCGCTTTGCTCTCCAGTTGTGTTTCTTTTCAGACTATAGAGGGAAGCCCAGCTGCCAGCAGACAACAGGCTGAACGGTAGCCAGCTGCTTTATAACTGTGTTAGCCAGGAGCCCTCATGAGAAATATTTTTCCTGGAAAATAAATTATAACATGTCTAAGTGGTGCCTGACAAAGCTAAACAGGAGGCATGCTGCTCTATTGCAAATTCATCTGCAGTCTCTGGGTAGAGAGACAAATAAAAGCACTTCATCAAAATCAGTCACAGAAACCCAGGAATACCCATAGGAGACCACTAAACTCTAAATACCAATCAATTTCTCCAACTTTTTTTGTCAAACTTGCAAGTCCTTTTAAGCACTGTCTTCTTGAACTGCCAGGCAGCAGCTGGCTGGTATGGAGAAAGATCAGAAGGAATACAGTTTGGGGGCCTTCTGTGACACAGCGGTTTATCTAGCTGAGGACCCTTATTGCTGAAGGGTTGTTTATGGCCTTAGAGCATCAATTAAGGTTAAAACTAAAAGCCTGCTTTTACTTCCATATATTTGCAATGTCTCTGCTTGAAGAGGTTTGCCTAAATATACTGGGAAACAATATAAATAGAAAGTGTATGAAGAAGCCGCCCCTCTGACTACAGGTTTAAAACTGCAGTCCTGAGAGTAACTCAACACATAGCCTGTACATATCGTAACAGCCATAGTATCACTGAGACAGGGTATTGATGATCTAATAAGATGCTACTCTTACATCTTGCTTGACTTTGTTTTAATCAAAACTTCAAGATGATATTTAATCCAGGTATTTATGATGCACCTATTATGCTTAAGACATTTTTCTGGGGACTGTAAGTTATCACAGTAATATCAACCTTCAAGGAGGTTATATTGTCATTCAGGAATCTAATAGACAATATAGTTTCTCTCCTGTTTCTGTCTTTAACTAGTTGTGTGACCATGAAAAAGTCAGTTAGGCTTTGGCATATTGTAACATATAAAGAAACTCATTTTGGACAATATATTGGGAGAGTAAAAGCACGGAAAAAGGAAGACCAACTTTGAGTACTTAGAAATATGGAGAGCATAAATCAAGGTGACAATAGAGATGGAGGCAAGTGGATGGATCCATGAAATACTTCGGATAGAGATCCAAAGGTTGTACAAAATGTTGCTTGCCAGGCTAAATATGTTCTACTAAATATACATTGATTCTGTGGAACTGGTGAAGTTTTCACTTGGAAGACTGAAATATTATACAGCTCTTTTATGACTAGGTATGGGAACTTCAAATGTCATTTAATCTTGCTGGATATCAGTCTTCTCTATAATGAAATAGAGGTAACACCCCTGTGACCCATCTCTCTCCCAAGAATATACAAAGTAAAAACAGATAATAGGTGTGAAAATAGTTGGAAAGGAAAATTATTTTTGGATTTGCAAGACAATATCGTTATTATTTACAGAAAAGTTTTTTAGGTCTAAGGATTCAGGTAGGTGAGCCACTCACCTTTTAAATGGCCTCCTCTAATAACTGCAAGTTATATAATATAACAACAAAGATGCTAAATAAACCAGAAGAGTTGGAAAAATATTACTATTTTCCTAAATGTATCACATTCAAGTTAGAGAAATCTAAGGCCCAATATTAAAAGTCAAAGTAATCTGACTCAAGTCTGACTTCAAAGTGTCTTAATTTACAAAATACTTTCATCCATGAGGACATTTCCAAATGAAGTGATAGTAGAGAAGTATTCATGAAGTTAGATATAGTGTTTACATTTAAATAAATTCTAATTTTGTGCAGATTTACTGGATTTATTGATTTCTCCCCATAAATATAGTTTAGACTTAGATTGGAACAAGGAACCATAAAGTTATTAGTAATCTTTGCATAACTTCAAATCTATGGTTTGCCCATTTTTTGTTTTCTATCCCCCCTCACTACAGTGTTTTCTCTTCTTTTTATTTGTTGGTTTGTTTTATTTTAATTTTTTATTTTTGTTTTTCTCACATAAGTTTGTCCAGAGCAGGATTTATTTTTGTTTTTGTTTTTGTTTTTTTTGGTTTTTTTTTTTTTTGTTTTTGGTTAACCCCATCAACCAAATGTCTTGAATCCCAGCATCCCAACTCAAGAATATCTTTTTAAAAAGTTTGTTAGTCCACCATGGATGAGGTGTCTACTCAGTTGGTTTTGGCCTAGAAGGTGAGCTTATATAGTCCAAATGCGTAGAGGTGAGTAGGAGGAACAAAATCTCCTGAAAGTTATAATTGGGCTGGGCAGATGCCCAGAAATTTTCTACTCCATTGTTAATTCACCAGTGCTTATTTTCATGGGATGTGAATATTCAAATGCTGGTGGCTCAGTGCCAGAACTATTTCTTGGTCTGTTTTAACTTCTCTGTGATAAGTGTATTATACATATGAAAATGTAAACTTCAAAGAACAAGAGGCACATTCTTTCCATTTGGGACCACATTTGAAATGTGGCCAGTCAACAATCAACTAAAGTTAGTTTTTATATACTGACGGTAGTTTCTGGGGAAATTAATAAAAATAGCATTTCAGTTGTAGCAAGTCTCCAAGGAAAAGAAATTCTGTAATGGAAGATTGTCTTGAGGCCAAGAGGAGGGGAAAGAACTAAACTTTTTGAAATATACTTTAAATATAAACATAAATGGTTAAGTGTAAAGCATTTCTCAGATCTATGATCTCTAATTATAATATTTATTATAATTAGAGCTCACCTATATACAAAACAGTATGTTTCCTCTTTACATGCAGAATTTCATGAAATACTATGAGGTGGGCAAATATTTATATTTGAATGTCAGAATATTTAAAAGTTGCTTGTGAAAGGCCATGAAATCAGGAAATGGAAGAGCCAGAATTCTAACCCAATTATATCTGAAACCTGAGCCTAGTTTCTTGCTCTGTGTTATACAACCTCTAAGGTTGTTGTTGTTTTTGTCTTAAATCTTTACTCATATTAAAAAAAAAATCTCTCAGATACACATATCGGGGTTCATCATATCTTTTCTTTTTTCCCATATAAGATTATTTCTGTTAATTGCTTCTAGGTGTGGCATTTAATTTCTAACATTTTTTCATATTTTTAAAAATTATATAAATTAGCTTTCACTTATTTGCATATATTTGTGTTGTGAATCCAAATATTATCATAAATTAGGATCATGTAAATCAAAATTTGTGAAATTGAAAGTAAGTTTAAAATCATGAAGCTACAGAAAAAAAAAAGAGTTTCTTGGAAGATGGCGGCATAGGAGGATGCTGGGCTCACCGCGTGTCCTGCTGATCACTTAGATTCCACCTACACCTGCCTAAATAACCCAGAAAACAGCCAGAGGATTAGCAGAAGGAGTCTCTGGAGCCAAGCGCAGACGAGAGGCCCACGGAAGAGGGGCCCCTCCTGAAGTGGATCACCTAAGGAGAAGCAAGCTAAGCCTGCCCCTCCTGCCCCCGTGCACCTTGCCTACCCACCCCAGCTAATACGCCAGATCCCCAGCACCACAAGCCTGGCAGTGTGCAAGTAGCCCAGATGGGCCACGCCACCCCAGAGTGAATCCCGCCCCTAGGAGAGGGAAAGAAAAGGCACACACCAGTCTGACTGTGGCCCCAGCTGTGGGCTGGGGGCAGACATCAGGTCTGACTGCGGCCCCGCCCACCAACTCCAGTTATACACCACAGCACAGGGGAAGTGCCCTGCAGGTCCGCACCACTTCCAGGGACTATCCAAAATGACCAAACAGAAGAGTTCCCCTCAGAAGAACCTCCAGGAAATAACAACAGCCAATGGACTGATCAAAAAGGATTTAAATATTATAACAGAAAATGAATTTAGAATTATAATCATAAAATTAATCGCTGGGCTTGAAAACAGTATAGAGGACAGCAGAGAATCTCTTGCTACAGAGATCAAGGGACTAAGGAACAGTCAGGAGGAGCTGAAAAACGCTTTAAACAAGATGCAAAATAAAATGGAAATGACCACGGCTCGGATTGAGGAGGCAGAGGAGAGAATAGGTGAACTAGAAGATAAAATTATTGAAAAAGAGGAAGCTGAGAGAAAGAGAGATAAAAAAATCCAGGAGTATGAGGGGGAAAATTAGAAAACTAAGTGATACACTAAAAAGAAATAATATACGCATACTTGGTATCCCAGAGGAGGAAGAGAGAGGGAAAGGTGCTGAAGGTGTACTTGAAGAAATCATAGCTGAGAACTTCCCGGATCTGAGAAAGGAAAAAGGCATTGAAATCCAAGAGGCACAGAGAACTCCCTTCAGACGTAACTTGAATTGATCTTCTGCACGACATATCATAGTGAAACTGGCAAAATACAAGAATAAAGAGAAAATTCTGAAAGCAGCTAGAGATAAACGTGCTGTAACATGTAAAGGGAGACCTATAAGACTCGTGACTGATCTCTACTGAAACTTGGCAGGCCAGAAAGGAATGGCAGGTGATCTTCCATGTGATGAACAGAAAAAATATGCAGCCGAGAACCCTTTATCCAGCAAGTCTGTCATTTAAAATAGAAGGAGAGATAAAGGTCTTCCCAAACAAACAAAAACTGAAGGAATTTGTCACCACTAAACCAGCCCTACAAGAGATCCTAAGGGGGATCCTGTGAGACAAAGTACCAGAGACATCGCTACAAGCATAAAACATACAGACATCACAATGACTCTAAACCCGTATCTTTCTATAATAACACTGAATGTAAATGGATTAAATGCGCCACCAAAAGACATAGGGTATCAGAATGGATAAAAAAACAAGACCCATCTATTGGCTGTCTACAAGAGACTCATTTTAGACCTGAGGACACCTTTAGATTGAGAGTGAGGGGATGGAGAACTATTTATCATGCTACTGGAAGCCAAAAGAAAGCTGGAGTAGCCACACTTATATCAGACATACTAGACTTTAAATTAAAGGCTGTAACAAGAGATGAAGAAGGGCATTAAATAATAATTACAGGGTCTATCCATCGGGAAGAGCTAACAGTTATAAATGTCTATGTGCCGAATGCGGGAGCCCCCTAATACATAAAACAATTACTCATAAACATAAGCAACCTCATTGATAAGAATGTGGTAATTGCAGGGGACTTTAACACTCCACTTACAGAAATGGATAGATCATCTAGACACACGGTCAATAAAGAAACAAGGGCCCTGAATGATACATTGGAGCAGATGGACTTGACAGATATATTTAGAACTCTGCATCCCAAAGCAATAGAATATACTTTCTTCTCGCATGCACATAGAACATTCTCCAAGATAGATCACCTACTGGGTCACAAAACAGCCCTTCATAAGTATACAAGAATTGAAATCATACCATGCATACTTTCAGACCACAATGCTATGAAGCTTGAAATCAACCACAGGAAAAAGTCTGGAAAACCTCCAAAAGCATGGAGGTTAAAGAACACCCTACTAACGAATGAGTGGGTCAACCAGGCAATTCGAGAAGAAATTAAAAAATATATGGAAACAAACGAAAATGAAAACACAACAATCCAAATGCTTTGAGATGCAGCGAAGGCAGTCCTGAGAGGAAAATACATCGCAATCCAGGCCTATCTCAAGAAACAAGAAAAATCCCAAATACAAAATCTAACAGCACACCTAAAGGAAATAGAAGCAGAACAGCAAAGGCAGCCTAAACCCAGCAGAAGAAGAGAAATAATAAAGATCAGAGCAGAAATAAACAATACAGAACCTAAAAAACCTGCAGAGCAGATCAACGAAACCAAGAGTTGGTTTTTTGAAAAAATAAACAAAATTGACAAACCTCTAGCCAGGCTTCTCAAAAAGAAAAGGGAGATGACCCAAAGAGATAAAATCATGAATGAAAATGGAATTATTACAACCAATCCCTCAGAGATACAAACAACCATCAGGGAATACTATGAAAAATTATATGGCAACAAATTGGACAACCTGGAAGAAATGGACAAATTCCTGAACACCCACACTCTTCCAAAACTCAATCAGGAGGAAATAGAAAGCTTGAACAGACCCATCACCAGCGAAGAAATTGAATCGGTTATCAAAAATCTCCCAACAAATAAGAGTCCAGGACCAGATGGCTTCCCAGGGGAGTTCTACCAGACGTTTAAAGCAGAGATAATCCCTATCCTTCTCAAGATATTCCAAGAAATAGAAAGGGAAGGAAAACTTCCAGACTCGTTCTATGAAGCCAGTATTACTTTGATTCCTAAACCAGACAGAGACCCAGTAAAAAAAAGAGAACTACAGGCCAATATCCCTGATGAATATGGATGCAAAAATTCCCAATAAGATATTAGCAAATCGAATTCAACAGCATGTAAAAAGAATTATTCACAATGATCAAGTGGGATTCATTCCTGGGATGCAGGGCTGGTTCAACATTCACAAATCAATCAACGTGATACATCACATTAATAAAAGAAAAGAGAAGAACCATATGATCCTGTCAATCGATGCAGAAAAGGCCTTTGACAAAATCCAGCACCCTTTCTTAATAAAAACCCTTGAGAAAGTCGGGATAGAAGGGACATACTTAAAGATCATAAAAGCCATTTATGAAAAGCCCACAGCTAACATCGTCCTCAATGGGGAAAACTGAGAGCTTTTTCCCTGAGATCAGGAACACGACAGGGATGCCCACTCTCACCGCTGTTGTTTAACATAGTGTTGGAAGTGCTAGCATCAGCAATCAGACAACAAAAGGAAATCAAAGGCATCAAAATTGGCAAAGATGAAGTCAAGCTTTCGCTTTTTGCAGATGACATGATATTATACATGGAAAATCCAATAGACTCCACCAAAAGTCTGCTAGAACTGATACATGAATTTAGCAAAGTTGCAGGATACAAAATCAATGTACCGAAATCAGTTGCATTCTTATACACTAACAATGAAGTAACAGAAAGACAAATAAAGAAACTGATCCCATTCACAATTGCACCAAGAAGCATAAAATAGCTAAGAATAAATCTAAGCAGAGATGTAAAAGATCTGTATGCGGAAAACTATAGAAAGCTTATGAAGGTAATTGAAGAAGATATAAAGAAATGGAAAGACATTCCGTGCTCATGGATTGGAAGAATAAATATTGTCAAAATGTCAATACTACCCAAAGCTATCTACACATTCAATGCAATCCCAATCAAAATTGCACCAGCATTCTTCTCGAAACTAGAACAAGCAATCCTAAAATTCATATGGAACCACAAAAGGCCCCGAATAGCCAAAGTAATTTTGAAGAAGAAGACCAAAGTGGGAGACATCACAATCCCAGACTTTAGCCTCTACTACAAAGGTGTAATCATCAAACAGCATGGTATTGGCACAAAAACAGACACATAGACCAATGGAATAGAATAGAAACCACAGAACTAGACCCACAAATGTATGGCCAACTCGTCTTTGACAAAGCAGGAAAGAACATCCAATGGAAAAAAGACAGTCTCTTTAACAAATGGTGCTGGGAGAACTGGACAGCAACATGCAGAAGAACGAAACTAGACCACTTTCTCACACCATTCACAAAAATAAACTCAAAATGGATCAAGGACCTGAATGTGAGACAGGAAACCATCCAAACCCTAGAGGAGAAAGCAGGAAAAGACCTCTCTTACCTCAGCCGTAGCAATCTCTTACTCGACACATCCCCAAAGGCAAGGGAATTAAAAGCAAAAGTGAATTACTGGGACCTTATGAAGATAAAAAGCTTCTGCACAGCAAAGGAAACAACCAACAAAACTAAAAGGCAACCAACGGAATGGGAAAAGATATTTGCAAATGACATATCGGACAAAGGGCTAGTATCCAAAATCTATAAAGAGCTCACCAAACTCCACACCCAAAAAGCAAATAACCCAGTGAAGAAATGGGCAGAAAACATGAATAGACACTTCTCTAAAGAAGACATCCGGATGGCCAACAGGCACATGAAAAGATGTTCAGCGTCGCTCCTCATCAGGGAAATACAAATCAAAACCACACTCAGATATCACCTCACGCCAGTCAGAGTGGCCAAAATGAACAAATCAGGAGACTATAGATGCTGGCGAGGATGTGGAGAAATGGGAACCCTCCTGCACTGTTGGTGGGAATGCAACTTGGTGCAGCCGCTCTGGAAAGCAGTGTGGAGGTTCCTCAGAGAATTAAAAATAGACCTACCCTATGACCCAGCAATAGCACTGCTAGGAATTTACCCAAGGGACACAGGAGTCCTGATGCATAGGGGCACTTGTACCCCAATGTTTATAGCAGCACTCTCAAGAATAGCCAAATTATGGAAAGAGCCTAAATGTCCACCAACTAATGAATGGATAAAGAAATTGTGGTTTATATACACAATGGAGTACTACATGGCAATGAGAAAGAATGAAATATGGCCCTCTGTAGCAACGTGGATGGAACTGGAGAGTGTGATGCTAAGTGAAATAAGCCATACAGAGAAAGACAGGTACCATATGTTTTCACCCCTATGTGGATCCTGAGAAACTTAACAGAAACCCATGAGGGAGGGGAAGGAAAAAAAAAAGAGGTTAGAGTGGGAGAGAGCCAAAGCGTAAGAGAGTCTTAAAAACTGAGAACAAACTGAGGGTTGATGGGGGGTGGGAGGGATGAGAGGGTGGGTGATGGGTATTGAGGAGGGCACCTTTTGGGATGAGTACTGGGTGTTGTATGGGAACCAATTTGACAATAAATTTCATATATTGAAAAAAAAATAAAAATAATAAAATAAAATAAAAAAACATTAAAAAAATAATAAATAAAATCATGAAGCTATAGCTATAAAGGCTAAGGTGGTCTCACACAGAAATGTAAAAGAAAAATATTAAAACATTTTTAAAAATTAGAGGCATAAAGTTAGAAAAGCAAGTTATGAAATCTTTTCTTTCCAGAACGTCTTTCATCTCTATGTGTATATTTAGTTGTCTTTTCTACACATTATACATTGTAATTGATATGGTTAGTACCTAAAACTCAGTGTCCTTAGCGATTTTTGTTTCTGGTCTTTGAGATTTGTTTCTTTCCCCATCATGCCTCTCCATGTCCTAACCGTCACCTAACTTAATTCAGCAGCTGTCCTCTAAAACACTTCATGCCAGAATTAAGGAGACCACTGAATTCAGATTTCCTCTACCCAAATGGTAATCAAAGTGAGACAAAACATCATTTGTGCTGAGTGGAGAAATGGATTGCGGGTATTCTAAGATGACTCCTGGAACACATTTCTTCATAGGAAATGTGACAAACCAGAATATAAATAGTATATTATTCTGGACCAGGCACATAATGTTTGAAAAAGGTTAGTTGATCTGAGAAGCTAAATAATGCTAGATCCCTACTGCAAACAGACTAATAACATACTTAGGGAACATAAATGTAACATAGCATTCTTACCTTGCAGTGCACCCTAGCCAGCAGCATTTATGGAACACATGATGTCTATAGGCATTCTACCATTGGGGCATCAGCTATAGCTCCTGCTTTAAGAATTTTACAGCTTAGTAAGGAGTTGCAATGATTTTTGATTTTTCTCAAATTACCAAGACTCTTAAAAGTCATTAAAATTAAAGTTGATAAAATTAGGTCAGAATGTTTGTAAAACAGCATAAATTGTTCATTTATTTACAAAGAATGAAAAGTACAAATGTTTATTTTTGGCATTTTATATGAATTTATGTTATGCAGAAATATACATAGTAAGTTAAGATGTAAAATACCTGCATTCAACAATGAGGACAACTCTTTTTTTTTAATGTTTTTTATTTATTTTTGAGACAGAGAGAGACAGAGCATGAGCTGTGGAGGGTCAGAGAGAGAGGGAGACACAGAATCCAAAGCAGGCTCTAGGTTCTGAGCTGTCAGCACAGAGCCTGATGCGGGGCTCGAACTCAGAAACCGCGAGATCGTGACCTGAGCTGAAGTTGGACACTTAACCAGCTGAGCCACCCAGGGGCCCCAAGGACAACTCTTTAAGCAAAAGGTGAAGTATATTAAGAATGGATGATGAAAGGCAAAAATCTAAAGCTATCAGAAAGGAGTACTACTATTTCAAATTGGATAAGAAATAATATGTTTATAGCTAATAGATGAATATTTAAAGGACATCAGCCTCATCTGTTGGAATCAGATATGAACATATTTGAACCAGAGGGTGACATCATGTATATGTTTAGTCCAGAGGCATTTTGGGTTTTAAACACACATTATTTGGTGACCCATCTAACTGCTAAATTATGTCTACCCAAATAGCTAGAGGTACCTTTTATATTGTTTATTGTGTAATCATAACCAGCTAGATTATCCTGTAGTCACAAAATATGAATGATGACTTTGAAAGAATTTGAATTGGCTGATTGCAAAGGACAGAGAATTCCTTTACTAATGTTTATTTTAATAAAAATAGCCAACTCCAGATTTTGCTTCAAGCAGTAATATTTTCTATACATCCTTTATTTTCACTTCCTAAATGTGTTTATAGTATAAACTCCTAGAATGAGTCATTGGAAAAGAATGTTTAGCACAATATGACATTATGCAATTTTTGGCTCCTTCATAATGATTTTCGAAATTGAAGGGGGTGTGCCTGGGTGGCTTAGTCCATTAAGCATCTGACTTTAGCTCAGGTCATGATCTCATGGTTCGTGGGTTTGAGCCCCACATTGGACTCTGTGCTGACAGCTCAGAGCCTGAAGCCTGCTTAGGATTCTGTCTCTCCCTCTCTCTCTAACCCTCCCCCACTCACTCTCTGTCTGTCTCTCTCTCAAAAATAAATAATAAACATAAAATAATATAAATTGGTGGTGGTAATTGATAAGCCATTTAATAAAGATCTGTGTGTATATGTGTATATATACATATTGTACAAGCCTGTAGCTATCATTCATGTACAGTTTTGAGAGCTATTGTTTCAATTGCCAATTAATACATAAACAAAAAATACTTATTTTTCTGTGCCTATCAACATTTAAACTAATTTTAGAATCATCAGATCTAATATTAATATATTATCACTATACTATTTTCTTTTATGAATATAATCAACTGAAGGTTAGAAGGACTCCCTTCTTGATAAGTACTTAATTAATGGGCTCTTCTATAAGGTGTGTGAGTAAAATAAGTTCTCAAAACATAGATATTCATCAGTGTATTTTTCAACAAAATTATTTTTATTTTGTAAATATTGGTTAAAATCATTCTTCACACCCACTATCCCACATTTGTTAATAAAATAATTTGAAAGTCCAAATGAAAGTCCACTTTCCTCTGGGATGTGACATCCATCGTGAGGTACCTCCACTGTCAAGCTTTGTGGGCACAATCTGAAAATTGCTTCCTTTGGACAAGGTCGTGTGACAACTTCTGTATGTGTAAGATAGTTAACAAAATGCCATATATATATAAAATGTTTGTTCCTTAGGGGTCTTTTCCTCTGTTTTTAAATAAGTGTATTACAAGTAACATTAATGAAAAGTTTTCCATGACCTAGAGTGAAATATATACTATTGTGCTTTCATTCTCCTCCCATGTGGCATAAATTTTAAAATCCTGTCTTAGAAATAAGATATTTAAAATTTTGTAGTACCGAACTCTTCTAGAGACCATTTATTTAGTTCATCCTTTTCCAGATGAAATAAAGAATTTAATATGGCAAATAGTTAAGAAATTCCCATGGCCCAAGAGGCAGAGTTTTTCAACTATATTTAACAGAATGACAAAAATATAACATTGAAATAATTGGCCATCATTAAGAGTAAATAGTATGGAGGAGCTAATACCACGTGATTATTTCTACTGCATTCATGAGGACATTGAACCTAAAGTAAAGGATTTATATAAATTTATTTGCCTCATATCTAAGTAGGATTATCTGCTTCTAAATATTATATTCTTAAGCTTAACTAAAAACCACCGTGGTGAGATTTTTAAAATAAAGATGAAAAATAGCAAATGTAACAAAATGATTTATGGTATATGATATGTAGAGTTGGTGAGCTTCTCAAATTTTTGTCTAACAACCCTTTAGAAAAACCAGTCACCTAAATACTAATACTTATATTAGGATATAGATAAAGCCCCTTTCTTTACCAGAAAGAAGAGGTAAGTATGACAGGTACCCAACTATACATGCCATATATGTTTCTGTTACAAAAAACTAAGAATGTTTATTGTAAGCACAGTATCTGGTAAATATCTGCAAAAAAAATTGGAAGGACAGCTGAAAGACATAGGAGTCTGCAGATTATTCATTTTATTGGTGCTGGCAAGGACAGTTTTAAAAGAGGTGCTCTATTTGAACACTGGACTTTGTAAAGAGAGTGGGGAAGTAAGACATTTCTGTAATCACTAAGGGTACCTCTTAAGCCTGGTTTTTCCATTTCCTGGCCATGAAACTTTGTTTTAGGCATTAACTTTCCTCAGCTTAGTTCTCTATGTAAACAAATGATACAGAATAATCATATTTTATTTGGAGACTGAATTCCTAAGAACTTGTTTATTCAAAACCTATACAATTTGAAGTGAATCGTGGCTCAATATTATAGGGATTTCTGGCCACCAGTTCAAGCCCCATTGTCACTTTACTTGACCAATCAGTGTAAATGCCTAACACATCCTTAGAAAATATTTCTTTAGAGAATATTGTCTATCAGTGCTCAAATCTAAAATCAGTAAAGAAAGATAACAATAAAATTTATTGACCTGAAAATGTAATAGTAGGAATAATGACAATGTTAATGATAATGGCAAGTGTTCACAGTGACTTAATATTTCTGAGGTTCTATATGCATAACCTCACTGAATTCTTACAACAGCTCTATGAGTCAAGGCCTACTGTCTTTATTTTCCAAGCTTCCACCAAATCTTGATCCTAGATTTGGATCGAGAAAGCCAGGCACTGGAGTCTGGGTTGTTAATGATGCCGGCCCACCTTCTTTACAACCATACTATGATTTTCAAATCTTTTACCAGGCTTCAAAACTGTGTGTATGTATTGGAGGGAGGGATTATGTGTGATTTTATCAGTTGTGGTGTTTTAGAATAGAAGTACCTGGTAATAGGAGGGCCTCACATATTTTTGGCACTGATCATTATTTTTCTTTTTTTATGCCGTACACTTTGAGTAATACATTCAAGCCAAATAATTCTGTAGAGTCCTCTTTTACACCATACCATTGTTTGATTATACTCCATATCTTTCTCATCAAAATGCAAGCTCTGTGAGGTGTGGGCCATACATCATTCATTTTGTGTTGCCCAAAATGTTTTTCATAGTGACTCTTGAAGCCTGTGTTTAACAAATACTAAAAGAACAGCAAAATGTGTGAAGCCATGTAACTGTTTAACTCTACTCCAAGAGGCACAGAAGTACTTAAGTATATCAAAACAGAGTTTTTATATATGTACTTTATACAAAATATACTTGCCCTCGGTGAGTGACCATGTGCAAAACTACATTAGAATAAGCTTATTACATCATATAATTACTCTTGGGTATGTAAATCGGTTCTCAGAGCCATTTTATATAATACTCCTGTACCATTAAATATCTCTAAAACAATCAACATGGTTTTATGCTAAGAATATTTCAGTGGTTAGTTTCTCTTAGGATGAATAGTATTTCAGAATATTAGAGAATACTTGAAGATGTGCTTTGCAGATCAAATGCCAGTTTGAATTTACAATCTGTCCTTTTAACCTCTGATCATGTCAGGGATAACAATGTATTTTAGCTCTTCGGTTATCCTCCCAGATAAGTAATACCTGTCATATGAATCATTAAAACATGTTAAGGCATTAAATTTCATGATAGCAGTTTTTATTGGAAGGTTACATTAATTTGTTACCAGACTTTTTGCATCAGTAGAAATAAAAGATCAATTCTCAATAACTCTGTCCTTTAAACTTCATGATGATCCCTTATCTATGATATGACAAACAAATGGTATTTTCAGTGGGTAATTTCTCATTTTGGACTGTATTATGAGGTCCAAGTAAATCGTAATAAAAGCTTTTCCTCAGACGGTTTCATAGTATGCAAGTAGACATGGTTCACACTGCTTTGATAAATGAAGCACCATCGTGATGGTTTGGAGGAGTGCTACCTATACTTAACATATCCATCCATCTTAGCATTCTTGCATTTATTCCGTGTAGAAGATGGCTAAATCTCAGTGGAGAAAGCTTTAATTTCCTTTCAAATGTCATTGGCTTGGAATGCTTTGATCATGCTGAGATTTGTCCAACCTCTGTCATGGCAATTCTCTGTTGATTTCAGGCTGATTTATTTTGTACATCAAAGGCATGAAAGGACCATTCTACAACTCATGCTTTTGGCTTCACATTTTGAAGTCTCTTGAATACTCATGAGCCATATTGTTATAAGAAATGAACCACTGTTACACACTTAGAAAGTAAGGCAACTGGCTGAAACTGAAGCAAGCAGATTTTATTTGCTTTTTCTCAAAAGCAAGGATTCTTTCTTAGGTAGCTATTCCTTAACTCCTATATTATTTTGTTCAAATAAGGACTTCCTTTAAAAACAGAAGATCATTTTTGAATTTATGGTCTAATAACATGTCAGATTTTAATTTTGTCATGTATGAAATGCTTTAAGTAACGGAGAATTTAAAGTTCAAGAACTGAAGTCAACAGATATTTGAAAAGGGCAGTAATCACAATGGTTTTATAATCTACCAGTTTCTGATTTTATATTTCAGATATTATAATAGAAAATATTCTAGAGAAAGAAAAATAACTTTTTGTTATTGACATATAATAGACATACACCATTATATTAGTTTCAGATGTACAATGTAATGATGTCACACTTATACATACTGGGAATGATCATCACAATAAATCTAGTCACCATCCGTAACCATAAATAGCTACAAAAACTTTTTTTGTGTGTGTGTGTGTATGGTGATGAGAAATTGCAAGATCCACTTTCCCAGCAAGCTTCAAATATGCACTATATTTCCATTGACTACAGTTACCATGCTTCACACCACATCCCCATGACCTATTGATTTCACAATTAGAAATTTGTATCCACTTACCCCCTTCATCCATTTTGCCCAGCTCCTAACCCCTTCCCAAACCCTGTCGACCACCCCACTCTGTCCTTTGTACGTGTAGGTCTTATTTTGTTTTGTTTGTGCATTTGTTTTGTTTTTTAGATCCCACATATAAGTGAGATTATGCAATATTTGTCTTTCTCTGTCCGAATTATTTCAATAGGCATAATACTCTCAAGGTCATCCATGTTGTCACAAAAGACAAATTTCATTCCTTTTTGATGGTTCAATACTATTCTGTTATATATATATATATATATATATATATATATATATTTTATATATTATATATTTACATATTTATAAAATTTTATATATATTTACATATATGAAAAATAAACATAAGGGTGCATATAACTTTTCAAATTAGTGTTTTTGCTTCCTTTGGATAAATACCTAAAAGTGGAATTGCTTGATCATATGGTGTTTTATTTTAAATTTTTTGGGTAACTTCTACATCATATTCCAGAGTGGCTGCATCAATTTGCATTCCCAACAACAGAGCATAAGAGTTCCCTTTTCTCCACATCCTCACCCATGCTTGTTATCTCTTGTCTTTTTGATAATAGCCATTCTTACAGGTATAAGGTGTTACCTCATAGTAATTTTCCTGATAATAGTGATGTTGAGCACTTTTTCATACGCCTGCTGGTTATCTGTGTGTATTCTTTGGAAAAATGTCTGTTCAGATCCTCTGCCCATATCTTTAATTAGTTTGTTTGCTTTCTTGCTATTGAGTAGTAGTTATTTATATATTTTGGATATCAAGCCTTTATTAGATACATGATTTGGGAATATTTTCTCCCATTGAGAGGTTAACTTTTTGTTTCGTTGATGTTTTCCTTTAGTGTGCAGAAACTTTTTAGTTTGAAGTAATGATATTTGCTTACTTTTGCTATTATTGCTTTTGCTTTTGGAGTTAGACTTAAAAGAATTACTAAAGCTAATGTCAAGGAACTTATTTGCCGGCTTTCTTCTAGGAGATTTATGGTTTTAGGTCTTACAACTCTTTAATCCATTTGAGTTAATTTTTGTGTATGGTGTCAGTTAGTGGTTCAGTTTCATTGTTTTGCATGTGGCGGCCCGGTTTTCTCAGCACTATTTTTTAAGACTTTCCCCATTGTATATACTTGCTTTCTTTGTCAAAAATAAGTTGACCATATATGCATGTTTTTTTCCCCTGCATTCTCTGTTCTGTTCCATTGATCTGGGTATCTCTTTTTAGGTCAATATTATACTGTTTTGATTACTATAGCTTTATAATGTAGTTTAACATCATCAGGAAGCATGATGCCTCCATCTTTGTTTTTCATGTTCAAGATTGCTTTGTCTATTCAGGGTCTTTTGAAGTTCCAATCAAATTTTAGGGTTGTTCTGTTTCTTCAGAAATACCATTGTGATTTTGATAGGGATTGCATTCAATCCGTAAATTGCTCTGGAGAGTATGGACATTTTAACAGTTTTAATTCTTCCAATCCATTAGCACAGAATATCTTTACATTTATTGGTGTATTCCTCAATTTTTCATTGATGTTTTATAGTTTTTAGTGTAGAGGTCTTTAACCTCTTTGGTTATATATATTCCAAATATATTTTATTCTTTTATTCTTTTTGATGCACTTATACATTAGATTGTTTCTTGATTTTTCATTCTGATAGTTCAATTTTAGTATATAGAAACTCAACAAATTTTTGTGTGTTGATTTTGTATCTTGCAACTTTACTGAATTCATTTATTAGTTCTTATAGTTTCATGTGGAGTCTTTAGGATTTTCTATATATGAAATCATGTCATCTGCAATCAGTGACAGTTTTACTTCTTACTTTCCAATTTGGATGCCTTTTATTTCCTTGCCTTGTCTGAGTGCTGCAACTAGGATTTCCAGTATTATGTTGAATATGGTGAGAGTGGGTATCCTTCTCTTGTTTCTGATCATGGAGGAAAAGCTTTCAGATTTTCACCATTGAGTATGATGTTGACTATGAGCTTATCACACATGGCCTTTATCATGTTGAGGTATGTTCCAGTATACCCACATTGTTGAACATTATTATCATTAGTGAATGTTGAATTTTGTCAAATGCATTTTCTGCATCTATTGAGAAGACTTAATGTTTCTTGGAATTTATCCTTTTTCACTAGGTTGTTCAGTTTGTTGCTGTATATTATTGCTCATAGTAGTCCCTTCTGATCCTTTGTATTTTTGTGGTATCATTTGTAACTTCTCTTTCATTGCTGTTTTATTCATTTGAGCTCTCTTTTTTCTTTTTTTTCTTGGTGAAACTAGCTAAATGTTTGTCAATTGTCTTTATCTTTCTCTTAATTTTATTGATCTTTTCTATTTTCTTTTTCTTTTAATTTTTTTAACAATTATTTATTTTTGAGAGATGGCGACAGAGCATACCTGGGGGAGGGGCAGAGAGGGAGGGAGACACGGAATTTGAAGCAGATCCAGGCTCCAAACTGTTAGTGCAGATTCCATTGTGGGACTGGAACCCACAAACCATGAGATCATGACCTGAGCTGAAGTCGGATGCTTAACCAACTCAGCCACCCAGGCACCCCTTTTCTATTCTTTTTAGTCTCTTTTTCATTTATTTCCACTTTGATTTTTGTTATTTCCTTCCTTCTACTAAGTTTGTGCTTTGTTGGCCCTTCTTTTTCTAGTTCCTTTAGGTGTTAATTTGGATTGTTTATTTGGAGATATTTTCATTCTTGAAGTAGGTGTGTTTCACTGCAAACTTCCTCCTTAGAATTGCTTTTACTGCATCTCATGGAATTTGGTAAGTTGTATTTCTGTTTTCATTTGTCTGAAGGTATTTTTTGATTTCTCCTTTGATTTCTCATTGACCCATTTGTTGTTCAGTAGTATGTAGTTTAATCTCTACGTATTTGTGATTTTTCCAATTTTCTTCTTATAATTGATTTCTAGTTTCATACTATTATGGTCAGAAAAGATGATTTATATGATTTCAATTTTCTTAAATCTATTGAGACTTGTTGTGTGGCTTAACATATGATCTATTCTGGAGAATGTTTCCTGTGCACTTGAGAAGAATTGGTATTCTGCTGGCTTGGGATGGAATGGTCTGTGTGAATCTATTAAGTTCATCTGGTGTAATGTGTTGTTTAAGCTAAAGTTTCCTTATTGATTTTCTGTCTGAGTAATCTACCCTTGATGCAAGTGGGATGTTAAAGTCCCTTTAACCTTAAGTTAAACTTAAGGTTAACCTTAAGTTTGGTAATATTTGCTTTATATGTTTGGATGCTCCTATGTTGTATGCATAAACATTTACAGTTGTTATATCGTCTTGTTGGATTGACCTCTTTGTCACTATTTCATGCCCTTTGTCTTTTATTATAGTCTTGTTTTAAAATTTTTGTCTGATAAGAGTATAGCAACCACAGTTTTCTTTTGGTTTCATTTGCATGTAATATCTTTTTCTATTCTTTCACTTTTGGTCTCTATTTGTCCTAGCAATCAAAGTGAGTCTCTCACAGGCAGCATATAGATGTGTTTTGGGTTTTTTGATTTTTGTTTCCTTATCCTATTGGCCACTTTATGTCTTTTGACTGGAAAATTTAATCCATTTATATTTAAAGTAGTTATTGATAGATATGTACTTATTCATATTTTGTTAATGTTCCCTGGCTGTTTTGTAGCCCTCTCTGTTCATTTGTTCTTCTCTTGCTCTCTTCTCTCATGGATTGATGACTTTTTTGAGTGTTATGCTTAAATTCCCTTCTTATTATCATTTGTGTATACACTGTAGATTTTTGGTTGATGGTTACCATGATGCTTACATATAAAAACTTATATATAAATAACAGTCTATTTTAAATTGATAACAACTTATATGAATACATTCTAAAATTCTACATTTTTTACTGCCCCCAACTTTTTATGTTTTTGAGTTTGCATTTTACATCTTTTGATATTGTGTATCCCTTAAGTGATTATTGTGACTATAGTTATTTTTCCTACATTTGTCTTTTTGACCTTCATACTAGCTTTATAAGTGATTAATCTGCTACCTTTACTATCTGTTTATCTTTACCAGGGAGATTTATATTTTCATGTATTTTCTTATTGCTAAGTAAGGTCCTTTCTTTTCAGCTTAAAGAAGTGCCTCTAACATTTCTTGTAAACCTGGTTTACTGGTGGTGAATTCCTTTAGCTTTTGCTTGTCTGAAAAACTCTACCTCTCCTTCAATTCTGAATGATAATCTTGCCAGGTAAAGTACTCTTTGTTGGAAGTTTGTTTTCTTTAAGCACTCTGATGATATTGTGCCACTTTTTTTCTGGCCTACAAAGTTTCTGCTATAAAGTCTGCTGACAGTCTTATGGGCATTCATGCAACCAGTTGTATGCATGTATGCAACTAGTTGCTTTTTCTTGCTTCTTTTAAGATTTTCTCTTTATCTTTAAAGTTTGACATTTTGGGCTGCCTGGGTGGCTCAGTCGGTTATACATCCGACTTCGGCTCAGGTCATGATCTTACAGTTCATGAGTTTGAGCCCTGAATCAGGCTTTGTGCTGACAGCTTGGAGCCTGGAGCCTGCTTCAGATTCTGTGTCTCCTTCTATCTCTGCTCCTCCCCACTTGTGCTCTGTTTCTGTCTCTCAAAAATAAATAAATGTAAAAAAAAAAAACTAAAAAAAAATTTTTGGCATTTTAATGATAGTATTTCTCCGTATGGATTTTATTTGGAACTCTCAGGGCCTCCTGGATTTAGATTTCTGTTTCCTTCTCCAGAGTAAGGAAATTTCTAGCCATTATTATTAAAAAAATGTTTTTTTTCTTTCCTTTTCTCTTTCTCTTCTCCTTCTGGGACCCCTAAAATGAAAATGAGATGATTATTCCACTGAATGTTGCCCTATAGGTCTCTTAAGCTATCTTCCCTTTATTTATTTATTTATTTATTTATTTATTTATTTATTATTTATTATTATTATTTTTTTTTTTCTTCTCTGTGTGAGCTCCCCTGCCCTCTCTTTTGGATCACTTATTCTTCCTTTGTTTCATCTGTTCTGCCATTAAACCCTCCTGTACATTTTTTAGTTAAGTTAATACATTCTTCAGCTCTGTGACTTCTGTTTAGTATATTTTGATATTTTCTGTCTTTATTTAAGTTCTCACTGTGTTCATCCATCTTTTCGCCCAATTTTGGTGAGCATCTTTATGACCATTACTTTGAAATCTTTAACAGGTAAATTACTTATCTCTTCTTATTAAGTTTTTTCCCCCTGAGGTTTTATCTTGTTGTTTTATTTGGAACATATTCTGCTGTTTCCTCATTTTGCTTGACTCTTTGTGTTTGTTTCCATGTTTTAAGCACAATAGTTTTCCAATCTTGAAGGAGTGACCTGTATAGGAGATGAACCTTACCATTCAACCTGACCCAGCTCTTGGTTGTCTCTCAAACCTTTGTAATTGTCTAAGATCCTGATTTTTTCCTGATAGGTCCCAGTTGTTGAGGGTATGCCGAATCCTCTGTCAGTATTCCAAAGGAAGGGATCTCAGCACCTAGTTTCAGGCTGATTAGAGGCCAGACCCTCAGGCAGCAGCTTTTAAAGTATGCAAATATATACAGTCCTGTGGGATACAATCTTAAATCCTGCTGGCTTCCAGACCAGGATATCTAGAGGCATCCCCTGGGTAACAGTTGCAAAAATCAGGGTTTCAGAAAAGTGTATAAACTTCTTTCTGTGAGGTGCCAGTGAGCTGTAGCACAGCCAAAGGAGAGTACAAAGATGGTATCCCCTGGCCTATGCTTCCTGAAAGTGCCTCCAAAACCTCTACATGTATGGCAAACCTGAAGCCTGACCATCAGAAAAGCTCCAAGACAAATAAATAGGCCTTTTTAAATTTATTTTTTTTTAACGTTTATTTATTTTTGGGACAGAGAGAGACAGAGCATGAACGGGGGAGGGGCAGAGAGAGAGGGAGACACAGAATCGGAAACAGGCTCCAGGCTCTGAGCCATCAGCCCAGAGCCTGATGCGGGGCTCGAACTCACGGACCGCGAGATCGTGACCTGGCTGAAGTCGGACGCTTAACCGACTGCGCCACCCAGGCACCCCAAATAGGCCTTTTTAAAAGAAAGGCTAGGGGTGTGTTTCAGTCTGCTGTCTAGTGTTCTAGAGTGCGTAGGGTTCCAAGAACTGTCTTTCCAATTATTACAGTCCTGTGCAACCCCAGAGCACAAGCCCCTCTGTCATCTAGAGCCAGGTGTTCTAGGAGCATCCCCTGTGCGAACTATGTTCATCTCCTGGCTTTAGTGGAGCTGTGGGAGACTGCAGAGCCATGGCACACCTACTGACTTTTGTTGGGCTGAGGGATGGCATAGATCTGGGGTGTACCCACTGACACTGTCAAAGTAGAGGGAGAGTGCAGAAATGTTGCTTGCAGCGTCTCTGTCAGGAGAGATTCCCAGTAGACCCCTGCCCCTCGGGCAGATTCTTTAAGATTAGCAAATGAATCTCCTTCACATATTATAGTCTATGCACTTTTTAAGCTGCTGCTTTTATGCTGGTCTCTGGAGCAAGTCTGCATAGGAGCCCTTTAAAAGAAGTATCTCAATGGTCTACAGTTCTTTGGGTTTCATGGATGTGAGCCCTACTGGTTTTCAAAGCTAGATATTTTGGGGGCTCATTTCTCTGTTGCTAGGCCCAGAAGTTGGACTAACTGTGTGGAACATGAACTCCTTACTTATCAGAGGGAAACTCCAGGTTTGTGAGATCCCTCCTAATTGTAGGTTTCTGCACTGGGGATATAGTTTTGGTGAGACCATGACTCTACCTCTCCTATGTCCATGTGACTCTTTTCTTGTTTTTTGTGAAGGAGCTGTTCAGCTGATTTTCAGGGGGGGGGGGGTTGGTGGTTTATTTTTGTTTATTTTTTTGTTGTTTTTTTTTTGTTTTTTGTTTTGTTTTTGTTTTTTTGAGTGACTGTTCCATATGTAGCTATAGATTTGGTGTGTTTGTGGGAGGAAGTAAGTTCAGGATCTTCCTATGCTGCCATCTTAGGCCTACTCCAGATATAACTCTTGATTTCTCTATTCATTACTATTACATTTCTTTCATTTCTCTATTCATTACTCTTTATTTCTCTATTTATTACTTTATGATGCAGGTCTTCTGTAGATCTTTATTCCTTTCTGCTATTTGTCTTTTAGTCATTCGTGTGTGTTTGTGTGTGTGCACATGTATGTGTGTGTGTTTGGCAACCAGATAATGAGCAGAAAAAATAGAAATGTTAATTATATATAAATTGTTCAATTAATATTTCTCATATTGAAATCAAATAAATTTTATCTATTGATTCTTATAAAAACAAACCAGAATGCTAGAAAATGTGATATTTCCATGCATTATCATCATCATCATGATCATGATGATCATCATCTTCATCATTGAACAGAGACAGGTATGTTAGGATTTAGCTGTGGTGGATAGATTATAAAAATAATAACAATGGTGAGCATTTATTAGGCACTTAAAATGTACTTAGCACTTTTCTAACATAGTTTTCAGAACAGTCTCCTGAATTAGATTCAATTATTAACATGATTTTACAGATAAGAGAACTGAAAAGTATATAAACTGTCCAAAGTCTAATGGCAGATGATTATCAGAGTGTATATTTCTGGCATTTGTGTTCTAATGTTTCCCATATAGAATATTATAACTTTGCTAGTATTAAGATAATGTATAATAATTTTATTTTACTTTTTATAAATTTTAATGTTTATTTTTGAGAGAGACAGACAGACAGAGCATGAGTGGGGGAGGGGCAGAGAGAGAGTGAGATACAGAATCCGAAGCAGGCTCCAGGCTCTGAGCTGTCAGTCCAGAGCCTAATGCAGGGCTTGAACTCTCGAACTGTGACCTGAGCCAAAGTTGGATGCTTAACCGACTGAGCCACCCAGGAAGCCCAAGATATTTTGTGATAATTCTAGATTTTAGTTTACTCCACAATACTTTGCTTTTTTATACCTAAAGATGTATTCATCTAGTCAATAATTCAAAATTTCCAATTTTGAGTTTTAATACACTTATATTATAAAGATTTAAAAATGGCTATAATGTAACAATGATTTCATTACTTAAAATTATGTAAATATTTACTTTCTATTTGTTTATTATTTGATGAAAAGCACTGTTTCTCTTATAGACCTTTTTATTTTTTGCATTCAGAAATATATATGTATACATGTATATTATAAAACATACACAAACTAATAGAGTTTTATAAAATCCCATGTTCACAAATCTCTGATAATTATAGCATATTCACAATTCAATATATAATAACCACCATTAAGTCTCATATATACTCTAATTACTTATTAAAGTCCAGAAACATTATAATTATTTGTTGAGATTCTTCTCTAATCAGTAAAAGAGTCTTTGGTAAAATAACTGTAACATTATGTCAGTTAATACTGAAGACCTACAGTCAACTATGCAGTGAATTATCACCAGACCTTATAACTTAGCAAACTATAGACATATCAAGTGAATTATTTTTGTGTTGGTTTAGCTAAAGCATAAGCCCTGAAAATACTAAAAAATATCAGATATATTTAAGCATTTAAATATGTTGGAAATATTAATATATAATGCAAGGTATTCCTCAGAATGTATTGGGAAATTATTAAGATTCATTTAAATGAAGATAATTGAATGTAAAGAGGTAATATTTTAATCCTACATTCTATTCATAACAATTAATTTAATTCTTCCTAAGCCTTATGAAATGTGAATCATTGAAGCTGTATTTTAAGTTTTTATTTCATAACTTGTTTTATTATTAGTGATTTCATTTTGTATTTGTAGCAAATTTTAAAAATAATTTAATGAATTAATAATTAACCTATTAAAATAAAGTATATAATGAGAATGACCTGAAAGTAAATAATTAAACTCTTCAAACATTATTAATGAGAATTTACTGCTGTTAAAAAGTTGTTTACCAACTCTGATAATATGAATGTGAGTAGTGATGGAAAGTTTAAACCCCAGAGATAATTGTCATCTGTTTTTTTAACCAAACTATTATCATATCAAAGAATGTTATGTAGACTTTCATTACTCCTCAGAAATGATTTCACACCCAGTTTACAAGTTACACATAATATACATCCTATATCTTAATGTATATTATTATATTCTATATATAGACAATTATATGTTTATAGTATATATAATAATATACATTAATATAATATATAAAATACATATAAATGTTTATATTACATATAAATTTTATATCTAGTACATAATTTATATCTTTAAAATCACAGTATACCTTATTTGTTCTATTTTGTGATATGAACTGATAACTGGTTTGAGGTAGGAGAGGTGAGGCATTAGAAGTGCTTACCTTGATTTTAGAAACATTAAAATATGGGGAAATATTCACATGAAAGCCAGGAACATAAGGTATATTCCCTCAAATTCAAATCTGAGCCCAGATGTTTTGTTGTGAGTTTGTAGAAACTCATATATTCATGGAGAAATTTCTTGGTTTTCATGGATTCTTTGAAATTAATCAATTTGGTACATTCTATGAAAGGCCAATACTCCCCATGAGTTCAGAGCATTTTCAAGGTTAAGAATACTATCAGTTGAAAAGTACATGATTTGGACTAGTTTCAAAATAATATCATGTATCTGAGCTGCATGTACTGCATATTTCCTAAATTGTTAACAACGGTTTTATAACAATTACTCTGTGTCTCGAACTATTTACAAGGAAACAGCCTCTCTTTGTTTCATTCTTGGCTCTATGGAAATGGCTTTTGCGAGGAATCTGGGTTCCATTCCCAGTATAAATGCAAACTGACTGGCACCAAGTCTATGAAGTAGAGCATTTATACAGCATACTTAGCCAAAACAATTTACTTATAAGGGAAAAACAATAATTTGGGTCTGTGAATTGGTTTCCCATGTTGATTATAGTCACATTAAATAGAAACAGCTTCGATCTCCCTATTTAATTGTTCTACACTTTTCTCTTGATAATAGTGGAAATTATACCAGTCCTTATTCAAATAGAAAACAAATGAGACTGGAGCTAAAGTACATTTTTCTATAACATGGAGAGCATAAGAAAACATTTTAAGAAATTATTAAATAAAGAGTCTGAGGTGCCTTCAGTATATACCACCAAAAAAAGCCAAAAAAATATGTTTATATTTGGATAATACCATTTGACCTTATTTCTTTACCTAAATAGTGATCAATATCAAGTGTAAATTTATACTTCAAGATAATATTCACAGCAAGTATATCATTTCTTGTCTGTGGTATGAAATCAATCCTCCTAAGAAACCATGTAGTGTAGGGACACCTGGATGGCTCAGTTGGGTTAGCCTCCAACTTCAACTCAGGTCATGAACTCATGGTTCATGAGTTCGAGCCCTACATCGGGCTCTGTGCTTCAGAGCCTGCTTTGGATCCTCTGTCTCCCTCTTTCCCTTTCCTTCCCCTGTGTGCTTTCTCTCTCTCTCTCTCTCTCTCTCTCTCTCTCTCTCTCTCTCTCTCAAAAATAAATAAACATTTAAAAAGAAAAGAAACCATGTAGTATATTTATTTAAGCCTTTTTTGGTGAACAATAACAGTTACCATTTAATGAACACCTATTATGTGTGTAATATACATTCATTTTCAATAAATACACTTGCATTAATTCATACAATAGCATACATATTTAACAGATAGGAAAACTGAAGATCACAGAGATTCTTTATATATTATGTTAGCAAATGCACATTGAACACTACAATGTTAGTGTAATTTGCTAGTAAATAAATTAGGGATATAAAAACCAAGTAAGTTTGTTGTAATTTCTGATCTCTCTGAGACTATTGCCTATTGACAGTTAAGGTTAAATAATATGTTCGATAATAAGCTGGTAAGTACTTGAACTCAGCTTCCAAATGTTGTACTTTTGTATGAATGAATGAATGGAACATATTGAAGTAAATCTGCAAAAAAAGTCTGTATACTATTAGGATTTTTATTCTTGCCATTTCTGTCATCAAACCCTTTAAATACAAATTAATATCATTTGATTTAGAAGATATGTTATTTCCCATCATGGCTTTGAGTGATATGTTCACAAAGATGCAATGAATTTGTACTTGATTTGAGCCTTGAATTGATCTTGGATTATAAAAAGTGAAAAAAAGCATGCGTTGCTTTAACACACAGCAGAGAATTTATTAATATGCTGGGAAGCTATGTATAATGTGTAAATGGAAATCTCTCATTGTAGTATTCTTTCATGGTTCTAAATGGTGCCATGACTGAGGTCATGCCATGATGTTAGCATGGTTTGTGAAACTGTAATAGCTTGGCTTTTTTGACAGATTTTTCATTTAAATATTTGGCTCCACTTACATAGGAGGTTGCCATCATTTGTAAGCTTTCCTCTTTTTCGTCTTGTAATCTCTGCAGGATGAAAAATGTTCTGATGCTATGGAAATTATTCCAGCACAGATGCATTTAGATTGCAGAAATTGCTTTGGGTTGTTTAAAGCAAGACATTTTTTGATTGTTTCCATGATGATTGGATGCTTCATTAACCCCTTTATTGTTGACATCCTATGGAGACTCGATATGTAGTCTTAATTATTTTAAAAGACAATTCTTTGTTATTTAGCTGGTGATTAAAAACACATTAAAAGATGGCACAGAAAGACTATTTTTGTTCATTACCAGATCTGAAAATCTAATCATGTAGTAAGAGACTAATTTTCACATAATTCTTAAAACAATAAGTACACTACTGTAGAAATTATTTGTGCTGCCTATATCAGTTAATTAACCAAACCGCACGAGAGAGAAAGATGATTATTTTCTATTAATCAAGTGGAAAAGTCCAGAGTAGACACTTTTATCAATGCTTTTAAGAAAAATATCTCAGAGTGAATTCGTAAGATGAAACTAAAATATTTGAATGCAAGTAGAACAAGTGCAAGGAAGAGAAACAATGTACTGAAAGCACGTGAAGTCAGTTTAAATGAAAGACAGAAAATGCCCAGTGACAGAACTGCAGGTTTTAGGGGGAAAAACGTGAGAACAGAAATACCATGTCCATTATGCAATGTAAATACCCCTAAGTAAAATATTTTACACTTGATCTTCATAATAAAAGCATTTACCTTCATGCATATGGTGACACGTAAGCAGGTATCTCACAGTGTTTACATACTGGAAACTTCACTTCAAATAATCATCGCAGCATCCACAATAAAGGAAAATGTGATCACTGGGAACATAGTTCAGAAGAAAATGGCATATTCCACCAAGAATTTGAGATTATTTCCATTATGAAGCAGTTACTACAGTTGTTAAAATTTTTATGAAGAATAAACCCTTCGTTTATTTTTTATATTTTAATTTTTTTAATGTTTATTGATTTTTGAGAGACACAGAGAGACAGAGTGTGAGTGGGGAAGGGGCAGAGAGACAGGGAGACACAGAATCCCAAGCAGGCTCCAGGTTCTGAGCTGTCAGCACAGAGCTCTACATGGGGCTCGAACTCATGAGCTATGAAATCATGACTGGAGCTGAAGTCGGCTGCCCAACTGACTGAGCCGCTCAGGTGCCCCAGATCCTTTACTTCTTACCTTGAAGTCCCCACTTCCTCTGACTTCACACAAAAAGCTTTTATTTAACAATGAGCATATGTTTGGTGAGTAGGTTTTTCAGCTAAAAATTCCCGTTTACCGTGTCAGGCAATGAACTAAGTAGCTTTACGTATAATGTCATTTCAATCTTTACCCAAGAATTCGTCAAGTAAACATTATGTCCATAAAATAGATGAAGAACTTGAGCCTTAGGTTAAGGTTAATAACAGATTTATATTTAGGTTTATATAATAATAGCTAATGTTCTACTCAGGTTCTGTTGAATTCCAAAGTCAAGGAACTAACTCCTAGGCAGTACTGCCCACCTACCACCTCCTGTGCCTTTTGTTTTTTGCCTTTATTTCTCTTTAAGAGGCAATAATCTAAAAATAAGACTATTTTTAGCAAACATATGTTGTTCACAATCATGTTGATTTTAGTCTCTAAAAGCCTATCTAGTCTTTCATAAAATATTGCTGTGTTCCATTGACTCTCTTATTCATTTAACCAACATTATATTGTTATTAAGCTTAGTGACCAAAGCTCATTGGTAGAGTCTGCCATTGGCTCCTTTGTGGGTAGTAACATGATACTGTGTTGTGTTAATATTATATTAATTCCCTTCATTATTCAAAGTGACATGACACATGATTTTGAATTATAGTAGGGAAAGGGTACAATTTAAGTTAACCATAGCCAACCTCATCCTTCTATGTTACTATATTCTGGGTATGCATATGGAGACATTCTAAATATTCCCTACAAGTGAGATTTTGCTTTTCATTGTCTACCCATCTAAACAGAGTTAAAGCAGGTTTTTTAACCTTGCATCTGAGTGATATCTAATTTTAATTTTAATTGAAAACATGTAAAACAACTGGCTTCTGTTAGGCGTCAATTGGATTTCATATAAAAATAACAATTTCCATCAATAAACTGACCAGATGGCAACTTGGATAAGGGTAAGATAGATGGCTTTCTAAAATGAGGGATGCCCCATATAATGAGGGTCAGCTTAGAGGTATGTGTGTGATTTGCTTTGATGAATAATAAATTCACGTAAATTACACAACAATTGTGATGCATGATTTTTCAATGTAAATTCCTGGAAGATCAATCTTACATGATGGAGTACACCTGCCCTTTCAGAGCAGAAATCTTAATCTATCATATAGGAGGTCAGAGTAGTTTAAAGGAATGGGCAAGGCTTAGGGTGGGGAGAAAGGGCACACTGCTTAAAGCTTTAAGTTTTGAACTTTTTTATAATGCCACTTTGTAAACACAAACTGGAAATGCTGCAACAAAGAACAGAAATTTCCAATCTTTCTTCCAGGGTTGACAATGACCTTTTCGGCAAGGTAAAGGCATCTATTTGCCAGAGAGGCAGTGTGGGGCAGCACAACATTTATTTCTATCTTTGATGACCAACTATACCAATGACTTAAAGCCCTCTGGCATTCCTGTGCTAAATATACACATGAACATAGACTATATAAATACATGCACTGGGGCTTCAGCCTAATTTTAGAAATTTATTCTAAAAACCATTTTCAATGAATAATGTAACATTTTAGAGGCAAAAATTGGGAAATATAATGAATATTAAAAAGGAGCTTAGTATTTGAAAACATCTGAATTATGAGACTATATGCAGCTATTTTCTGTGAGGAGAAAAATAAAATTTTCAAATATGTTAAGTCAGAGTTAAAGCAAATCATGAGCTGAGAAATGGAATTAGTGACCAAGACATTGCTTGCCCTACAGAAAATTCAGGAATGTGTTTGCCCTTCAGCTAATTAAAAATGTAAACATTGGCAATTACATGTTTTGGCAATTACATGCCTTTCTCCTTTTATTAAAAAGATAGAAGCAACAATATATCATAAAATGGAAAAAAAACTTCCAACTCTGAGAATTAAGTTGGAAGGTCAGTCCACGTAACAGTAAATGAAATGGATGGTTGGCATTCATGCAATGAATTGTGTGGTATCAATACAAATAATTTAATACAAATAAAATGCTGTAATCTTGGTGATTCAAGGAATAACCCAGCATCTCATTAACCTTCTAAACTGGCATTTATTTAATTTTTAATTCTTAGGTCCCACTCGAAGATCATCGTAATAGCAAACTCCTGTGGTTTATGCCAACTCCATCAAATTAGCCCATGGTGAGTTCCGTTGAAAACCTACTGGCTATTCTGGTTTCTCCCATTCCCAGGTCTCCCCAAAGCCCCATTGGTGTCCTCTGCTTTCTTTAGCAGTCCTTGACATGTAGGTTTTCTTGTGTTTTTTCCTATGCTTGTATCCTAATATATTATAAATGTCCATGGGTTTTGGATTTACTGTTAGTAGCTCTGTTTGCTTTTAAATGGAGATTCAAGGAGATTCAGAATCCACTGTTGTCTTAGAATCCACTCAGTAATATTGATGTTAATAGTAAAAATAAGTCTTGAGTATTTATATATGCTAGCCACTGTGGTAGACAGTTTGTGTCAGATTATCTCATTTAATTTTCATAGTAACACATTTAGGCATTATTATTGCCTTTATTTTACAGATGAATTTAAGAAAAAGATAAATGATTTTGCCTAGTATCTCACATAGAGTGAGAGTGGAAGCAAGATTCAAAACACCCCTCTAATTAATTCATCAGTTCTTTCTAACTCTGGCATTCATAATGTGTTTTAGAGCCCCATGTTTCATAATGTGTAACAATATTTCTTTTAAGCCAGAGTAGCATTTTTTCATATTTTTGGTTTAAACAAATGGTGATTCATTTTCTCATTAAAATCAAGGGCACTGCTAATAGTCAAATCTGCTCTTACATCTAGGTAGTCGTTTCATTTTTCTCTGCGATACGTCTTTTTTGTATGTGCAGTTGTTAGAATGAAGTTCGAGAGAGCTTTTAACCTCCTAAAGGTCCCTATTCTGTTGTTTTTGTGAATAATTCAGAAATACGATATCTTGCTATATGGGTTTTGGTCATTTTCATATGATGATTTTAAAGGTAAGATAGAAAAGGTGAGGATTGGCATGTTGTAATATAGAGTTAGTTAAAATACAATTCCAAGTGCTGTAGCTCCATAGGATTGAGATGTAGATGGAAGCACAGAGAAGTTATCAACCAAAATATTAAAATACTCCCCCCTTTTAACTTTCGGTTATGGCAACAAACCATGATGGAAGGACAAGAAGAAACACCTTGCTATAGACCTTATCTGTCATCCTTATTCTTTGGCATTTTAGCTGTTTTGTCACCACCATGCATGCCATTACCAGGTATCTGAAGGTCCATAAAATATTCTCTTAGATACTCTATTTCACCCTCGGATAAAAGAAACCTACCTTCCCCACATTTTCTCACCTTTACCCTTGTCCAGAATGGGTATAAGTGGATCAAAGCCAAAATTTCTTAAGAATTTGACAACAAAAGTATTAGATGGGATCAAAAGAAATGACAGGAAAGTCCTTATGAAAATACTGAAACATTTAGTTTGAAGAGAAACATTATTTCTATAGTCAATAAATTTAAATAAAGACACTTTCAAATATTTTCTATTTTTATTCCCATTCTCATTCTATTCCATTATATTGATAAGCATCCTTTAACAAGCTTGTGACACTAGAAATTTAATATTTTTCCACAGAATGCCTAACATTTTAATACATCACGTCAAATATTAGCATTTAAAAGGTTTCCTAAAACTAAAGCGTCTTTTCGCATTTTTGTTTGTTTGTTTGGGAGAAAGAGAGAGAAGAGGGATAGAGGGAGCACCGAGGACCGAGCAGGGTAGAGGGACAGAGGGGAACAGAGAGAGAGAGAGAGAGAGAGAGAGAGAGAGAAGGGAGGGAGGGAGAACCTTAGGCTCCACACTCAGCGTTAACCTGACATGGGGCTGTATCCTACACACCTACACCTGGGCAACCTGGGCTGAAATCAAAAGTCAGATGCTCAACCGATTGAGACACCTGGTTGCCTCAAACTGAATCATCTTCTAATTAATAGATGAATTAATCATTATTACTTCTGTTAAATATCAAACTTATAAAGAAGCCTACTTTCCATGCACTAGTTTTTTTATATTATTTCTTTATATTTCATATAAGATGACCATATCCTTCTTTAAAATTTTAATTCCAGTATAGTTAACAAACAGTGCTGTATTAGTTTCAGGTGTACAATAAGTGATTCAACAACTCACTACATTACTCTGTTCTCGTCAAGGGAAGTGTACTGTAAATCCCCTTCACCTATTTCACCCACTCCACCACCCAACTCCCCTTGGTGACCCTCAGTTTGTTCTGTATAGTTAAGAGTCTGTTTTGGGTTTGTCTCTTTTTTTTTTTTTTTTTGTACATTTGTTTTGTTTCTTTTCATATATGAGCGCAATCCTGTGGTAATTGTCTTTCTCTGACCATCTTATTTCACTTAGCATTATACTCTCTTGGTCTATGCATATTGTTGCAAATGGCAAGATACCATTTTTTTGGACTGAATAAATTATCTATCTGTCACTTCTTTATCCATTCATTTATCGATGGACACTTGAACTGCTCCCACAACTTGGCTATTGTAAACAATGTTGCAGTAAACAGAAGGGTGCATATATCTTTTCAAATCATTGTTGTCATATTCTTTGGGTAAATACCCAGTAGTGGAACTACTAGATCTCATGGTACTTCTGTTTTTACCTTTTGAGGAACCTCCATATTGTTTTTTTACAGTAGCTGCACCAGTTTGAATTGCCCTCAACAGTGCAAGTCCTTTTTCTCTGCATCCTCACCAACACTTCTTTCTTGTGTTTTTTTTTTTTTTTTTTATTTTTTATTTTTTATTTTAGCCATTCTGACAGTTGGGAGGTGATATCTGATTGTAGTTCTGATTTGCACTTCCCTGATGATGTTGCGCATCTTTTCATGTGTCTGTAGGCCATCTGGATGTCTTCTTTGGAGAAATGTCTATTTATGTCTTCTGCCCATTTTTAATTGGATTATTTGTTTTTTGGTATTGATTTGTGTAAGTTCTTTATATATTTTGTATACTAACCCTTTATTGAATATGTTATTTGCAAATACCTTCTCCCATTCCATAGGTTGCCTTTTAGTTTTGGTTATTGTTTCCCTCACTGTACAGAAACCTTTTATTTTGAGATAGTCCCAATGGTTTATTTTTGCTTTTATTTTCTTTGCCTCATGGACAATATGTAGAAAAATATTGCTACAGCTGTTGCCAGAGAGATTACTACCTGTGCCCTTTCTAGGTTCCAGGTCTCACATTTAGGTCTTTAATCCATGTTGTGTTTATTTTTGTGTATGGTGTAAGAAAGTGATGACCATATTCTCTTAGTGAAAAATCAGATCATGTGAAATAATAAGTAGTTGAATATCTGAAAACAGAAGTGTTCCAGATATGCTGGGGTACGTGGCCTGTTTAGATAAATGTTCCTGTGAGTCTTGCTAATGCAATTTTTTAATGGGAAGGATTAATGAGAACTATAGAATCACTGAGCCATGGACTACCATTTCGGTTATTTTCAGACTATTATGTTTTCAAGATGTTCCCCACAAGTCTCAGATCCATATGTCTAGTCTGTGTGGGAACTATGCTGAGGATGTAACGTAACTGGTTACACCTACAATATAATTTTTTTTCTGAGATAGAAACCCCAAAAGTGTGTGTTACTTGATTGAAATATGACATTGGTTGCTTTTGTATTATTGCTGTTTTGCAGCTAAAACTATTATATTTGTGTCTCCATGTTGATTAGTATTCATCAGATAAATTGTGCTTTGTAATAGCATCTTTACATTTGTAGAACAGAAATCATCACTGGAAATTTGAAAAGAAAATAACGTTTTAAAATTTACTCTCTATGGCAGCTAAGCCACTATTCAGATAAAGTTATTAATTTCCAAGTCATTCCATATCCCACGGAGGACCTGGCTAATTTAAATTCTCCCTTACCCTTCGTGAGCTGTCTGGTGGTATGATGAGCCAAATCAATATGTTTTTGGTAGAGCACCTGATTTTCACACTCATTATACCTTTTAGTTAAAATGATATTCACATTAAGGTTTCGCTCTTCCTTTAGTTGAAGTTCAGCAGTAATTCTGTCCATTCATTGACCCACTCTCATTTATTCAACAAATTTTTTTTTTGGTATCTCCCTCTGGTCCTGCACTATGCTGGCCACTGACAATATAGTAATGAACACTTATAGACATAGTTTCAGTCCTCTTGGCAGTGACACTCAGTGGTAGAAACCAATGTTGCATTTTAATTGTGTAGATATTTTAGTTAAATTATTATTACTTTTTAAATTTTATTTTAAAGAAAGAGAGAGAGAGAGAGAGAGAGAGAGAGAGAGAGAGAGAGAGAGCGAGCACGGGCAGGGGAGAGGGGGAGAGGGAGAGAGAGAGAGAATCTCAAGCAGGCTCTATGCTGTGGGAGCTCGATCCTACCACTCTGGGATCATGATCCGGGCTGAAATCAAGAATCAAACACTGAATCAACAGAGCCACCCAGATGCCCCTAAATTATAATGTTTATAGACCATCTGAAGGGGAGGTTCAGAGTTAATTGAGAGTTTAAGAGAATTTGATCTTGTTTGGAAGATATAGAAACTGATGAGATTAAAGAATATGCAGGAGTTAACTAGAAAACATGGGAGGAAAGAGAATTTCAGGGAAAAAAATCCGGTATTTATTAAAGTTCTTTTGAAGTGTATGGGCTTGGTTGGGTCCAGTTTTGGCAATATTGGACTCGGGATGCAATTATGATGTTTAAAAAGGACTTGAAGTAATTAAGGTGTATGGATCTAAAGCTCTGGGGAGATGTGTATAGGGAATAATAAAGACATGGGTGTGTATGACAGTCTTAGGGAGTAAGTACAGAGTGAAAACAAGAAAGGATTAGGATAGAGCCTTGAGAAATTATGACAGCTGTACCTTGGCAGATGCTGTTGAACTTATAAAAGAGAGGAACCAGAAAGGCATGAGGACTATGAAGTAAGTGCTTTGAGAAGGGGAAAAGAACTCTTCCTACTCCATTAATGATTATATCACAAAGGCCCTAGTTTATATGTTATTCCATAGGTTTTATTATAGAATCAGATAATTTTAAGAGTTACTTAATTTTTTGGAAGATTGCTAGAAATATTCTCAAGCTTCAAAACCCACTGTTGCAGAAGATCCAGCATGTGTGCCAATGTAATGTATGCCCTTACCGTGAAATGGTGACAAGCACAATTCAGCATAGACCTTCAAAATTGGCAAAATATTAAAATGTTGTAAAAATTAATATATTTTTATTAATTCCTCATACATGATAACATTTGCTTGGATACCCCAAATTTATGTTAGATTAACATGTATTAATTCTTACTTTTCTATTTCATGAACATCAGAGACTAAGTTCAGGTAACATTTGCTATTATTAAAAATGGCCCTATAATTTTGCTTGCTTGATTCTAGTTTTGATTACTTCTGGCCTGAGAAAATCTAGTTCATGATGCTGGTGCTAACGAGTTTCACCTATATCAAATTATTTTCTTGAAGAACTGACCTTTGCAGAAACACACTTTGAAAGTTAGGAGGTTTTGGAGTTAATCCAAAGAGCAACTTCCCCCCTGCCCCCGCCATTGATTTGAATTTAAGCAGAAAGTCTATATTGTCAAACTTATTACAAACTTTTATATATAGTATAAAGTCTTCAGTTTTTCCAATTCATATGACAGGTGCAAAATCTTTTCCGTAAGCAAAGTAAGAATAAGGGTAAAAATAATCCCACACTACACTAACCCTGAATTAGAAAATTCAGTATTGGAAAGCTTTCTAAAAGAAAATGATTTTTCATTAGGCTGTGAACATAATCTATAACCTCAAACGTTGATATTTCTAAAACATTAATACAAATGAAATGATAAGTCCTTAAAAATAAAGTCTAAATTATGTTGAAAAATAAGTATTTTTTTTCTATAATATATAGGTCAATTAATTGTAAATTATTTCCCTAAGGATAATTTCCCTTAGGGTAATTAATATCCTCCTCAGATATTGAGTAAATATGAAACATTAGTTTACGGGAAAAGGTAGCTCTTCCATAATGGGGAACATCTTTTACAACCTCTAAGCGTGTGGGCTACATTCGTGTAAAATATAGTGATGTGTCTTCACTATATGTTTTTATATTTCTGGCACTTGACATTGTAACTGGCATGTTGTTAGAGTTAGTAAATGTTTGGTGAATAGGTAAAAATAAAAGCACAGTGCATTAATAATAATTTCTAGTTAGAAACTATCTAAGTTTTAGAAAAATCAAATATTCAGTTTAAACTAAAGCCGTCATTTTGGCTAAAATGATTAACCTAATGTAGAGAAACTGCTTTGTCATTTCTTTACCTTTACATGAATTAGACATAAAACCAATCCCTGACTGGGACGTGAACAGGGAGAGATGAGAAGTTAAGGTGCTCTGGGGTCTTTTTGAAGATGGTTACTAGTGGGGAAGAGAGTGATCCTATTGAGAAAGGGTGACAAGATGAAAGAAGCTTCTCTTCACAATCAAGATCAGAAAGAAAATTGAAAAAACAATGGAGAAAGAGTATCACAAAATGTTAGGCTTATGTTAAGGGAAAGAGCATAAGAAAGAGCTTTAGGGTACAAAGTAGCCCTTACCTAGGACCATCAAGAATTGGCCCTGGTTACTGAAAACACACACACATATATACACATTCATGCGTCCTACGTGCATGTGTATACATACATTCCATACATAAATGTGAACAATCCACAAGCACGAGCTAACGTCACATTACATGGTACAAGATTTTAGGTACCGAGATAGAATTGGCACTAGGCATACCTTAATCAACTCACTATTCTGGCATCTTGCTTCTCTCATAAAATATGGGCACAGCATCTCCGTTCAACTACACAGAGGTCTCATGTTACTTTCATGTATTGCGAGTCAGGTTAGGGATAGAAATCAAAGTAAAGGGAAGCAATGTGAAGGCTGCAAAACAAATGACAAGATCAATCTTGACTTTCTTTTTAAGTCTAGAAGGGAAAAAAGAAAGACCTTGATCAATCAACACGTATTTATTGAGTGAAAAATCTCATTAAAATCTTAAATGTTAATTTTGACCTGAGAACATTTTTACATTCTTTTAATTAGACCTTTAAGCAAATATATTCTATTTGTGAGCTCTTATGAGCTCATATACCATTGATCACCAAACGTCTTGGTTTATGATCTTATAGAATACTTTTTTTTTTTTAATTTGGAATAGAGGAGACTACTGTCTTTTATGTTTAATCAAGCATTTGACTTTTCTTAAAAAATCTTTTCTGTATCAAAAGACATATCTGTCTTTTCTGTATCATAGTTAAGAGTAATAAATGAGCTTTACAACTCCCCAGAAGAAGTTGAGAAGGAAATTAAGCAACCTGTTCTTGAGTCATTTTCTTTTTGTAATCCAGTTACATTTTAATTATTTTAAGCTACTTTTGAAGTTAAATTTTCTCTTGTAAGCACTAGCACCCTAATGCGAAAGACATTTTTAAATAAATAGACATTTCTGTGGCTTGAGACAGCTAATAAAGTTTCTAAAGATGTTTAACAGGTAGGAAATGATGTAGCTGCTGAAATGACCTGGCTTATTCTCTTTGGACTGTTTTATTCTCAGAATAAATAGGACCTCCTCCAAGAATAGGCTAATATAGACCATGCATTAGTCTATTTTAAAGTCTGAATTAGTATGGCAATTGAGTTCAGACTTTAAAACATACTGCAACAGATTTAAAAAATTCAGAGCCAGTAGGGAAGAAAATTTATGGTAAAAGCAAAGGAAAATTGCCTAGGACTGGGGAGGGGAGCCACAACCATCAAAAAAAGTGATCATCAAAAGATAGGCTGGTATTTGCTGATATGAAGGGTATACTGAGCTTCTAAAAACAGTATAGAAGTGTGTGTTCCAGTTAACGAGTTAAAATCCTTTCAAAATGTCAGAGACAATCTAACGAGGCTTCTCCATTTCTAATTTCTACGCAGTAACAAGGTTAATCAAACCATGAAGTAATAGTGAGGGCTTTCACAATGAATGTTGTAAAATACATAAACCAACAGCTAATTAATCAGCCCTAAGGTCACTATACCGCTTGCAGAAAATTAGTAATAGCAAAGATTCATGACAGAGAGAGAGAGATGACAGGTCATGCTCTGTGAGTTTCAATTTTAACTAGCGAAGACTGTCGGAGTTCTCTCTAAGCTGCAGTAGTCTCTGTCTTTCTTTTTTAACAGCAGTAGAAGCTGGCTAGTATTGGAAATAATTATATTTTGAACATATTTAGAAAGTTCAAGTAACTGTGTCCTTTGTGGTTTTTAACTACGGGGAGAGACAAGGAACATTCAGTTAAATACATGAAACAAGTTTACTAGATGATATATTTAACCTTTCAAGCATTTTAGCATAAAATGTCTTACTTGCCTTTTTTTTATGCATACCAATTTCCAATTAACATATACTCAAGAAAGATGAGAATCAGAGAGATAGATTAATCATAAGAAATTAGCTATATGAAAGCACTTGTGTAAATCCTTTGTATTTTAGATATAAACTGAAATTATTTTATTTATTTATTTATTTATTTTTAAATTTTTAATATTTATTTATCTGTGAGAGACAGAGATAGAGCATGAGCGGGGGAGGGGCAGACAGAGAGAGAGACAAGAATCTGAAGCAGGCTCCAGGCTCTGTGTTGTCAGCACAGAGCCTGACGTGGGGCTCGAACTCACAAACCATAAGATCATGACCTGAGCTGAAGTCAGATGCTTAACCAACTGAGCCACCCAGGCGCCCCTAAATTGAAATTACTATTTGCAAACATTATTTCCTTGGGGAGCCACCATTTGACATCCTAAGTAAAAGAAAATAAAGATAATATTTTAGATATATTACTATAGTACAAAATGATTTTGAGTTTCTTTCAAAGGTTAAGGAAAATAGAATGAGCAAACATGAACAAAACATTGATGTCTATGAGACCTTGTTAAACGAAAAAGTAAAGAACTTAGTGATTCTATGGAGAAGAGATTATGGGTCAACAGAATTACCAAAGAATCTAAGCCATTATAGTATTTGGAGTTTATGTGTCCAAAGAAATAATTCACATCTTTGAAGCAAGAAAAGGAAAAATAGATAAGCAAAATGCACATTCAGTTTGTAGCTTGGGGAATAATTTTTTGGTTTGTTAGGTGACAGAATTACTTTTAGAAATTAGGTGTATTTTATCATCAAAATCAAGTATAATTTTCTAATCATTTGTAATTTTAAAAGTTTTTTTTTTTCAAAAAACGAATCAAACTTTACACACCATCTTATCCTTTGATTTCCCCCCACTTATAGATATCCTGGGGCACATTCCATATTAGTGCATACAGATCTGTCTACTTTTTGGAAACACAATTATATCATTTTCCTTATGGACATAACACAGTTTATTTAATCACTACTGTATGTATGAGCATTTCTTTTTCTGTTTCTTTTTCTTTTTTTTTCTTTTTTCTTTTGAGAGAGAGAGTGTGTGTGTAGGCATGCATATAAGCCAGGGAGGGGTAGAGGGATTGGGAGAGAGAGGGAGACTCTTAAGCAGGATTCATGCCCAGCGCACAGCCTAAGGCAGGGCTCAATCTCATGAGTATGAGACCATGACCTGAGCCAAAATCAAGAGTTGAATACTTAACTGACTGAGCCACCCAAGCACTCCTGAGCATTTTTTTCATATATACAAATATCAGTCATGTTAGGTTCTCAAAATAAGTGATAAATCTGTTTTAAAATAAAAATTACTCCCTTTGTAAATATTTTTGCATTAAATTTTAAAACAATACAAACAGCAAATTTGAAAAAAAATATATAAGAAGAGACAAATGTCCCAGGGTATCCAATCACAGATAACCGTTGTCAAGGTTAGGGGAACGAAGTTGATAGCGCCTCTCTTAGAATATACATAGCTAAAGAAGAGATAGCTAGGGAAGCATAATTGTAGTAAAATAGGTTGATACTAGTGTTTAGCATTTAAATTTGTTGTATTTCAACCCAAAACAAGATAAGGAATTTAAAGATAAATTGTAGAAATTGTTAAAGGGGAGATAAATGTGTTTTTTTTTTGTCTCATATAAGGATATATTAGTTCTTAAAAGGTCATTCTCAGATTAAAAATACTATAAAAATATTAGTAGAAGTAATGTTTAACTATAGTTTTCAATATGGGTGAGGTTTATAATTCCCTTAAGTGAATGATAGGTATAATGGCACTCATACATTCCTAGCTCTCCTATATCCATAACCTAATCTTTCATTATTATATAAGCAATTGACAAAGTTTCACCCATTTTTGTTCTAGTTTTTTTAAAACGTTTATTTTTGAGAGAGAGAGATAGGGTGCAGGTGCACAAGTGTGAGTGGGGGAGGGGCAGAGAGGGAGGAAGACAGATCCAAAGTGGGCTCTGCGCTGACAGGAGATAGCCTCACGCGGGGCTTGAACTAACGAACCCTGAGATCATGACTTGAGCCAAAGTTGGAAGCTAACCGACTGAGCACCCAGGCACCCCCTGTTCTATTTTGTAATTATAAAAAACATTGTGTGGGGACTTAATTATCTGATTAAATCATTCCGTACGTAATGCTGATCCTCTTATTACCTTCTTCAGTTTTTAGGCTGTTACTTGAATTCATCACTTGGATGCCTATTTTTTATTGTTAAGTAGCGTTTTGCAGTGTTGTACTATAAATAATCCTACTTTCATGGAAATCCACAAGTTGCAGTTGGAATCCAACACATAAATATATCAAAGGCTGAAGCTGAATTGTATGTGTGTTATGTTATTTTCCTGTCTAAGGGCCAGCAGTAGTTGTCTTCGTGCATTCAGTTAGAATCTTATGCCAAAAAATTCTTAGGGAACACTACTAAAATGAAGCTAAAATCCCTAATAACTTGCAGGACTCTTTTGCATAAAGCTTAGACAGTGTTGAGCGAATGTCTCCACTACCCAGATAAATTCTTTTGTGCTTACGTATGTCTTGGTGTGCAGATATGTACAACACCACCCCCACCACACGCACAAACACACCGTGTCAGTGTGTAACTAAATCAGAGATGCATTGAATCTATCTTATTAGAAAGGGTACAGACAGTTTTCTTTCATTCCTGTTCACCTATATAATGTGATTTCTTAAAAAATGAGATCTTAATTATTATGATTTATTCAGCATAGGAGTTCAAAGTTGCGCATTTTAAATTTTGATTTGAAGATTCAAAAAGTCCTTTGCTGTGAAAAAAAGCTGTTTCTATGATTACTTTATGAAATACAGTTCACTTGAAAATTGAGGGTATATAGCATGTAAATTTTGACTTTAAAAAGTGAGACTGCCTTGCTTTCTAAACTCATTTTTTTTTTTTAACATTTGATCCCATCTTTTCCTCCTTTCCACAGCTTTAATAAAACGGGAGATGAATGAAAAATGTTTTCGGGCCTGATTATAAAACAGTGAACATTTCCTGTATGGGCACATGCACGTATGAATTACCGCGGAAATGGATCTTTGATTACTCCTATAGCTTTATGGAAGTTATGATTTGTGATATCAGTGAGGACCAGAAATCATTTTCAATATTGTCATTGCAGCGCAGATCAAACCTACTATGGAAAAACAAGTTAAGTGGTTGCTAGCTGGTTGCTCTCCCTATCATTACAGAGCATTTTAGGAGGTCCCCTTTTATTCATGTCAGCTGTATGGTTTAATTTAAAAGTAATTCCAAGCATTTAACACGCTTCCTTCATTTTAAAGAGTACTTCTTAAAAATGAAAAGGATTCAATCACTTTTTGGAGACAGACAGAGGGTACAATATAAATGTAAGTCCCATCAGTGCAGGTCTGATGGTTTCTGATTTAAATAGTTTTTATTAAATATGAAATGTCCAAATTACCTAATCATTGTCTCCTGTAAGATAAACACAGTTTTCCCAGGCCTTTCTCCAGAGTCTTATCTCAGAGCTGCAGGATGTCAGTTGATAATGTTGCCTTCGTGTTAGACAAGCAGACGAAATAATTTGATTGTACTGCTTGCCATGTTGTTCTAAGCAGTTCTTTAAGAACTAAAACCACTTTGTTTCTGGTGGCATGACAAAGCCCATTACTTTCATTTTTTGAACTCCTTAAAAAGCTTCAACATCAATAAGACTGCTTTCAGAGTACACTGGTATAATGTGTTTAGTCTTGTCTAGTCTATCCATCCAGAGGTAGACATAAAACAAAAGTTAGGATAGTAGGAAAAACGTTTTTCATGCCACAAAACATGGCAAAATTACAGGTAATTACTTTTTAAACTGACAATCACCGAACTGAGTGTTTAAAGATACATTTTAAATAAATTATTCAGAAACCTATAAACCTATACCCAGATGCTAGGCAGTAACTTCTGTAATGTTTGAATAATATTTTGAAATGATCACACAAAGACCATGAGAAAATGATCAAAATAATCTTTACCATTATTTTCTGAGGATAGGAGTAAATTATTTCATTCAAAAAATGTTAAATGGCAAGTATTCTAATTATTTTACACTCATGGTGTAGGAGCACAGGAAATGTAAAAATCAATTTAATATAATTAGAACCATACTCAGAATAGGAGTTTGGACAAGGATAAACTTGAAGAAAAATAGATTCTTGCAAAAATAGATTAAAATCAAAGCTTAAGGTCAGTGGGCGCCCACTTTGTGACCTTAAACAATACACACATTTTAAGTCCAGTTTCCTTATTTATAAAATAAGAAGAGAGTAATAGCCCCATGAACTTACGACATCTAATTGACTATCTCTGCACTGACACTGATGGACAGACATCGGTGTGGTCCCTGTCCCAAGGTAGCTTATGTTCTTGTCCAGAGAGCAAAAAACATAATTCATTGTACACATAAATATAAAATTGTTACTATACTAAGTACTAGGAAGAAGAGTAGCATGGAATTGTGATGCCTCCAGCTTTGCTTTTCTTTTTCAAGATTGCTTTGGCTATTTGGTCTTTTTTTGTGGCTGCATACAAATTTTAGGGTTGTTTGTTCTGGTTCTGTGAAAAATGCTGTTGGTATTTTGATAGGGATTCTATTAAGTCTATGTAGATTACATTTGGGTAGTATAGACATTTTAACAATATTTGTTCTTCCAATCAATGAGCATGGAATGTCTTTCCATTTCTTTGAGTCATCTTCACTTTCTTTCATCGATGTTTTATAGCTTTCAGAGTACAGGTCTTTCACCTCTTTGATTAGGTTTATTCCTAGGTATCTTATTATTTTTGGTGCAATTGTAAATGGGATTGTTTTCTTAATTTCCCTTTCTTTGTTTCTTTCTTTTTTTAATTCTCTTTCTACTGCTTCATTATTAGTGTGTGGAATAGATTTCTGCACATTGATTTTGTATCCTGCTATTTCACTGAATTTATTTTTTCTTTTTTTTTTTTTCCAACGTTTATTTATTTTTGGGACAGAGAGAGACAGAGCATGAACGGGGGAGGGGCAGAGAGAGAGGGAGACACAGAATCGGAAACAGGCTCCAGGCTCTGAGCCATCAGCCCAGAGCCCGACGCGGGGCTCGAACTCACGGACCGCGAGATCGTGACCTGGCTGAAGTCGGACGCTCAACCGACTGCGCCACCCAGGCGCCCCTGAATTTATTTTTCAATTCCAGTAGTTTTTGAAGGAGTCTTTCAGGTTTTATATATACAGTATCATGTAATCTGAAAATAGTGAAAGTTTTACTTTTTTCTTACCGATTTGGATGCCTTTTATTTCTTTTTGTTGTCTGATTACAGTGACTAGGACTTCCAGTAGTATAGTGAATAAAAGATTCCAGACTCCTTTATGTTACAAAGCTGTAGTGATCAAAACAGTATGGTACTGACACAAAAATAGACACATAGATCAATACAACAGAATAGAAAACCCACAAATAAACCCATGATTATATGGTCAATTAATCTTCAACAAAGCAAGACAGAATATCGAATAAGAAAAAGATAGTCTTTTCAACCAGTGGTGTTGGGAGAATTGGACAGCTACATTCAAAAGAATAAAAGTGGATCACTTTCCGACACCATCATAAAAATAAACACAAAATGGATTAAAGACCTAAATGTGAGACCTGGAACCATAAAAATACTAAAGGAGAGCATAGGCAGTGATGTCTCTGACATTGGCTGTAGCAACATTTTTCTACATATGTCCCTTGAGGCAAGAGAAACAAAAGCAGAAATAAACTATTGGGACTGCATTGAAACAAAAAGTTTCTGCACAGTGAAAGAAACAGTCAATAGAACTAAAAGGCAGCCGGGGCACCTGGGTGGCGCAGTCGGTTAAGCGTCCGACTTCAGCCAGGTCACGATCTCACGGTCCGTGAGTTCGAGCCCCGCGTCAGGCTCTGGGCTGATGGCTCGGAGCCTGGAGCCTGTTTCCAATTCTGTGTCTCCTTCTCTCTCTGCCCATCCCTCGCTTGTGCTCTGTCTCTCTCTGTCTCTCAAAAATAAATAAATAAATGTGAAATTAAAAAAAAAAAAAAGAACTAAAAGGCAGCCTATGGAATGGGAGAAGTTATTTGCAAATGACATATTCGATAAAGGGTTAGTATCCAAAATATATAAAGAACGTATGAAACTCAACACCAAAGAAAAAAAAAACCCCCAAAAAACCCCAAATAATCCAATTATTTGGTGGGCAGAAGACATGAACAGATGTTTCTCCAGAGCAGGCATCCAGATGGCCAACAGACACATGAAAAGATACTCAACGTCACGCATCATCCAGGAAATGCAAATCAAAATTGCAATGAGATATCACCTCACACCTGTCAGAATGGCTAAAATCAAAAACAAAGAAAGAACAAGTGTTGGTGAGAGTGCAGAGAAAAAGGAAATCTCTTGCACTCTTGGTGGTAATTCAAACTGGTGCATCCACTGTGAAAAACAATATAGAGGTTCCTCCAAAAGTTAAAAATAGAAGTACCCAAGATCCAGTAATTGCACAACTGGCATTTACAAAAAATACAAAACACAAATTCAAAGTGATACAAGCATTCCTATGTTTTCTGCAACATTATTTACAATAACCAAATTATGAAAGCAGCCCAAGTGTCCATCAGTTGGTGAATGGATAAGGATAAGGTGAATGGATACCATATATACACACACACACACACACACACACACACACACACACACACACACGTATATATATGTACGTATATATGTATATATATATAAGTATATATATTGTTTTCTTAATTTCCCATATATATATATGGATATATGGGGATTAGGGAATGCACTTATTGTGATATATGCACTGGGTCATATATGGAATTGTTGATTCACTATTGTGAGTAACAGGATTAACTGGAACTAAAATAGAGAAAAAGAGCTGCATGGCTCCATAACAGTTTCTATTAGGGACAGTTTGAAGTACTTAGTGAAGTTAGGAAAGATTTGTATTAGGGCAAAGATCTGCTGCAGTTTGATTGAATTAACTGGATAAATAAAGGAAGGAAAAACATTTTCGACAGAGGGACTTGGTATGTAAAGGTATAATGTCATGGGGGTGGGGCTGAAAGAAGAATTAACAGAATAACAGAGAAGGAAGAACATTGTGGGAAGTGAGGTTTAAAAAAGGGAGACTACCCAGTACTCGGGAGAACATTCATAAGGATTTTTGTCCTTATTTCCTGCAAGGTAATCCTTTGAAAGGATTTAGGAAGAAAGATGATTTCCAATCTGCTGTTAAAAAACAGACCATTCTGAGCCCTGAGGGAGGTTCTGGGATTGAAAATGTGTGTATGAATTTTCAAATGCTCCCAGTGCTGGTTGTGTTTCTTATCTTTCTCATGACCACATTCTGAAGAGAATGTTACCTGTTATTTCATTTCATTTCATTTCATTTCATTTCATTTCATTTCATTTCATTTCTTTATTATTATTTTCTTTTTTCAACGTTTATTTATTTTTGGGACAGAGAGAGACAGAGCATGAACGGGGGAGGGGCAGAGAGAGAGGGAGACACAGAATCGGAAACAGGCTCCAGGCTCTGAGCCATCAGCCCAGAGCCTGATGCGGGGCTCGAACTCACGGACCGCGAGATCGTTACCTGGCTGAAGTCGGACGCTTAACCGACTGCGCCACCCAGGCGCCCCTCTTTATTATTTTTTAAGAACCAGGGATAGGACTAATGTATATGTGATTGTAAATACAGAGTAGTAAATAGATACCAATTTATTGACACAATGAAATTGTAGGATAAATTTTTCAACAAAAGGTTCATTAATGAGTTCTTAGATTTTTACGAATCTAAGAATGAATGATCTTTCCAAGAAAAAACAATTTTTGTACTCTAACATGATAGTATTTCTATTCTTATTAATTATAAAAAATACATTATAGTAAAAGATATTATAAAATAATATGTTTAAATGAATGTTTATAATTTGAAGTTATACAAAAGTGGTACATTGATGCCCAGGTTTTATTAATTAATCTTTTCAAGTTACATAGACTGGTATTGGTATTGAGTTAACTCCAAAACAAACAAACCAACCAAACAAAAAGCACGCTAATTCCTAGAGCCTCCAATTCAGGAACCAATGGGAGAGAACCATTGTGATAGAAATACCTATTCCTTTAGAGTCTCCTTTAGAAAAAATTACACTCTCACCATCAAGTAACTAAACTTGGGCAAGTTACTTAACCCCTCTGGGATGCAGTTCATCTGAAAATTGAAGGTTCTGACTGGAATAGCCACTAAGTTCCTCTAACATGGTGCTATTAAATGATTTTTTTTTCCAACGTTTATTTATTTTTGGGACAGAGAGAGACAGAGCATGAACGGGGGAGGGGCAGAGAGAGAGGGAGACACAGAATCGGAAACAGGCTCCAGGCTCTGAGCCATCAGCCCAGAGCCTGATGCGGGGCTCGAACTCACGGACCGCAAGATCGTGACCTGGCTGAAGTCGGACGCTTAACCGACTGCGCCACCCAGGCGCCCCACATGGTGCTATTAGATACCCTTTAAATAGTGACTATGAAAAGACACTCAATGAACTGCTGTTGGGAGTCAGCCATCAAAGCCATCTTCCTTTGTTCTTTTGAGTAGGAATATTATAAAATAGCACTTTGGGGAAATTGCTAACAGACTGTCTCATAATGAATATACCTTTTTATTCCCTTAGTATCAGTTATCAAAGTTTGAATTTTTCAAGGTATATCTCATGTATTGCCGTCAAATTTTATCTTCCATCAGAAATCATCAAGAATAATTGTATTATTTTTTCACACTACTGTTGATATATGAGTTTTTAAAAATATGGGTTGATGTGCACATCTGGTTAAAAGATGTTTCCCCTGCTTTTTCTCTAAGTACTTGACTAACTTCTTAATTCTGAGGGATCAACACTAATTTCCAGTGTTTACCAGCAATCATAGAAGACTAGCAGTTAAAAAGCCATCAGGCCTGTCACATTTTTCAAAGAACATAATCCCTTTCCAGATGGCCCTTCATTTGGCTAATGGAGAGCCTAAGGGGATAAAAATGTCACCTGTTGTAGCTAGTCAACAGTATTAATAAAAACACAAAAATAGACCATTCATGCAGTGGCAACAACCCAAAAACAGTTTTATGAGTTCCTTTACTGAGTTAATTTGCAATGATCATCATTTTAGCATTTTAAAGTTTCCAGTTCCTCTCTGAATGTTCCAATCCTGTTTATAAAGAACACCAAGAGATATTAAAAAATAAAAATTCATTTTTAAAAGCTAAAAAATTTTTAAACATTTATACCACATAAAACAAGTAAATAATTTTTAAATGTATTTCTCATGTGAAAGAGAATAGTCACGTACAGAAACATCTATATGTGTTTTTGAAACTCTGGTAAGATGTGGGCAACCCTTTTCTAATTCATCTACTAAATTACATTTCATAAACTAAGCTAATGCAACACTTTTTTTTTTTCAAAAGGCTGTTGTTTCTTTTCTCTTTCTCTAACTTTATACAAGAGATGCCTTCTGTCTGCAGTGTATTCTCTACCTGATAAAATCTTACTGATCATTCAAATTCCAATTCACAATCCCCATCTTTAAATTTCCATTATTGGTATCCATATTTCAAGTAACTACCAAGGTCACAGATGCTGAAAAATGAAATGCATGGATGGCTAACCATTGCAAAGAGATTTTTCTGAAGTCATCAAGTTCACTCCCTGAGATTATAGCACAGAAGATGTTGAGTCCAATTTATAGGATAATCCAAAATCATAATGTATTAGTTGAGTTAAATTCTCACTAAGTCAATTGGTTTCAATTTGTGTGGAATATTTTTATCTTAGTTACTATGCAACAGAAAAATGTAGCAAGACTATATACATTTAAAAAGTGCACTAGTCTATTTTTTTGTTTGTTTCTTTTTTCTTCGTTATTCATTTGTTCTCAAATTCCATGAGTGGAATCAACTGGTATTTGTTTTTCTTTGTTTGACTTATTTCACTTAGCATTATACCCTCTAGGTCCATCCATGTTGTTGCAAATGGCAAGATCTCATTCTTTTTATGCCCAAGTAATATTCCATTGTGTTTATACAACACATCTTCTTTATCCGTTTGTCTATGGATGGATACTTGGGTTGCTTTCATATATTGGCTATTGTAAATAATGCTGCAGTAAACATACAGGTGTATATATATTTTCACATTAGTGTTTTCATTTTTACTGGATAAATACTCAATAGTGGAATTACTGAGTCATATGGTAAATCTATTTTTAAATTTGTGAGGAACCTCCATACTGTTTTCCACAGTGGCTGCACCAATTTTCATTCCCGTGAGTAGTGCATGAGAGATTCTTTTTCTCCATATCCTCACCCTTGTTATTCTTGTCTTTTTGATAATGGCCATTTAGACAGATGTACAGTGACATCTCACTGTAGTTTTGATTTGCATTTCCCTGGTGATTTGTGATGTTGAACATCTTTTCATGTGTCTGTGGCCATTTATATGTCATCTTTGGAAAAATGCCTATTCAGTTCTCTACCCAGTTTAAAATTATGTTATTTTTTTGTTTTTTGTTTTTTTTTGGTGTTGAGTTGCATAAATTCTTTATATATTTTGGATATTAAACCCTTATCAGATATATCATTTGCAAATAGCTTCTCCCATGCAGTAGGTTGCCTTATCATTTTGTGAATGTTTTTCTTCATTGTGAAAAAGCCTTTTATTTTGGTAGGGTCTCAATAGTTTAATTTTGTTTTTGTTCCTCTTGCCTAAGGAGACGTATATAGAAAAATATTCTTATGGCTGATATCAAAAATATTATTCCCTATGTGTTTTTCTAGGAGTTTTATGGTTTCAGTTCCCTCAAAGGTCTTTAATCCACTTTGAATTTATTTTTGTGTGTGGTGGTATAAAAACAAAAACAAAAACAGACTCTTAAATACACAGAACAAGATCATGCTTGCCAGAAGCGAGGTAGCTGGGGGATGGTTGAAATAGATAAAGGAGACTAAGAATAGTACTGTGATGAGCAGTATGTAATGTATAGAATCATTCAGTAATTGTATTGTACATCTGAATCTAATCTGACACTGTATGTTAATTTTACTTCAATGAAAAAAAAATCCACTAGAAATAAAACAAGCCAGGCCTGTTAGCCTATTCTACCTTATTTTTTTGTTGTTTCCATGAAGTAAAACTAAGACACAAACATTTCATAATTTCCTTTTCTTATGGCATAAAAACATATTCCAAAAATTACATTTTATGTATTTCAAATAATCAAAAATTTTATTTTTCTAGTTGTTAGCATGCTATATTTTTTTTCTTAAAAGTCATAGGGTATATTGAAAGCAAATGTCAACAATATGGATGCGTAATATTATCTCTTTTGTAGCACTTAAGGTACATGGTAAAAGTTCAACAAATCTCTATAGTTCATTGAACAAGTCACTAACAAAGAAGTAAAACAGCATTTTCTTCCAGGTCTAATTATAATGCCAGTGTCCATTCAACAACCTTTACTTATCAAGAAAGAGCATAGTTAATAGTGGAAGATCTTCCAACCAATAGTTGCACACGTAAGGTAAAAACCACAAGATTAGAAACTAGTTTAGATAGTCACACAATTACCTTTACTGTGAATTGAAACAGTGTTTTATGAGTTTATTGCTTACTTTTTGGTATTTGCCTAAAAATATGTAAGAAAGCTTTCAGGGATAATTTTAAATTTTAGTTATAACACTAGGAACTTTGGAGAAGATGTAAAATTCTCTTAAATGGAGTAAGATTCCTAATCTAGCATTTCACAAGAAGGAATGTGTCCTTCAGTTGGAATGAAACAAAACAAAACAGCCTTGATGTTGGCATTTTATTTTGTGAAATCTTAAAAACACTATTTCAGAGTAATTAAATGAGAGTCTTGGTCAAAGTCTTCATTGCATTCTTAGCAAATTAAAAAAAACATTTCAAATGATAATATTTAAGCAATTTTCTAGAAATCTTTGTTTTAGGTCCTATAGTACACCAAAATGATTATATGTATCATATTGAGTACTTATATTTTTTCTACTGAAATCAGAAAGTTGAAACTAAAGTTTCAAAAACACAAGAGACACATATATTAAAAAAAAAGAAAAATCTTTAGAAAGTATCAATTAAAGTATCCCTCAAAAGCAACTGAAGACAACAACATTACAACAGAGACTTTATGCGTCTCTAACTAGGTATTCATTTGGAAATCTGCTTTCCACTGGTAGAGAAATCATGCTACCTGATAACAACCCTGGATGTCATATTTTCATTTTTTTCTGCATACAGTTCAACAACCAATATTCAAGCTTTAAAGAAAGGAACTATTGACTAAAATTCCTAGGTTCTGGAATATAGCAGGAATATAAATGATGGCTTTTTATCAATTCTGAAATCCCTTACAGAAAGGAAACCACCATGACAAAAAGAGTATTTATGGGTACACTTCTAAAAGATGGTATTTCTAAATTTAGAAGAATTTTTCATATTATTTAAATAATACATTATCAATATTGACCCAGAAAGTCATATAAAATTTGGTCAAAGCCTAATTCCTTAATTTTACCTTTAGTTGGAAATCCATTGGGGCCATATAGTGTTTGGTTATTTTAAAATCCCAAGGAATTGTATTTTCACTCTTTCGTCTTTTACATACATTTTTTTTTCTCCCCGAATTGCTCCTTATACCGGTTTCAATGAACTGTTTCCAACAGGAAACTCTGTCGGAGTTTGAAACTCTTGTCTGCAGCTATTTATACATCATAGCAAACAAACTGGAAGATCCCAAGTATGTATGTATATATGTATATATATATACATATATACACATATATATCTGTTTTCTTTTCAGAGTTTACAAAACAAACAAAGAAGTCCATCTATTAAATTTTCCCCAAAACTTTTGGCAGTTACCTCTAAAGGAATCAGTTAAAGATGTATATATATTCCCTCTTAAAAGGGGGCTTAACCATAAAATGCTTTAGGTAGACATTGCTTCCAACTAAATATTAGTTGTTTTAACTGCATTATAAAATAGAGGTTATGATATCTAAACACCAAGGAC